>NC_083349.1:94070935-94413018 GCF_030254825.1 Meriones unguiculatus | reverse complement strand
GCCCCCGAACCCACAAGGTGGAAACATACACACACACGACCAGGATGGGTGTGAAGGGTTGGAAATATTTTTAAGATATCTGTTGGGCTGGTGCTGTAGCTCAGTGGGTGGAATGTTTGAACAGCTTGCACAAGCCCTAGGTTTGATGTTGAGAGCCTCACTGACTCTTGTGTGGTTGTACACACCTTGGAAGGTGGAGGCAGGAGGATAAGAAGTACAGAGTCATCCTCAGCTGTGTAGTAAGTTCAAGGCTAGCCCAGGGTTTACGAGACCCAGTTTCAAAAACCATAACAAAACCAAAACAAAGAATACAACCAGGAACTGTGGTGCATGCTTGCAATCCCAGAGTGAGAAGCTGGGGCAGGAGGCCTGCTCAAGCCCAGGAGCTGCACACCAGCTCAGGAGCTGCCCACCAGCCTAGGCAACAGCACAAGACACTGTCTCAAAACACCAACAGAACTTCAGCTCTAAGATTGCAAGATCGCTGTTTTGTCTTCTAAAATCTATTCTCCCCGTATTCCACAGAAGTAAGACCCTTAATTGTTTTAAAACACTACTTATTTGTTTATTTGCTCGTGAGTGTGTGTGTAAGTGCGTGTGCATACCTGTGTGACTGTGGCCAGAAGAGGGCATCCTGTGCCCTCCACTGCCACTCTCAGTCTTCAGAGGCAGGCTCTCTCCCTGAACCTGGAGTTTGCTTTTCTTTCTTTCTTTCTTTTTTTTTTAAATCTTGTAGGACCCAGTGATCCTCCCGTCTCCACCACTTCAGAGCCGGGGTTTACAGGCATGCAGGCAATGCCAGCTTATTACACGGGTGCTGGGGTCTGGACCAGTGCTCATGGCTGTGCAGCATGTACTCTCAACTGCTGACCCATCTCTCCTCCCTTAGCATCCCTAACTTTACACCAAGTACATACTCAAATGGAATGATGTTTCCATGTCCAGCCTCCTTCCCAGCCTCGCATGACCATACTCCTCAGCACTGACTCTTGGGATGTGGGATAATGGGAGAAAATGTCATGGGGGGGGCATGCTCATTACTTGTCTTTTCCATCTGGCTGGTTGGCTGTGGATGCAACAACTGCAGCCAGAGAAATCATTTGGGGCCTCAGTACTGAGCATGCCGAAGCAGCAACATTCAAGGACGTTGATCCCTGAAAATCCCAGACACCCTCAGTGCTTATGTTTATTCGGGAGACAAACTTCAATCTGCTGTTGCTCGGGTGGGGGTTGTTACCACCCACAGATAGAGTTAATCCTAACTAATACAAACCAAGACTGGCACACAGAAACCCCAGCTGTCTTTGAGCTTTTATGGGAGGGTTTATGTCATAAGAACTGAAAACAAGGGGCTGGAGAGATGGCTCAGTAATTAAGAGCACTGGCTGCTCTTCTAGAAGATCCAGGTTCAACTCCCAGCATGCACATGGCAGTTTACAACTGTCTGAGACTCCAGTTCCAGGGGATCTGACACCCTCACACAGACATGCAGCCAAAACCACCATTGCACATTAAAAAAAAAAAAAAAAAAAAAAAAAAAAGTGAAACCAATGGGGGAAATAAATTATACAAGCAAAACTATCCAGAAGACATATAGGAAGGGAAAATACCCAAATCTTAGCTTATTGGTTTAGGATGACAGACTTATAAATAAGTTTGTTGTTTTCTTTTCAATTTAAATTAAATTTATTTTTTATAATTATTCATTTTACATCCCAATTGTAACTCCCTCCCTCGTCTCCTTCTGGTCCCACCCCCCCATCCCCTTTCTCCCTATTTCCCTTCCCTAGTCATCAGAAATGGGGAGCCCTTCCTCCCCTACCATCTGACCCCAGCCTATCAAGCCTCATTAGGACTGCCTACATCCTCTTCCTCTGTGGCCTGGCAAAGCCCCTCCGCCAGGGAGCAGTGATCAAAGATCAGGCAACAGACTGCCCCTGCTCCCCTTACTAGCGAACCCACATGGAGACTGAGCTGCCTATTGGCTACATCTGAGCAGGGTGTCTAGGTCCTCTTCATGCATGGTCCTTGGTTGGTGCATCAGTCTCTTCAGGTCTCCATGGGCCCAGATATGTTGGCTCTGTTGGTCTTCTTATGGAGCTCCTGGTCACTCTGGGTCCTTCTATTTCCCCACTCTTTCTTATGACTCCCTGCACTCTGCTCAAGTTTGGCTGTGAGTCTTAGCATCTGCTTCAGTCCCCTGCTGGGTGGAGTCTTTCAGAGGACATTTATGGTAGGCTCCCATCCTGTTCCCTCTCTTCCACCTTGTCTATTCTTTTGCCCTTCTGAATGAGATTTAAGCTTCCTTCCTGAGGTCCTCGTTATTTAGCTTCTTTATGTCTGTGGATTATAGTATGTTTAACCTGTATTAAATGGTTACTATCCACTTATAATTGAGTATATACCATGTGTGTCTTTCTACTTCTGGGATACCTCACTCAGGATGATCTTTTCTAGTTCTATCCATTTGCCTGCAACTTCCATAATCTCCTTGTTTTTAATAGCTGAGTAGTATTCCATTGGGTAAATGTACCACAATTTCTGTATCCATTCTTTGGTTGAGGGACATCTTGGTTGTTTCTAGATTCTGGGTATTATGAATAAAGCTGCTATGAACATAGTTGAGCAAATGTCCTTGTTGTATGGTAGAGCATCTTCAAGACAGGGTCTCCTTATGTAGCCATGGCTGTCCTGGAATTCACAATGTAGACCAGGCTGGCCTCAGACTCACAGAGATCTGCCTGCTTTTGCCTTCCAAGTTCTGGGATTAAAGATATACACTGCTGTGGTTCAGCCCTAGATGGGTCTTTTTTGTTTTGTTTTTTGTTTTTGCCTCATGTTTCTTTATTTCTTCCCAATATTTCAGTGGGGAAAAAAAAGTATACCTTTCTCCCATCTTTTTTCTTTGGGACAGTACTTTGTAGCTTGCTCTTTGCTACTAGAAATTGTGCAGGGTGTCGAGATAAGCCTTTTGGAGACCCATAAGGAATGGCGAGTGAAGCCTCAGCAACTCCTGCGACTCCTTGAAAGATCTTGATCCACTGCACACAGTGTTGATCCACTAGAGACTCCTAGCACACCAGTGAAGTCTCAAAATGGACCCCAGGCTAGGAATCAGGCTGCTTCCTCTTTTTTCACGGAAATCTCCTAAAGTGACCTTGTGCCCTCCCCATTTTCCACATTTTCTTATAGTTGCGCCAACCTGATTGACTGTCATCGGTTCTTGAGGCTAGCATGGGATAGTCCGGTTGTCCTTTCAATCCTTTAAAGGCATTAACCTCTGGACAATAAAGTTAGATCTGCACCTTTCAGTCTGGTCTGCAGAGTATGATTCCCAAGATTCACCCACCTTTCCCCGGATCCTGATCGCCACAGGGAATACCTTTGAGTGTCCGGTTTTTCCTAGCAGCTTTGGTGTGTGAGTGCTGGGAGGGTTGCAGAGATGACTGAGAGAGGGTCTTGAGCAGTAATCTAAATAAGTGGAAGTAGATACAAATATTCGGGGTAGCAGAGCATGAAATCAGGCAATACAGTTTTCAGGTTGTTTTTTTTTTTTTTTTTTTTCTAATGTGTTCCCTCAGGGCAGTCAGAAGTTTGTTTTCATTGAAAATTATAATTTAGGACTGGCAAGATGGCTCAGCAGGTTAAGGGCTTGCCTCACAAGCCTGATGACCTGAGTTTGGTCCCCAGAACCATGTGAAAATGGAAGACGAGAACCAACCCCACGAAGCTGTCCTTTGACCTCTGACATGACCTGCGAGCATGCCATGTCGTGCACACAACTACAATGGTACTAGTATTAGTAGTAATAATAAATTCCAAAATGTAAAGTAAATAAGATTTTAACAGGCTATAAAATCAAACACGCTTATGCTAGAAATAAAACCCACAGAGAGATCAAGAGAGATAAAAATGTGTCTTTTTTTTAAATAACAAAATATATTTTTTTAAATTTTTCATTAGATGTGAATAAAGTCCCAAGTCCCAAATATCCAAAAAAGGGATAAATGTATCTGGTATTATCCTCATTAGGAGACAATCTGGATAATTGTGGAACTACTATTTTTTTTAGTCATGTCCAAAAAATACTTAGTTTTGTGATAAAAACAATTGTGTCTACCGATGCCCCACACAGTCCCCTCACTGTCAGGTCAGGGTGCTGGAACCGTGAATCCTTTTATCATATTGCATCAGATTACATATGTATACATACACAAATATAATGTGTGTGCACATATACGTATAATACATATGTGCACATACCTGTATATTGTATAAAGGTGTGGTGTATCACCTATAAGTGATTTATATCTATATCCTAAATAGATATTACAGATAAAAATTTTATTTTTCATTATTTATGTAGCTAATGTCTCCCCTTATATGGAATGCAGGGAAAACTTGTTGAGAACGTAAATGTTGAGCTATAAATGCTATGCTGAAGGCCGAGCATGGTAGCATATGTATGTAATCCCAAAATTTGGGAGGAGAAGGGAGAAAGAGCCTAAGTTTGAGACCAGCTTGGGTTATATAGAAAGCCTCTGTCTCAAAACAAGCAAACCAGCTAACCAACTAACTAACTTACCAACTAACTAACCATTAGACTGGTCTGATGCATAAAACACTGAGTTATCTGTATTAAGTAATCATATCCTCAAATATTGATATTAATTGATGATATCAATATCCACTTTACAGCTGAGGAGAGTGAGGCTCGGGTGAGTCACAGATTCTCCCAACAGTACAAGGTAGTGTGTGTGCTGGGTACCTAAGCAGCCTGAAGTCAGGCTTTTTGGAGGGCAATGTGGCTTTTGCTAAGTTCAAGCAAAAAAGGGATGGGAATTTGGGGAAGACTGAAGTCCCAGAGTATGGTGTAAAAGTCAGCCCCCCTAATCAGGGACAACCACTCAGTCTCCGGGAGCCTGCAAGAGACTGCTTTTTCACCCACATCTCTCAGTGTGGCAAGAAAAATGTCCCTGTCATGTCTGAGGAGAGAACTCCAACACGGAATATATTCAAGCTGGAGCAGCCTACAAGATAAAAGCTGAGTCTCTCAACGTGCTCTCTCCCTCCAGTTCTGCTCAGAACAGTGTCACCCTTTGTGGATAGAAATGGGAAACTAGAAAAGCTGAGCAGAATGAAAAAAAAAAAAAAAAACAGAAATCTAATTCACCTTCTTGCATTAGCCACTGCTTGCTCACGAATGAGTCACACCAGTTGTGTGGACTTTCCCCGCCTCCTTTTAAAATAGCCATTCACAGTCACAGTAGGCAAAACAGGACACTAACAGTTGAACAGCTCTAGAAGGCTGGTCAGCGTCATACCCATTCACAGTGAAAGACATTGTGGTGGACAGTGTGCTGTTTTTCCCCACAGACGCTTCAGTTCCAGTGCTGGCTGGACAGAACTCTGGTTAGAGCGCCGATTTGCGACATACTGTTGGTGTCAAACTGATCTGACATAGTGTCATGTTGGATTCTCAAAACATCCCTGTGAAACTGATAGGGCTGGTATTCTTAGCCTCATTCTGCAGATAGGAAACTATTTTTAGGTAAGTGGGACAAGTATTGTTGCCACCCTCATTTTATGAATGAGGGGATTCATTTTGTACAAGCAGCGTGCTATAAATAGCTATAAAAGGAATGTAGACCCATAGAAGGTACACAGAGATTCAAAATTGTTAAAAAAAAAAACGAGGTATGTAGCTGGGATATTGGTGGAGATTGCAGGCTTATCACTGCTTTATACTTACCATATTTTCATAAACTATTCTTAAGCTGACGCAACTCTAGCCTTGCAAGCCTTGGTATGAGTGATTGACAGGCCGGTCCCTCACAGGGCTCCATGCAGCACCATTCGTGTGGAGATGACGCAACCCCATAGCGTTGGTTATGAGCAGCTGTTCCTTAGACTTGTCAGAGTCTTGACCCTGAACCAGAGACACTGCGTAGATGTTACAGACACGAACCACGTAAATCTCGGCCTTTGGCGCACGTTCCCCGTCATCCCTGTCATCTGACATCTTCTCCAATGACTTCTGTCCTAATCGCCCTTTCAGTGTATTTTATATTTTGGTATTTGTTTATATTCTGGCTTGTCTTTTTTTAAATTTAAGATTGGGCCTTGCTGATCTCGAACTCCCAGTGATCCTCCTGCCTCAGCCTTCCTAGTGCAGTCCCTGGTCTTATAATTTATCTTTCTCCATTAGTCTTCTATGTTTCGTCTTTGAAATTTGATTATTAGAAGTTTTATATCCTTGCAAAGTCTGTAACTCTGGGAGCAGAAACTATTTCTGCTTCTTTATGCTTCAAATTCGCCTATGCTTAATGATAAGAACAGCTTCAGTTTGCTTTAAAAAATAGTCAGAGCCAGGCGTGGTGGTGCTCACCTGTGATCCCAGCACTAAGGAAGGCAGAGGCAAGCAGATCTCTGCGAGTTCCAGGCCAGCCTCATCTACATTGCACGTCCCAGGACAACCGGGGCTCCACAAAGAAACCCTGTCTCAAAAAACAAAACAAAGCAAAATTGGAGTCGTTTGGTATTAGCATGGTTAAAAACCCTAAATAATTCTAGAAATATGTTAGCTATTCCATGGAAAAAACACTTCCCTTTAGTTTTACTAATTTACTTAAATTTCTTCTCTCTCCCCGCATTTTCCCTTCTTTCCTTCCTTTGACAGGGTCTTATGTACCAGAGGATGGCCTCAAACTCACTGTGTCGCTAAGGGTGACTTGAACTTCTGACGCTGCACCCTCCATCGCTCCAGCGCTGGGATTACAGGCATGCACCACCATTCAGGTTTAAACAGTGCTGGGGATCAGACCCACGGCCTCCTGTGTGCTTATCACACACTCTGCCACCTGAACTGCATCCTCAGCCCCATTGTGCATATTGTTTGCTGACATCAGTGTTCTCGTTTTCAACTTTTGTGCCTTTATTTGCTGACTCACAAGGACAAACAAATTTGAAACCTGCTTAGAGTTATCGTTTCCAGAACAAAGTCAAGGATAATGGTCACCCTAAGCTGTAGCTGAATTGTATTTCCTAAGTGAGAATCAGGTAGTTGGTCAGTTAAACAAGAAGACAGTTTATGTGAGTGTTAGGACTTTAGGGGAAATCTAACTTAATTTAAAACAAACAGCAGGTTTTCAACAGCTTGTCAGAAGTTGACTCCACTTATATGTAATAGAATCTTGACTACAGAAATGACTTAACCAAAATGAAGTGTTTTGATTAAGTCAAACACTTGCTACGTAGTCCAGGCTGGCTTCAATGTATAATCCTCCTGCCTCTGCCACTAGAGTGCTGAGATTATAGGTAAGCACTGGTAGTGCTTTACTTCTGAGTAGGTTTTTGATGTTTTCAAATATCAAGAAGGCTAGAAAGACTAGGCAGAGTTGCCAGATGAAATGAATGAAAATATAAGATACTCAGCTAAACTTAGATTTGAGAAAAAGCAGTGAATACTATTTTAATGTAAGCATGTTGCACACATGAATTTAAATGCACAACCTGCATTTTTATCTGCCAGAACTGGACTGCATGGGCATCTTAGCTGCAAAGGTGACCAGGGAGTGAATTATTAAATGGGTTCTTCCTTGTCCTGAACAAACTGGGTTTCCATCACAAAGAATATAGAAAGAGTAGTTGCAGTAGACAACTTACACTACTTGCTGTGAAGGGAAACGCAGCCCAAGAGTCCATCTTGAGCTCTACAGAAGCCTTTCACCCAGCACTGAAAATCCGGAAGGTGAACGAAACCGCAAGGAGAGTTCAACCACTTATTTTAACTACCTAGAGGACACGCAACTTTCTGAGATGTTGTTGCTCATAGTTTCGTGTTCCTTGAAGATTTTATTTATTTATTTATGTTTGTTTGTTTGTTGAGACAGGGTTTCTTTGTGTATCCCTGGCTGTCCTGGAACTTTCTCTGTAGATCAGGTTGGCCTGGAACTCAGAGATCTTCCTGCCTCTGCCTTCCAAGTGCTGGATTTAGGGAGTATATCACCACTGCCCCGCAATGATTAATTTTTATCTGTGTACACGTGTATCATCAGGCATGGCATCCAGCTCCTTTACCCACTTACCTGTTTCTATGGCTTAGTTGTCCTTACTTTTAAGAATATCTTTGACTCTTGATAATTTTGGAGAAATTTAAAGATTTTGGTAGTGGAGGGTCTGACCAAAAAGTAGAAATGGGGTCTCTAGAGCCAAACCCATAACTCATCTTGAGGAAAATGTGAATTTCGATTGGGAGATTCATGACTGTGTTAAGTTGCTCAGGTCTGTGAAGGAAGTTCATCTAAAATATCAAATATCTCAGCTTCATGACCCAAACCTCATAGGCCTGCTAAAACAAACACACTTCACAGTGTAACCCAACACACTTCACAGTGCGGGTCTGCCTCCAACATAAAAGTGTGACGCAAAATCTCTTCTTACGGGAGACAATGACCTACATACTAGGTGTGGGCATGTCTCTCAGCCTCTTCAAGCTATGAGCACCAAATTACTCACTTTTATGGAGATTAGAAAAGAAATAATTCACCGAGGATGGAGCTCAGTCGTAAAGTGGTTGGTTGCCCGGCACGCAAGAGGCTCTGGGATCAACCCCTAACACCCAGTGCTGCAAGCAAGCAAACGAGTGAATAAATAAGAAGTCTCCACCACGTGGTATGCAATTACAGGAATCTTTTCCTATTTAATGGTGATCTTATAAATACTGCCAGTTTTTCTTTTCTGGTTAAGCCAATCACAGTTTTGATGAGGTGTTTTCTAACAAAGCTAAACCCTCTTGCGCTTCGTGTATGTATGTATATGTGTGTCACACACGTGTGAGTGTGTGTATATGTGTTTGTGCGTGTATGTGTGGGTTTATGCGTATGTGTGTGGCTGTGTATATGTAGTGTTGTGTATATAAGTGTTTGTGTATGTGTGTGTCAGGCCATGTATGTTTATGTGCGTGGTGTGTGTGAACATGCTGTGGGAGTCAGACAACCTCAGATGGCATTCCTTAGGAAGTTGTCTATTTTTGCTTTTATGACATGACGTCTCACTGACTTGGTACTTGCTCTGCTGCTGGCCAGTGAGAAGCAGGGATACCGCTGTCTTCACGTCCCGAGCAAGAGGATTCACAGCATGTGCCTCAATCTCTGTTTTGCTTTTGTTTTTGTTTTAAATGAGTTATGGGGATTGAACTCATGTTCTCACACTTGCAAAGCAAGCACTTTACCAACTGAGCCACCCCCAGCTCTGTCCATCGAACATCATCAAAAGTAGTGTCATGAGGTGACCTTTGCCTGTTTCATCTTTTTTTATACTGATAAAGAACTATATGTTAAATAAGAATATAATTTCACCATGAATATTTTAGTATCATTACTATACGGAAATATACTCAAATAAAAACAAATACTTAGTCTTTCTAAGTTTTTATTTTACAATTTAGTTACTGTATGTCTTTTGTTTGTTTTGGTTTATTTTTTCAAGACAGGGTTTCTCTGTGTAATAGCCCTAGTTGTCCTAAAACTCTATTTGTAGGCTGGCCTTGAACTCACAGAGATCCGCCTGCCTCTGCCTCCCAAGTGCTGGGATTAAAGGTCTGCGCCACCACACCAGGCATGTATGTATGCCTTTTGTTCTTTGGTAAGATGAAAGTTTTATGTCTGAGTAAGCAGCATACTTATTTTTGTCAGAGTAATAAAAACGAGTCCTTTCTCCATTTTGGGGAGTGGTGTAGTCTTTAGAAGCTCCCAGAAGACATCATTTAGATAAGGTCACACCAAATAGAAGTTTGGCTCACTGGATTAAAAATAGACCAGCTCAGTGACTCAGCAGGTAGCTTGCTGTTCTCACCCACTGAGAACATCCTAATTCTTCCTTGTGCTACATCACAGAGGCGTGTTCCAGAGGCTTTGTGGAGATTAGCTCATTTGGCTA
The DNA here is from genome assembly GCF_030254825.1 of Meriones unguiculatus. Lineage (NCBI taxonomy): Eukaryota > Metazoa > Chordata > Mammalia > Rodentia > Muridae > Meriones > Meriones unguiculatus. The sequence goes on along the minus strand of NC_083349.1, from coordinate 94,403,079 downwards.
CTAGAAATACGATCACAGTAGATCTAGGGCATTCTGGAAGATGCGGCAACACGGAGACTATTATGGGTCAGACTATAGTTATATATATATATATAAACATGCATCCAACATACCTATTTGAGCAGCTCCTTTTGCTGAGTATATTCTGTGTCAGATTCTGGGAGAAGTGTAATTAAGCCCGTATTCAAAATAATGATTTCCTTTTTTTAATGATTTGTCAGTGGCATTGTGCTTGAACTTGAAAGTGAACAGAAGAATCAGAGAGAGCTCTGAGCTCTGAGCTCTGAGCTCTGAGCTCTGATTTCTAGAAGGATGCCTGTGCTGTTTTCCCCATGTGACTTTCTCTGCTATTCTGGAAAACTCACCGGAGGACTGAGGATATAACTTTCCACTTGTAAAAGTGTTCCACTCTTTCACACCGAGGAGAGGAGGGTGACACTGACAAGCCGAGTTTTCTGAAACAACCTTGCTGTACATTTTCTAGTCACTCTCCCAATGTTTACCTGTAATCCCTTTTCCTTTGTTTAGTCACCTCCCAGACCACATCACCTTTAGATGGTAGATAAACCCACCAGTTTTTATCAGTCCTTTGGATGTTTACTTCCTTTCTTGGTTAGGGTTTTTTTTTTTGTCAACTTGACATAAATCAGTCATTTGAGAAGAAGGAACCTCAATGGAGAAAAATATCTCCTCGGATTGGCCTGTGGGTAAGCTTGTGAGGCATTTTCTTGATTAATGAGCAATGTATGATGGTCCAGCTCACTGTAGGCAGAGAGTCCTTGGGCAGGTGGTCCTGGGTGCATAAGAAAGCAGGCTGAGTAAGCCAGGAGGAGCAAGCTAGTAGGCAGTGTTTCTCCACAGCCTCAGTTCCTGCCTCCAGGTTCCTGCCTTGAGTTCCTGCCTAGACTTCCCTTAATAATGGAGTGTGACCTGGAAACTAGAAGCTGAAATAAACCTTTTCTTCCCTGAGTTGCTTTTGGTCCGAATGTATTACCACATCAATAGAAACCCTTTCTATGAAGCCTTTTTCTCCCAATAATTTTTATCTTCCATCATTTTAATTTGCACATCCCAAGAAAATAACCTAAGCACAGATAATTTTTTTTTCTCCTCAATATCTACATTCAGTCATGATCAAGAAAAGTCACCTTCAGCTCCAGGACAACTGGGGAGGGTCTTACACAAAACAGAGTTACAATTCCCCCGAGGAGGACATGAGGAGTGGAAGGCACTATGGTTTGGATATATCCCCCTAAGGCTGTGTGTGGAAACCTGGTCGTCCATGCAGCAGTGTTGAGGGGCAAGGCTAACAAGTGGTGAGTTGGTCACAAAGTCTCTGGTCTCAGAAATGAGTTAATGCCACCACAAGATTACTTTTGTCCTTGTAAGAGTAGATTTGTTTCAGGAGTGGGTTGTGTCCTCTTGTGGTTCACTGTCTTACTGTCTCTTGCCCTTTCACATTCCGCTGTAGAGACATGCATCAGAGAGCCCATACCAGGCACCAGCAAGGTCCTCTTGACTTTCAGTCAAATGTATTTCTTTTCTTTATAAATTCATCAGTATTTGATATACTATGAGAGTAATTTAGTTGGGCGTGGTGGCACACACCTTTGATCCCAGCACTCTGGGAGGCAGAAGCAGGCAGATCTCTGTGAGTTCAAGGTCAGCCTGGTCTACAATAGTGAGTTTCAGGCCAGCTGGGGCTACAAAGAGAAATCCTGTCTTGAAAAACAAACAAACAAACAAAATAATAATAATACTACATAATAATACATACAAACATACATAACATAATAATAATACAACTACAAACTACAAACAATAATAATAATAATAATAATAATAATAATAATGATAATTTAGGGATAAGACAAAGGCCAAGTAAGGAACTTGGAGGAAGTTTATTGCTGGGTACTCAGGGGTGAGTGTGGGTTTCTCAAGAGAGTGATTCACGGGTGGGACTTAGGATGGCCCAGTGAATGGGCAGACTTTGATGAGGGAAGTATATTCACGAGTGTAGAGTGGGAAGCAGAAGACAGGAACTTCCAGGACTGAGTCAGGATCTTCCTTGGTACAGGGTTTGTGCCTCTTCCTATCTTAATAATAGGTTTCTCCAGGTGTGACTTGGTATCAGCTGTGTGATGGGGGCATGCAGCTTTGTAAGGCTGTTGAAGGGAGTTGCGGTTGTAATGATGAAAAAAAAACACTGAGCCACCAGTGTTGAGAGGCCTTGAGTTTTTATGGTTGGAGTGGTCACGTGACATCCTGCCAGACTACAGCTCTGTGGCTGCACGAACCTCTAAGCTCACGAAGTTTGTGTTTCTGCTGGTCTCTCAAGCTCACCTCACCGTCTCATATCTGCTTGTTGACACAGGAGTCTGGAAGGCTCAGAAGGCTGTGTGCATGAGCGCATTGCCGCTCTGTAAGTTGTGCCTCTATTAAGGCTCTGCCCCAAGCCTCTGCAGTCCTCTAGGGATGGTTTGAGTTTATCATTCCAGGGTTTGTGTGCTGAGAACTTGGTGTTCAGGGTGACAATACTGGGGCACGCTGGAACTTTTAAGAGTGACAGCCTAGTACAGTGTTCCCGAGACCTGGTAATTTCTTTGCTGTGGTGAGGAAGGAAAGAACACATTGCACAGAAGCAGCAGGCTGGGCAGTAACCAGATTCTGCTTCGATTTTAATCTAACGAGCTCTTAAATGTTCCATCTCTGGGCTGGGCCACACCTGTCACACTGTGTTTGAGAGGCTTGAAGCCGGAGCTACATAGTGAGACTCTGTCTCAAACCAAAACCAACCAACCAACCAACTACCGCCACCACCAAAACCCCAAACAAACCAAAGGTTCCTCCTCTCAACATTATGGCATTAAGAATGAGCTTCTTACACGGAACTTTGGCAGACAATTTAAAACCATAGTATCAGGGCTGGCAAGATGGCTCAGGGAGTTTAGACTCTTGCTGGCAAGCTTGTGTTTGGTTCCTACTGAGAGCGACAACATGGAAGTAGAATACTGACTCCTGCAAGTCGTCTTTCACATGAACATGTGTACACACATGCTCTCTCTCTCTCTCTCTCTCTCTCTCTCTCTCTCTCTCACACACACACACACACACACACTCAAACGCATACACAAATAAATAAAATGTGAAAACAGAACCCCATAACTGCACCATTAAATATAAACATATATATTCTGTTCGGGATTGTTTTGCTTCATTTCATGAGATAGGGTCTCACCATGTAGCTCTGGCTGGTCCAGAACTTTAGGTAGACTAGGGCTGGCTGAGAACTCGCAGAGATCTACCTGCTTCTGCTTCCCAAGTGCTGAAAGTAAAAGTGTGCACCACCACGGCCAGTGAAAAACCATACAGTTAAACCTGTCTCTGCACTGTGTAAATGTAAACATGGGAGAGATAATGAAACCCAAGCGCTGCACCTGTCATCAAACATTCTGTCAGAGAGCTACACCCTGGTGCTCACATTAAAAACAAAAGAGGGGGGGAATGGATGCAGTGAGTCTGAGGCTGCTGGGTAATAGGAAGAGCAGATCTGGTGGAAAAGCAAGAGTAAACAATCCACCTATAGAAGAGAAGGAAAGAGACTCCACTTCTCTCTTTCCCTTCATGATTTATTTCTGTCCTTGTCAAAAGGCTGTAAATCTTTTTAATGGCAAACTAAACCTCTGGCCAGTGTCCACAGTCAGGAATGTTGTCTGAGGACCGGGGAGCTCTCTCTGAAACCTAATCACCAAAGATGATGACGCTCCATCCCACCCACCAGGTCCTGAGGGATGCCTGGGCTTGCCTGCCTTACCATCTGCCTCCAAACCAGGGAACCTACCTAACACTGGTCTTGGGCTATCCACTTAGCCATAAAAAGCATCAGATTCTTTTCTCTTTCTACAAACTTTTCAAGTGAGTTGTAAGTTTGTGTCTCATATTCTCATTTAATGCTTATTTGATAATAGGATAGTTCCCCCCCCCCTCTCAGGCAAAGATTTTTCTGGGTTGGAAGATTTTGTTTTTAATTATGTTTTCCCAACACTACTATGCGCTGACATTTCTACAGCTGACGCATCCATGCTAAGCAGTTTTCAACAAAACCATTAATCCTCTCCACTTCAAGTAATAACAGAGAATTGTGTGGTGGTGGCTTAGTCGCTGTTCTATTGCTGTGAAGAGACACCGTGGCCACAGCAACTCTTATAATGGAAACCATTTAATTGGGACTAGCTTACAGTTTAGAGGTTTAGCCCATTCTCATCACGGCATGGAGCATGGCAGCACACAGGCAGACATGGTGCTGGAGAAGGAGCTCAGAGTCTATATCAGGATCCACAGCCGCAGGAAGAGAGAGACACTGGGCCTGGCTTGGGCTTTTGAAACCTTAAAAACACACTTCTTCCAACAGACCTTAAAAACCTGAAAAACACACTTCCTCCAACAATGCCACACCTTTTAATCCTTCTCAAGTACTGTCACTCCCTCATGACTAAGGGTTCAAATATATGAGCCTAGAGAACCATTCTTAGTCAAACCACCATAGAGAAAATGAGAAGTAGAAACAAGTTGTTCATTTTTTCCTTTTTACCTTATTATTAAAGTAGCAGAGACATCTTTTTGTTAACTCAGCACTAGAGATTAACGTTATTCTGTATTTTTCTGAACAGATAAGCTTAGATTTTCTCCCACTAGGATCATATCTTACATATGCTTATCTGTTTGCTGCATGAGAGCTAACAACACATACCATGTCAGACAATATGATTTGATTTTATTTTTAATGATTATTCAGTACCTAGTAACAAAACCATTTGCTGATTTATTCAACCATTTTCCACTAACTATTGTATTATTTCCAAACTTGACCTCATTTACACCATGCCTTGCATGCTCTTGGACAAGCATCCTCCTGTTTTAGTTTCTGAGGAGGAGTAATTGAAAACGGCTGCCTAGTTCACACACCCACAAAAAGTGTATGAACAGACATCAGTTTTCTTATAACATTACAAATAGTCAGTATCACTCATTGCAATTGTTGCTAATTGGAAAGGCCAATGATACACTGTCTTTTAAATTTGCATTTATCTTTTGTCATGACCCAGGATCTTTTCATATGTTTTGTGATTATCTGTATTTATCTTGTTACTTGCCTATTCACACCCTTTCATTGACTGTCCTAAAAAAGTAACTTTTATTCTCCTGATGTAATTGTTGTCTCAGAGGCTTACTGCTGAATAACTGGTCCTTTTTTTTTTTTAGTTCTTTCTGAACTCTGGCTGGCTGGTTCAACTCAGCTGTTCTGGCTCAAAATTCCTTTCCAAGCTGACTGATTCAAACTGGCTTCTTTCGGCTTCTTCTGAACTGCTCTGCTTCTGAATTCCAGGAATTCAACTGCACTCCACAGTGGCACTGGGCTGAAGTGCACTGAGCTGCCCGTACTGTACATACTGAACTCTATTGTACTGTTCTCTCCCGAGCCCTCTGCTGTACTTCCCTCTACTGTATTGTCTTCTCCACTTTCTCTCCACTGTAGCCTACCCTGTTTCAACTCTACTTACTGCTTTTAAGTCATTTCTCTTTGCTGTCTGCTCTCCTAAAAGTTGGGTGTAACCTATTCTGTCAAATCTTTCTCCAGTTCATTACTTTGTCTGCCCCTCAATTAGATGTCACTTTCAAATATGGCTGCTTCCTTCTACAAACTAACTTTACCTTTATTTTTAGGTATTAAATGTGTATATTAATGGCGTGTCTGTCTGTATTCCAGTCAGAGCGATTAAAGGTGTGTCATTCCAGCTGGATCATACAGATCTAGAAGGCCTTTGGATATAATCCCTTCCTTGCCAGAGCAGCCATGTTGCTGGATTAAGATTCCTCTACACCTTCCTACTCCTCCTCTCCTCCTTGCTCCCCTTTTATGTCTCTTTTCCTTTTATTCTTCTCTCCTTTTATTTTTGGAGACACTACAGTCTCTAAAGCTAGCTTAGGACCCACTGTAGCCAATGCTGGATTTTAGTTTCATGATTCTTCTACTTCCAGAGTGCTAGTTTTAAGTGTTTGTGTCATCATACCTGGCTTATTTATCCATTTCTTATCATTTATAGCATAAACTATCATTCCTATTTTCTCTACACTTCAACTCCCCAGTGTTGGAGCTGCTCTCTCAGTAACTGTATAAGCCACATCTGTTTCCTCACCTTCCTCTCTTAGCCTATTTGGTATACTCCTTGTAAATGTCTGCATTTCTGCCCCTCATTTTTTCCCCCGGGGACCAAATCCAGAGTGCTATGCATACTAGGCAAGAGCTAACCAGTGAGCCATACTTTCAGCCCCAAGGCAAATATGAATATTAATTATGAAAAATATTATGATGGAGTGAAGGTAAGAAAAGTCTAGAGGTATCCAGAAAAGCAATTTATTTAGTAATTTAACTGACACCTGTTGAGAATCAGCTCAGAGATGATGCCAGGAAGTTAAGAACCTGTTTCCCAGCCTGTAGTCCAGAGTCACACTACCTCAGTGATAAGCTGGGTACCTGGGATCAAGAAACTGATGGTCCCATGAACAAGCCACCTCAGCTATGATTCAGGATACCCACAAACCTCCTGTAGATGCTGTGATAAATTATGGGGCCATATACAAGGAATAACATAGATGAAAACCTAAGGGAGATTACACTCTAATGCAGGGTGGAAGACGGCAAGCAAACAGATAACACATACAATAGTGAAAAGAGCTGAAAAGAAACATTCAGAAGAGGGAGGGGATAGAGCTACAGGGAGGTGCTATTTTAGTGGAGCGACCAGGGAGGGCTTCAGTGAGAAGGTGGTGTTTAATGAGAAGAAATTGAGGAAATAAACCTCACCTGGGAGAAAGTATCAAGAATAGAGCTCTAGGCTAAGGAAAGTAGCAAGCAGGATGTGTGAGAGCAGCCTTGAAAAGTTTAAAGACCGGAGAGGAGTCCAAGGTGGAGAAGAGTGGGGAAAGGGTGGGGAAGAGACAACAGGGAAGACAAGAGGGACCCCCACACAGGGCGTACTGTAGGTGGAGACAGTACATGGCTTATTTGGCGTCTTTTTTTTTTTTTTTCCTTCCAGTGCTCTATTTAAAATTAAAAAAAAAAAATTGAGACAGGTTTTCTCCATGTAGTCTTGGAACTCACTTTGAAGACCAGGCTGGCCTCTTCAGTATCAAGGCCAGCAGCCCATCTCTTTAGCTTGGTTTTGCCTCAGAAGGAGCATGTGTGCTTGCTGTGCTCACTGATTACTTCTTCCCATCTTCTGGAAAGAGGCACTGTAGTGGGGCTCATTCATGAGGATTCTGACCTTCTTGGAGCACTGAGCCTGCATGTGCAAATGAAGTGGGGCTGGGACAGCTCAGCTCTACAGCTCTTCCTTGACATGCTTGGGTTCCTAGTACTGAAGGGAGAGTGAGAGGAGAAACCAGAAGTTCCCAGCACCAATGAGTCTGTCCTTCTGCAACAACGGGTGACATCTGGACACACCTGACTTTCACAACTGAGGGATGCACTGTGGTTTGGTTATAATTGTCCCCCACAGGCTCCAGCGTTTGAACACCTCATCCCCACCTGGTGTTGCTCTTCTGGGGTGCAGGGACTAGCCTGAAGAAGTGGGTCGCTGGAGGGCGGGCCTTGAGGAGGTTTGCCCAAGCCTGCCTCTAGCTCCAGGTTCTCTGCTTCCTGATCTGCACAAATGTATTTCAAACACACGCTCCAAACTCCAGGCAGGAACTCTACCACGCCTTCCCTGCCACAAAAAAAAAAACTGTTATCTTTCAAATTCTGAGAATTGTTGGTGTACTTAAAAAAAAAAAAAAAAACCTCCTTTATTTACATTTTTTATATCTCTTTCTCCCTACACAACCCCAATCCCTTCCAACACCCCAATACCAGGTAGGAAAGAGAAAGGGTTATTGGGAGAGGGGGTGCAGTTCTCTTAACTTCTTCCTGCTGGTCAGGGTCATGAGGTTCCTTGGAACCAGTCCAGTCTTTGTTTCAGGAGATCTCCAACATCTTGTCTCACAGCATCGACCAGGATCCCCAGAGGGGAAGCAGCAGCAGCTGTTTTCTTTCTCAGAGCTTTCCAACACTCTCTGAGCTCTGGCATTTATTCTCTCTCCAGAGTCCTCAGATTTAAACTCTGAGCTGGCAAAGTGTTCCTCTCAGCGCCTGCATGAAGCAAATCGTCTGCTGCTGTGACCATCTGAACCAGTCCCACTTCCCATTCCTGGGATTAAAACAAAACATGTTTACATCCACAGCAGAGAAGTTGCTTCTGTATGGTATTTGGTCACAAAACCAAAAAAAGGTTGTTGTTGTTGTTGTTGTTGTTTTTAAGTAATGATATTAGGGTGCAATTAAATAGTGGGTGGAGGCCAAAGACCCTAGGAAAATATCATACGATCACAGGCCAGCACCATCACAAAGCATTATCTCATTTAAAATGTCAGTGCAGCCTGATGAAGCAAATATGGATTTGAGGTAATGAGAAAAGATCATAAGCAGGACAGAACAGCCAGACAGTGCAGCACTAGGGAAGCAAGACATGCAAGAGTGTGGAAACAGGTAGGCAAGGTAGAATATGGCTTACAACGGAGCAATTCCACCGTGTCGGGATGAAGAACAGAGATGTCAGAGCGTGGGAACTGGATACCTCAGTACAGCACCAGAAGCAAGTGAAAATGGACTTGTAGGTGTGTGTTTGCATGTGTGTGTCTGTGTGTGTGTTCAGTCTTTAATCTAAGCACACAAGAGTCAAAGGGAGAAAGATTGTGAGTTTGTGCCTCTACACTGAACAACAGATAATATGCAATAAGTAAAATATGTTTGTAGGGGCTGGCAAGAGAGAGTTCGGGAGCTTTGCACTGTGTGTGTGGCTAAGACAAGGATGTGCATGAGGGTGCTGAGGGACAGCCGGAGCAGGTGAGGACTGGGGATTTACAGAGCTCTGCTTTTGTAAGACGGTGATTTTGGTGAAAATCCTGTAATTTTTCAGAGTATTGCTGCATTTTAGACACTAATTCCCACCTCCAGATCGGTCCTGTTAACTAGAGCACCTCAAGATCCCTCCCAACTGCTTAAACTCTCAGTAACTTTATATCAAGGAGACTCTTGCTCTCTTGTTTTTAAAGTGCTGCTCCTTCAAATCCTTAAAACACATTTTCAAACTTGACTAGAGATAACAGTATTTCTGGAACATTCTCTTCCTTTCTTCCAGAGACAACCTCCAGCACCTTGGAATTATTTAGAAATTATTGCCGAGGTCAGCCCTCTGTGAAATCAGGAAATAGGTTATTAGATTCCAGAACACTGCAAGCCTGAGGCTGTTTTTCTCTCCACAGGAGAAAGGAGCATGTGCCTGGGAGTTTTCTTTCCAGTCCCATCACTAACTAGGAAGCTGTGAGACCTTCTCCCTTCCCCCAAAATATTTTATTTGATTATATTTAATTTGGGCTTAGGGTGTAGCTCAAGGTAAAATACTCGCCTAGAATAATTATACAACACTTACAAAAGACTACCTAATTTTATCAGAGGCCAACATAAACATTTTCTATACTGGTTACTCAGAGAACTGCTGCAGTATAATTTTTTTTGATTTATTTATTTCATTTTATATGTATGGGTATTTTGCCCGTATACTATGTCTATGTACCCATGTGTGCCAGGTGCCCAGGGAGGCCAGCAGAGGGTGGTGGATCCCTGGATCTGGAGTTATGGATATTTGCGCGCTTCCCTGAGAACTGGGAATGGAAGCCAGGGCCTTTGCAGTCGCAACAAGTGCTCAACATTGCTGAACCCTCTCTCCAGGCCTAGGAGTCCCTGCCTATATGTGTGGTGTGAGTTCCCAGGCACACTATTGTGATGCTGGCAACTGAACTCAGGGCCTTTTCATGCCAAGTAAGTGTTCACTGCTGAGCTGTTGGCTCTCCCAGCCCAACTTTTTCTAAAACTGTTACTTTGAAAACTATTCAGCTTAAGCGGGTGTGGCATGCATGGCTGCAGTCCCAGCTCTGTGGAGGGAGGGGCAGAAGGATCATGTGTCTATCATCCTTGCTTACGTGGTAGGTTCTGGGGCCAGCCTGGGCTACCTTGCCTCAAAGTGAGGGTTAGAAGTGGAAACTAAACTTAGAAAACCTAGAAAAAGTAGTACAGTAAAATGCATCTTTCACCCAATTTTCTGTCTTTAACTTCTATTACTTTGTTTCCTTTTCCTGTCTGTCTCTATCTTATTTTTTTAACCAATTCACTTAAATATCAAGTTCTATATATCATGAAACTTTATCCTTCAACACTTAATATGCATCTTCTAAGACCAAGGACGACGTTATAAAACTACAAAAATTGTTTTCCCTACAGGAACTTTAACATTAGAATTGTCTAACATAGCCAGGCACAGTGGTGAATGCCTGTAATCTCAGCACTCAGGGAGGCAGGATGATCGCTGTGAGTTCGAGGCCAGCCTGATCTACTAAGCAAGTCCAGGACAGCCAAGGCTACTTGTGGAAACTCTGTCTCAAAAAAAAAAAAGCAAAAAACTACATGAAAAGAGAATTATTTAACACATACTCAAACTTTAAAAGTTGTTCTTCAAATGACTTTTAAAACTATTTCCCCTCTAACTTAGAATTTAATTGAAGTTCATGTCTGTCTAGACTTATTTAATTTATAAAAGTCATTTGTTTTACCCTCCGTGTTTTTTTAATGTCACTAATATATTTTTTCCTTTTTTGTTTTTATTCCCCCTCCCCCCAAGAGAGGTTTCTCTGTGTAACCCTGGTTGTCCTGGAACTCAGCCTTCGAGGCTGACCTCAGACTCTGAGAGCCTCCAGCCTTTGCCTCCTGAGTGGTGGGATTGAAGGTGTGTATCACCACTGCCCAGCTACTTTTTAAATGTTAGCATATAAAATAATGTGTTTCATTGCGGTATTTTCATATGACACTAATATTTTTAAAGATTATAAGTAAACTTTTTATAGAATGGCCCATAACCTAAAGTCGATTTGTTTCTCACTGATTGGTTTCAGGTTATAAGAAAGCTCAGTGTGGAGAGTCATGTCTGTGATCCCAGCACTCAAAAAACTGGTCACAGGCCTTGGAAAGCTCACTGCCAGCCAGGGATGTATAATGAGACCCAATCTCAGAAACCTAAGCAGGGTGCGGAAGAGATGCTCAGGTGCTCAGCAGTTAGGAACACTTACTGCTCTCAAAGAGGACCCAAATTTGGTTCCCAGCTTACCAGGGAACCCAATGTCCTCTTCTGACCACCATAGTTTTTGTGTGTCTTTTCGAGACAGGGTTTCTCTGTGTAGCCTTGGCTGTCCTGAACTCACTTTGTAGACCAGGCTGGCCTCAAACTGCAGACTCAGAGAGATCTGCCTGCCCCCCACCTCCCAGAGTACTGGGATCACAGGAGTGCGCTACAACGCCTGGTTCGACATGGGTTCTTGCATCCATTTGTTGTACACATTTACACACTCAGGCACGCATACATACACATAAAATTATATATATACATTCTTCAGGATGTGGTGGTGCATGCCTTTAATCCCAGCATGATCCTGTAAGTTGGAGGCTGGCATGGTCTACACATCAAGTTCCAGGCCAGTTAGGGCTACACAGTAAAACCCTATCTGAAAAAACAAAAACAAAAAACCTGACATTCTACTCAGTTCCTCATAGGTGACCAAAAATTCACTGGACTTTATTACTCTGAAGGAGTGGAGTCCAGAGTGTCAGGGTATGTGTGCCTGGGAGAAAAGGGACAGAGTTCCAAGGAGTAGCCAAAGGCCTGTGAGAGTTTTGGCAAACTTCTACTGGGGAGTCGCGGCAGAAACATCTGTGACTGGCATGTTTCAGGGAGTCCAACAAGAGCTCAAATAAAGCAAAAGCAGAATCATAAGACAGTCACTGAGGACATCCTGGGGCTGAGAGTGTTCAAGCGCTCGGGGCATCCTGAGCTTCCGCTTTGATGGCGGAATGTAAATGAGGTGAAATAATACCTAGGGCCCACGCAAGTAGAATCCACGCAAGGAGTCCCGCAGAGCTTACCCTACCAAAGTCCCCAAACAGAGTTAAACTCATCACCCATAAATAGACAGCAAAACAAAACAACAGCAACAAAAACTTGCATGTCTTGCCCAGAGTAACAAAAATTAAGCTTAAAAAAAAATCTCCGAAGGTCTGTTACACAAGCTGGCCCTAGGTTCACGCTCAGCTGGAAAGCATGCTCCCTGCGGGGGTGTGAACCCTCTGCCGATCAGAGCACTGGAGTCCTCCCAGACCAGTGACTCTCTTAGGCCATAGGGAAGGGCAGCTTCAACCTGGACCTCAAGGAAACCCCACGGATCAAACACCAAGGCTAGACACTCAGCTCTGTCTCTTTCTGTCTTTGTGTGTGTGTGTGAATGTGAGTGAGAGAGAGAGAGAGGGTGAGAGAGGCAAGCAGGCAGAGAGTAGACAACAGCAGCAACAAAACCCCAACAACACAAAACAAACGAGGCACTTAGGACAAGGTCCAGCAAAAAGAAAACGGCGTGATCGGATCAGCCAAGATGGAAGACACTGCAGCTGTCAGTCATCTAAGCTTAGGGCTAGCAGTAACTCGGTTACAGAGAGCTTGCCTGTCCCGTGCTGAAGTCTAGTTTTCCAAACCCACTGTGAAGGTTGGTGGGGGAGGGAGGAGAAAGAAAAACTTGTTATGTTTAACATACTGAAATTAAAAAAAAAAAAAAAAGCCACAGGCCTGAAAATATGAGTGAAGGACAAAAAGGCTATAAAACTATATTACATCATGATGAAGACGGGGTGGGAGACAGCTCACTGGGCACTGCTTGGGTTTGGACTCCTAGCAGCCATGTAAAAGCCAGCTGTGGTGGGGAAGGGCTCACGGGTTAGAAGCAGGAGGATCCGGGGGGCTTGCGGCCCAATCAGCCTAGCCTGATAGGCTGAGGTCCAGGTTCACTGGGAGACCCTGTTTCAATAAATAAATAAATAAATAAATAAATAAATAAATAAATAAAGTGGAAAATGATCAGGGAAGCACCTGAGGTGGACCTCAGGCCTCCACATGTCTGCATGTTCACCAGCTTCCACACATCTACACATACAGATACACACACACCGCATACATACCAACAGAATATGAAAAGCCGAACGGATTTTTAGAGATAAAAATGTCAAACACTGTACTTGAAGACAAAAAGGCGGACCAAGCGTGAAAACAGACACAGCGGAGAAAGAAAGCCGCCCCTTTGTTAAGGCTGTTTCTAAATTCCACACGCGTTCAGAGCCCCGCCTTCTCGCCTCAGCTCAGGCCTGCTTTGGTCCGGGAGCCCCAAGTGGAGGCGCTACTGGGTCAGCTCCTCCTCTCCATTCCCCCACCTCTGCTCCTAATTGCTCCATGTAGCAAAGCAAAAGAGCACCGGAGCGAAAGGGAAGCAGTCTTCTGTGCCTGCTCCTGGATCATTGGGCACGAGTGTGCCCTGGGCATGGAGAATGTTCAAAGCTGCCCTTTTCTCTAAGAAGCTTTCTGAGAGGTTCCCTTTCCCACTCATCTGCTCTGATGGTCGCTGCCATGCAACACTTCTCTGGCCATCTGCTCTTCATGCTCCTCTCACCCTGGGATTCTACTGCTTCTTTTACCCGCAAGGTTCCTTTCCAGAAAACCCCAGGGCGACATTCTGTATAGATTCCCCATCATTCCTTGGGACATAGTCACCTTTGCCTATCGTTATGAGAGTCCTGTTCATGCTCAAACAGCCCCTGGGCATTCAGTGACACTTTAGCCACATGCCTACACTTCAAACTCAGTGAGGCTCCGATTCAAGCCATTCCTCAAACCCCAGATGCCATTTTCTAGACTCTCTCTCCCTGATCCCAGTGCACGGTAGGCAAGCAACTCAGTCACCTGAGCAAACCTCAAGATCCTTCCGTTTGGTTTGAGGTGGTAAGGGGTGCCCTCCCAGTCCCATGTAAAAGTGAAGGTAAGAGAAAGACTGTTGGAAAGAGAGGAAGAAGGAGGACGCCATGATGGGATAACATGGAGAAGAAACCACACAGGCTGGGAGGAAGGACTCCAATAACGGCATGAAAAGGTCCAGATGGAGAGTACAAGGAAGTACCATGGGATTATGGATGGAAGATAGACCAGATGAGGAAGATTAAGGCAGATGGCATTGGGTGGGGTTGGGAGATGGATGGTAAGGATACTGAGACAGTGTAGGTGAAAGTTCTGCCCAGCCCAAGGCAAATAAGGCAATTATAACTCTAACAGGTGTCTGTGTCTTATTGTTTCTGATAGTGGGTTAAATAATACTGCTATGATAATCTTAAGGCAAATAATAAACATTATAGCTCAACACTCAATTTTTATTTTCTACAATAATGTATAGACTAAAGTGTACACTGTCGGACACACTGTGACGCACTACAGCTCTCAAAAAGATGTTTTCTAGGCTTTTAAGAATTTCTTTTGTTTGTGTGTTTTTATTTTCTTATGGGGGGAGGTTGCAAAGGTGGAAGGCAGATACAAGGGGATGGGGAGATGAGTGGGTATCTTAGGATTTTATTGCTGTGAAGAGACACTATGACCATGGCAACTTTTATAAAAACAACATTTGAGGCTGGCTTACAGTTTCAGAGGTTTAGTCCATGATTGTTATGTCTGGAACATAGGAGCACACAGGCAGACATGGTGCTGGAGAAGGAGCTGAGGGTTCTATATCTTGAGCCACAGGCAGCAGGAGACTGTGTGCCACACTGGGTGTAGCTTGAGCAGAGGTGACCTTAAAGCCCGCCCCCACAGTGACACACATCCTCCAACAACAAGGCCACACCTCCTAATAATGCTGCTTGCTATGGGCACACACTCAAACACATGACTCTATGGGGACCATGCCTATTCAAACCATCAAAGTGGTACTAGGGTGCATGATGGGAAACTCACAAAGAATCAATAAAAAAGGGGGGAAAAAGACCAGCATCACTGAGATGAAATCTTCTGGGAAGTGTTTAATGAGAGCATGGAGAAGCTGTATTCCAGAGGCAGCCATGGTTGCCGGACTTGGTAATGTGTAAGAGCCATGCAGATGGTACTGGTTTTGAAAACATGAAGGGGTCATGGAGAGCAGCTGAGGCATGGCACTGTGAGAGGCCAGGAGAGGCCACTGATGAAGGTGAAGGCCCAGGACTCAGGGTCATGCAGAGAAGTTGAGGCTTGACACCGTGAAGAGAGCCTACAACAGGTTCTAGGTGAAAGTGCAGCCTGGCTGCAGCAAGGGACCCGAGCAATTTTGGAGATGCCAGTGCACCATGGGATGACCAGCAGCAGTGGTGGTGTGGAGCCAGCAGCAGCCAAGAAGACCAGCTGTGTGTGCTGCAGAGGGCGGGACTGGAGAAGCCTGTGAAGGAGCCCAGAAGATGGTGGGTAGGTCCCAGACGTTGGAAACTGAGTTATTTACTGTTGGAATTTGGTTTTGTTTGGTTCAGATTGTGACTGTGCCCTGGCTGTTCCCTCTTGAAGAAGGCATTTAATATGACTTTTATTTCTACAGGAGCGCACAGCTGAAAGACCTTGAACTTTTAAAAGAGATTTTGGATTTTTAGAGATATTAGATATTTTAAAGGAACTGAAATTTTAATGTGTTTTCATTTGTAAAGACTGGGGGACTTTTAAAGTTATGTTTTTCATGTGAGATCTTGGGGATGAATGAAAAAGGAAGGGTTGTGGCTTAATAGTGATGTGTTTGTGTGTCAAGTTGACAAGGGGTCAGTTGTACTGGCTGGTTGTGGGTGTCAACTTGACACAAGCTGGAGTCCTCAGAGAGGAAGGAGCTTCAGCTGAGGAAATACCTCCATGAGATCCAGCTGTGAGGCATTTTCTCAATTAGTGATCAATGCGGGAGGGCCCAGCCCATGGTCGGTGGTGCCATCCCTGGGCTGGTCCTGGGGTCTATAAGAAGTCAGGCTGAGCAAGCCAGTAAGCAGCACCCCTTCATGGCGTCTGCATCAGCTCCTGCCTCCAGGATCCTGTTTGAGTTCATGTCCTGACTTCCTCCAATGATGGATTGTAATCTGGAAGTGTAAACTGAATAAACCATTTCCTCCCCTACCTGCCACCCCCCCATCCAAAAAAAGTAAAGGTAAGAGAACATGTTTTCTAAAGAAATCCCCATTCCCAGTCTTCCCTCCCACATGCTCCCTATTTTCTAAAGTCAGTCATATTTGCCCGAGTGTTTACAAGCCCTTGGTAGATCCAGAAGGACCATCACCCACTGTGTCAGCTTCTTTTTGGGGTTGCTCTAAAACAGACACAGACTAGTGCCATTTGAAGTGTCTTGTTTCATTGGATTGAATCCCAAATAACTGAAATACTATGTTTTTAAGAGAGGCATACAGGTGGAAATAATGCATCACAATTTCTTCTGTGTAAAAAATTTGAAGATGAAAACATTAAATGTTTATAAAGGGAGAGAAGAAACTTGAAATGGACAGCATAAAGGGCTTATATTTAGAATGTATAAGGAATTCATTTAAAAAATCAGAAAAATGGGGGGTGGAGTCTTAGACAGGCGCCTCATAAAAGGAGCTGTTCAAATGATCAACACAAATAAAAATTTATTCAAGCTCATTTGTTATCAGAGAAAACACATTAAGACTGCTGTGAGCTATACTTGGCACGCAGAGCAGAATGGCTAACATTGATAAGATAGTGGAAAAAGCTACAATTTTCTATCTCAGTGGGGTGGGAAGTTTACGTTCATAAACAAACATGCAGTGGTAAGTGATAGAATAGGTGTAAATGCTTTGAAAATATAAGTTATAATAACAAATATACTAGACGACAAAAAAAAGTCAATTTTATTGGATAGATTGTGGTTTCCAGGAAATCATCTAACGTTCATGAGGCCCTGGGTTCAATCCCTAGTACTGTAGAAAGAAAAGGAGAGAGAAAGAGGGAGAAAGAGCCAACTCCCAGTGACAGTCAGGAAACAGAGGCCTCTCATACTATTTAATCCTCATGAGTCACCAACAGATGTACTCGATAGCCACACAGATATGTGAGTCTACAAGATAAATTTAGAAGCCTTTCACGGCAATGAAATATCGGCATCTCAGGATAACCGCTGTGTCTCAATGGACAATTATAGGAAAGCTTTTTTCCTTACTTTTAATCTGATGTCTCAGTTACAACTATTTTTGTTGCAAATAGAAACCAAGACACACTAACTTAAGCAAAAAAGAATGTGGAGACGGCTTACTGGAGTCAAGGCAATAATGCTGCTGGGCTCTAGGAATCAGAGACGACTCAGCCTTGAAGAATCCAGAACCTGCTTCCTTCTTTCCTTCAACTCCTCCCCCAAAGTCTGCGGCTTTCTTCTCTCCACAGGTTGACTTTCCCTCTTCCCCTAGCCACAGCATGGGAACTTGGTGGCTCTGAAACAGATCCAACTTGCAGCCTCTCCTCTCAAAAGACTAGTCCAATCAGATGGGCATTTTCTCAGTTTTGAAGCAAATACTTAAAGAGCAAAACAGTTTGGAATGTCAAGAATGCCACCTTGGCCTGGTCAAGGGGGCAGAAAGAGAAAGTGGGTTTTATGATGGGTTCATATCTGGTATAAGAAAAAAGTAAATAAATGGGTGTGAGTTATGTAGACACTCATAAAAGCTATTATTTCAATTTTACTCACATATATATTTAACCTTAAATTATTCTTTTCTCCTCTCCCTCCATTTAAAAAAAGATTTATTTATTTATTATTTATACAGTATTCTGTCTGCATGTATGCCTATACACACCAGAAAAAGGCACCAGATCTCACTAGAGATGGTCATGAGCCACAATGTAGTTTCTGGAATTGAACTCAGGACCTTTGGAAGAACAGCTAGTACTCTTAACCTTTGAGACATCTCTCCAGCCCCTTCTTCATTTTTTTTTTTTTTTAAGATAGGGTCTTTAAAGATAGGCTGGTTTTGAGCTTGACTTGTAGTCTAGGTGACCTCAAATTCCTGATCCCCCTATCTTTACTTCCTAAGTGTTGGGATTATAGGCACATGCACACTGTACCAAGTTTATGAGGTACTGGGGAGCAAACCTAGGGCTTCATGCTTGTTAACCAAGCACTCTACCAATTGAGCTACACCCCTACACCCTTTTCTTTTCTTTTTGAGAGCTTCTCCATGTAGCCCAGGCTAGCCTATAACCCTTGCACTCAAGTGATATTTCTGTCTCAGCTTCCCATGTAGCTGGCACTATACATGTGAATCCCAGCATTCTTATTATTACAGTTTTTGTGGGGGTGGGAGGTGGAAGATAAGAAGCAATGAAGACCTAGAGTCCACTGTGCAGCCTTGGCTGGCCTGGAACTCACTAGGAGACCAAGGCACTCCTTGGACATTCTCCTGTGTATGAAAATGTCCTTGAACATTTTTCCCAGCACGAGGATTACAGCAGTTCCTGTGCCAGTCCAGGTGCTTGCCTCTAGTGTCTACAACCCTACCCCGAACAGCACCATGCTACATCATTATTGCTATCCAGCCAGCCGGGCCAGTGGTTAAACCAACCACTTTTCTTCTCCTAGAAATTTAGAAGTGGGAGGTGATGCCTGGGTCAGGTTCCCATGTGGCGGGGGGCTATATTCTAGGCCATGAAAGGTTATTGCCTTTCATGTAACCATGAGAATAGGTTAAGAGAAACTCACCCCCACTAACACAGTGAAAACGAAGCAGCTGAACAGAGGGAGAAAGATGAGACCATGCCACCTTCTGAAGACACTGGCTGGTCTCTAACCTCCCACTCCCCAACTTAGTCTCACGTGGTTTGAACGGCAAACCTGCAACTGGGAGCCATGAAAGTCTCCTATTTGCTAACTATGGCTGCCCATCGAGCTAAACAGACTTAAGTGGATTTATGTTCACTGTAGCCAGAAGATCAGAGAGAATTAAAAAAACAGTGAGAGTCCCTCTCACCCTCCTCCCATTACACAAAGTCACTGACCCTGAGTTCTGGCCACATATACAAAACCAGTTTTCTTTTTAGATTTTCCTATAAATAATCAAGAAGACAGGACAGTGCCATCATGTTCAACACAAAAACAGTACCAGATATGTCATATACATGAGTTTAGTGTCCAAGACTACAGTCCTGTTGAGAAGAAAATATATAACATATCTAAAACAATTAAAGACTGGTCTAAAACAGTGTATAATAACTGTAAAAGGGCTGGGGCACTGGCTCAATGGGTAAAGCATTTGCTGTACTGGAGTTCAAATCCCCAGGTGGCACCAGCCTGTAATCCAAGCTCAAGGAGGGCAGAGCCAGGGAACCCCTGAAACAAAGTGGCTTGACAGACTATCCAAAACAGCAAGCTCCAGGGTCAGGGAGAGCCCTCGCCTCAATAGATAAGACAGAAAGCTATGGAGGACGGCACCTGATAGCAGCCTCTGGTGGCCTGAACACGCACAGTTCATATCAATGTTCATATCAAATGTGAACACAATGCACATTTGCCACGCATCCAATATGCAAAAAAACCCCAAACAAAACCTTTATCAATTGTGCAGCACAGAATCATTACAACCGTGTTTCTGGAAAGAGCATCACATCCTTAAGAATGCAATGGATAGAAAGACTTGGGAGGCAGAGGCAAGAGGATCTCTGTGAGTTCGAGGCCAGCCTGTCTAGATATTGAGTTCCAGGACAGCCAGAGCTACACAGAGATACCCTGTCTTGAAACACAAAACAAAACAAGCAAACAAAAAAAAGAAATGGGCTGAGAGAAGGGAAGATCAATGTACACCAAAGAAGTTCAGTTGCTAGTTGGTAGAAATTCCTTTAAAAAATAGTTGTTTTGGCTCTGATTACTACTCTAGTTAATGCTGGGTCCTATTGTAATGGTGAGAAACAAGAGATAGTTTAATTGAAAGTGTATTCTGTAACCTTATGGACTTTCAACAAAGTCTGCTTTTTTTTTTCCATAGTAGCATCTTGATGTTCGGAGTGTAGGGTGTCCTGGGTCCCATCAGCTATTTGTCCTATTCATGAGGAACTTTGAAGCAGACATTAACAATACCATCTTATTCCTAATGTTGACTGGTCTGTGTTGTCTTGTATAGTGTCCTGACTGACAGCAAAAGAACAGAAACACAGTCACTTAAATATGAACAAATGTTCATATCAATGTGCTTGATTTATAACCTAATCACCTTATACTAAGCAACCAGAAGTAATCTTTGAAGGTTACAGTAAAAGAAATTTATCTTAGCTGATGCACATTGTGGAGAGCCAAGCTCTGCCGCGCCCTAAAGATGGCGCTGGCTTCTGCCTCTGGTAGGTAAAAGCTCTCAGTAATCAACTCCTTAATTGGTTGTGTATGTGCATCGGGCTCGCTTCCGCAGTTGTGGACTAATCTGCAGGCGCCATGTAGCTTGTCAGGATTGGCTGGCCATAGGCTATTAATTGGCGGGCTGGGCTTCCCGAGAGTCAGAAGATTGTTCAAGGTTCCTGAATAAACTGCATTGAGAAGAGTCCAGTGTTGAGTCTTCCTTGCTGGTCGAGGCGGTCTCGACAGCACATAATCCTCCAACACACACACACACACACACACACACACACACACTACAGCCAGGAGAATGAAACAAAAATATGTATTCTTTTACAGCTTATTGTTCTGTTATTATTGTAAATGTAGAATTGATCTATATAATTATTAGCAAGGACCTTTATTTGGTGATATCTTACCATGGCCCTATAAACTTTTATCAGAAGCTATGAAGTAGTTGTTTTTTTGTGGTTATATGGTTTTGTTATCAATTGTGTAAAAAAAAAAAAATGAAAATGATGTTTTAACAGATGGCTGACCCTTCCCTTGATACAGCCATTTCCTGTGGCAAATTCAGATTTAAAGTGAAGAATAAAAGAAATCCAACTGGAGGATTTTCACACACATCCTATCAATTTTGCATGCTTTTTAAAATGGTGCCCGGAAAAAAATAATTTTCTTTTAATCTTTAGTGTCTTTGATCTTTTCACTTCAAAGATAATCAATTAGCTTTTAATTACTTTTTCAGAAATTAGAATGTTACATATTATGTATCTCTTCGATTTCTATTTAGAATTAAAATAGACCAGTGGCTTACTTATTAGGTAATGGGAGCACCAGAGAGTAAAGTTTGTTCAAAGTATTTATTTATTTATCTATTTAATTATTTAATTTGAGGCAGGGTTTCATTCTGTAGTCCTAGTAGGCCTGGAACTCATTATGCAGCCCAGCTCAATACTGGGCACGTTTCTGAGAAAGACCAGAGGGCTAGAAATAGAACTTTGAAATTCCTGGTTAGGAGAGAGGATTGGAGAGATGTAGCAGACATATGGAGGATTAAATAGTCGATGTGGGGGGTCCATTATATACACTGGCTCTATTTTTGTGTGTTTAAAATTTTCCTAATAGAGAAGTTCGAGGCAGGCACAGTGATGTGAATTTACCACTTCAGCTACTTTGACTGAGACAGGAGAATAGTTTCCAGGAGCTCAAGACTTATTGGGCAACATAGTAACTGTTCACCTCAACAAACAAAACAAATAGAAAAACGTGTTTCAGACAAACAAAACAATCCCCAAAAGCCTTTGGAAAATCTCACCAAGGAAAGTCTCCGATTTCTTTCTTACTTGTTTCTGTTACTGTGATAAAATAACCTGACAGAGAAACTTAGGAGCAAAAGGGCTCATTTCAGCTCACAGTTTCAAGTTACAGCCTACCATCCTGAGGAAACCAAGGCAACAGGAACTGAAGTGGCTTGCCACATCTTATCTTCAGACAAGGGCAGAGAGAGAACCAACCGGTGGGTGCTAGGGCTCAGCCTGCTTTCTCCTTTTTATATGGTTCAAGATCCACATCTAGAGAGCGGGGCTGCCCAGTTTAGGTCATGTCTTTCCATCTCAATTGATGTAATCAAGGGCCCCACACGCCCACCGGCTACCCATTGAAACGCTTTTCCCAAGTGATTCTGGATCAGGTCAAGTTGATGATTAAAAGCACACCACAGTCCCAATCCCATGATGCAGCTTCTAACTTAACTCTGGAATAACACATGGATCCTCCCCCCACTCCCCAATATGGTCCATGAATTACTCTGTGGCAGTGAGAATGTGAGACTTCTCAGCTGCCATGGGCCCAGCTGTGTCTACCACGAATCTTCTCTGGCTGTTGATCTGGGAATCTTCCAGAAGATCTACTTTGTCCCAGAGCCCGAATTTGTTACATGTGATGTCCAGCCATCCTGTGGCCAGGTACCACTTAGACAGTCTTTCGACCCATTACCTAACTGCCTGGGACTCCACTATTTGCCAGAAACACTAGGTTTTTATCTAAAGAAGCAGAGATGAGGCCCTTATTAAGAAACCTTTTAGACTAATAGCATTAAAGTCCTGCATTTCTCTCGTACCATTAATTTTTTATTGGTTTGTTTTCTTACAACCCTTTCCCTTGCTTGTTCCTGGATGAATCTACCTAGGATCTGATGCTCAGGTTGATTACCTTTGTGTCTGCCTGGTCCTCAAGTCTGCTTAGATACTCAATATCAGGACTCAAGCCAGCCTCGACCTTGGGAGAGAAAAACAAGTAAACAGTAAAAGAGAGGTTGCAGATAAAGAAGGAAAATAAGGGGAAAGTAGGTTTAGATGTTTCCTTTTGGTTTTGGAGCTAAGAAAGGAAGGATGGAGAGTTAGCAGAAAGAAAGCATTTATTGTAAATGAAAACAACTCATAGCAAAGCTTTGCTGTGAGTAATGTAAATGAACTTGGGCATAAATGTTAAACTGTTTACATGAGTGGCTGTTAGTAGAGTTTTCCATTGCCAGGCACATTTAAACATTCTGTAGTTTGCAGCTTTTACAGTCGGGCACCATGTCTTTCTGATACCACCCACGGTGTTGTAATCATGATCTCAATCGTCTCACTTGCATGACATGAACTCTAAAACACAAGGAGGGGTGGTTCTGGGGTAACTGCTTTTGGCCTCTCAAGCTATGTGGACTGCATGCAGGATGGAGATAGCTTGATCAACTTCCTGTCTTAGGAGGAAGTAGCATGGTGTGTGTGTGTGTGTGTGTGGTGTGTGGCGGGGTGCACCCAGCCTTGGATGGTGGCTTTGAGGGAAGGGAAAGCCTCTAAGCAAACTCCCTGGACTCCTCCAGATGCAGTTCAGTCAACGGCTGCTGTGCACCTATTGTGTGCCTTGCACAGCAAAAGAAACTGTGGTTACGGAACTGCACATTACTGTGTGCAGTACTACCCAACCCGGGCTTTTTGGTTTCATTTTGCTACAGAGTCTCAGTGGATTCCTTCTCAGAATTGTTGTTAAATACATAAAGTAAGATTACCAAGAAAACTACTGACTGCACTAAATGCGCACATTTATGATATAATTAAATGTATATATTTATTTATGCTTGAACATTTATTGGCGGGGGTAGGGTTACTTTTTTTTCCAGCGCTGGGATGAGACCCACAGCCTTGCACATGCTAGGCAAATGCTCCACCACTGAGTTCCACCCCCAGCACCAACCTTCTCTATTAACACAGAAAAGAAGAACTAGTGGTAGATCTAACAGATTCTACACTTTCAAATTGTAGAAATTGGGGGATGGGGGAAAGCCCCACCTTTGTTAAAAGTTCTAGAAGGTTGATTAACTGATTAGAATTTGGAGTCTGTGGAAAATTAGATTTCTCCCCCAACCCCCACTCAGAACTGTATTTCCTTGGGGGGTGGGGGAAAGGGAGGAACAGTGAGGAAAGAGACGTTTAAATCTTGAAACTTTCTTTGACAGCTGGCTTAATAGAAAACACTTGGGTATGTTTCTGCATTCATTATGTTACATTAACCATGTTAGGAAGCCCTAGGGGATTAGACTTTTGTAGATCATACTTGTGAGACAGAGAGTTTGAAAACCTTGTGGTTTTCTCAGATTTCTGGTTTAGCAGTTTCCCCAAATACTTGTTGCTATTACAACTTTTATATTCTTCAACTGTGGAAAAAGGACCAACTTGATAAAGGTAAATATTTTACAATTTCAATGTATATATGCTGGGCATTTCTTGTCCCCCCCCCCATTTGTCCTGAGGCCATTCCATCTTGCTCTGTGATCTTTTAGAATAATATCATGAGTCTTCCTGTTGGACTAGTTACCTCATTGCTGTGTCAGGCAAAACGCCTGACAAAAGCTCTGTAGGAAGTATTCCTTTTGGCTCACAGATCCATCGTGGCAGGGAAGGTATGGTGACTGGAGCAGGAGGCACCTGGTCATGATGATTCACAGCCAGGAACCAGAGAGCAGAGAACACCGGTGCCCATCCAGCTTTCTTCTTTACATGCAGCCGAGGACCTTAGTCCAAGAGCAGTGTTGTCCACAAGTAGGATGCTTACTGAAGCCTACCTGGCTTCAGTGTATTCTTGATGTGCAGCCAAGAATAGCCTTCAACTACTGATCTTCTTGCTTCCACCTCCCAGGTGCTAATATTTTAGGGGTGTACCTCCACACATGGTTTATATGTTGCTAGGGGCTGAACTGGAGACTTCATGCATCAAGAAACAAGCATTTTACCCACTGACTTATTCCTCCGGCCCTGGGATGGTTATATATATATATATAACCAAATATGTATGTATGTATATGGTTGGTCAATGAACCTGTCTCCAACTCTCCAGTGCTTGGATACAATCCTATGCCACCAAACTCAGCTTTTTATTATATAAGTTCTGGGGATGGAACTCAGACTGTAGTGCTTGCAAGGCTAGCTCTTTATGACTGAAGGCATCTTTCCAGCCCTGATGTCTTATTTTAAAAAGAACCCCAGAGCTGGAGTGGTGGTGCAAGCTTTTAGCAGAGGCGCCCAGGAGGCAGAGACAAAGCAATTGAATGAAAAAGGAAATAAAAAGGAAAGGATATGGCTGCGCCTATGAATGGCGGAAGAGAAAGTTTATTGTAGATATGTGGGAGAGTGGTCTTGACCTTTAACCATGTTGAGAGAGGGGAAGGGAGAAAGGGGTACCCAGTAGAGCAGCCAGGATGCCAACGGAACAAAGGTACAAAAAGGAGTGAGTAACCAAAACATCTGTGTTAAATAGGAAAAAGCCTCTAGAGGAAGGGCAGCCCAGTCCCAGAGCTGGAGACTTTAGCATAGAGGGCATAATATGCCAGTCATACCAGTAAAGACTGAAGGATGCTAGGAGAACCTGGAGGCCAGGTCTGCTTTGATATGTCAAATAGGCTCAGCCACGTGTCCTAGGTTTGAAACTTAACAGGGATCTTGGTGAGTTTGAGGTCAGCATGTGCTACATAGGGAGTTTCGGGACAGCCAGGACTACATAAAGAGACCTTGTCTCACAACAAATAAAAGCGAACCCCCCAAACATAAAAGGGCCTCTAAATCAGAATGATTTTCTACTTTACACTTAGCATTATTTTAATTTTAAATGACGTATTGGAGAGTACTTTCTATTATAGGAGTCTCTATACTCTTCATGTGGTTCTAGAGAAAGGTATTATGACTGGACAAACCAAGGCTCAGCATGTAGTTACTGAATCATCACAATACCAGGTAGTTGCAGGGCCTAATATTATGACAGTACTCATTGCACATGACGAATCACATATCTACAATGATACACACTACTGTTTAAACTTATGAATCTTTTGGGGCCTACTTTAAGGGTTTAATGTTTTTTTTTTTGTCCCAAGACAGGATTTCTCTTGCTTTGTAGACCAGGCTGGTCTTGAACTCACAGAACTCCACTTGCCTCTGTCTCTGTGTGCTGGGATTACAGGCATGTGCTCCCTAAGGGTTTAGTGTTAAACTTGAGTAACTCATAGGAGAAAGTGAGCCTAATTGTTTTTGTCTGTGAGCTCATTGTATTCTTAGACATTAAAAACTCAGCATATTTTCTTTTTAACAATTAAAGAATGAGCTGTATGCAGTCATCAGCCCAGCTACATTACTGAACCTCAGATCACTTTGTAGGGTCTGCCAAAGGACAGTGAGGAAAGCAAGCAGGGCAAGAAAGTGCTCTGACATCTGTGCTTGCCTGGATCCTGAAGACAAGGGTATCCAAGGTCTTTATTTTATTTTTTTATCTTTAGAATGGTCCCTTTTTTGAAAGGTGAGGTCCCAGACTCCGGTCTCCTTATATAAGGTGTCCTAAGCAAGGTGTGATTTAAAGAAATATATTCTAAAAGTCATTTAAACAACACTTGCTGGGCTGGCAAAGATAGCTCAGCAGGTAGAAGAGCATGCAATCAAGATGATAAGCTGAGTTCTTCTCTGGGACCTACATGATGGCAAGAACTGATTCCGTGGTCCTTGGACCTCCACTCCAAACATGCGCGCGTGCACACACACACACACACACACACACACACACACCCCGTAAATAAGATTTTGATTCCAAAGTGATAGTGAATACTAAATTGGGCTTACTTCCTTTTCCTTATTGCTCACCCTACAGTATGCAAAAACAGAGAAGGCTTTTTATGGCTGTCTCCAATCCTCACTGCCATAGGGTCTAAGAGTTGGTGTGCTAAAAAACCAAACCAAACCAAACCAAACCAAACCAAACCAAACCAAACCAAACCAAAACTAAAAAGCAAACAAAAACTCCCAAACAAACAAAAAACCCAAAACAACAAAAACCAAAACCAAACCCAGCACATGAAGAATTATTTTTAAAATTACCTTTCGAAGTTCAATCCCCAGAATCACAATAAATAAAAATTCACCTTTCTGAGCTTTAGCCCCAGATTTCAGGATTTTGTAGGCATGAATGAACCTTTGGATCTCAGGTGGCTCTGACCACTAGCCTGTGGAAATACCATCTGTGCTGGCTAGATTTATGTCAACTCGACACAAACCATGGTCATCTGAGAGGAGGAGACCTCTATTGAGGAAATGCCTCCCTGAGGTCTGGCTGTTGGCCAGCCTCTACAACATTTTCCTAATTAGTGATTGATGGGGGAGGGTCCTGCCCATTGTTGGTGACGCTGCCCTTGGGTAGGTGGTCTTGGGTTCTATAAGAAAGCAAGCTGAACAGGTCCTGTGGGCAAGCCCGTTAGCAGCACCCCTCCATGGCCTTTGCTTCAGCTCTCCTCTCCAGGTTCCTGACCTGTTTGAGTTCCTGTTCTGGCTTCCTACAATGATGGACTACAATGTGGATGTGTAAGCCCAATAAACCCTTTCCTCTCCATCTTCCCTCCTGGTCATGGTGTTTCATTGTAGCAATAGAAACCCTAAGACGCCGTCCTTAAGCTTAAAGTTCCAGAAGAATCTGAATTGCAATCAAGCGTTTATTTCTGCCTCTCTCGCCGTGGCAGTTGCTTCAGAACTAAAACCTTCTCTCCAAAGCCGAGTTATCATTCCTTGAATCTAAGCTTAAACTGTCCCAGCTATCTTATTATCTAGGTATGAATGAGGTTCAAAAGTCTTTCAAAGACTTGTGTAAATACCAGCATGTGCGTCTCTAAAATCTCTTAAGGCAAACGTTTAAATGCTCCGTTACATTTTCATTTGGAGGAATTAACCTACTTCACTTTCTAGCCAAATCTGCTTGATAGAGGATGATTTCCTTCCTTTGCCTTGTAGAACTCCTGCAGTTTATTCTGGATTCATCCCGGTCTTTATGAAGCCTTCCTGGTAATCACAGCCAGAGGGAGAATCCTTTATGTCATCACTACCCTTTCACACGTTTCAGTGATCAGCTACCAGCCTGGTCTGGGACTGCCTGCCAGCGTTACTTTTGTATCTCTAGTTCTGCCCACCATGCCTAGCAAACAGCAGGTGCTCTAAGAGAGGAATGTCCTAGTCAATGTCAAGAGCCTAGACGGGAAGTTTTAAAAATCAGCGCTGAGAAACAAAACACAGAATTGCCAAGGGCTCAGGGGCAGGCGGTGGGTAAAGAAGACGTAAGAACAATTTGAACCATCACGAGATCATCCTGAAGGGATCGCCTGTCCCTTTTTCTCAAGTGGCTTTTCAGCCTCCTCAACTTTCCGCCCACTCTCCCCAGCTAGAGACAGGTCGTGCAGGTATCCCAACAATGAGGATCTGATTGGCCGGAGATGATTTCATTGTTAGGGAACATCCGGGCTTTTCCCCTCCCAACAACACCTCCCCAGAGCCCTACGCGCCCAGTTTTCCACTCTCGCGTGCGGTGCCCCACCCCTGGCTAAAGCAAAACAACGCCTCTCTCCAGGCCATGTCTGTGCTCTCCCTTCAGGTCTCGACGCCGAAGAGAGGCGTCCATCTGCTCCAATGGGGGCCTAGGGACACTTTTCTAGCCAATCAGGAGCCGGGTCTCCAGTCCAGGGTGGGACCAACCTCCACCTATAACTGGACTGCCCGTTGGTTCCTTGATGGCGTTCGTTTTCCGCGAGGCTTGGAGGTCGCGGAACTATAGGGCCCGCAGACTCTGGGCTTGGCCATCTCCGAAGACTAGCCAATCGCTTTTAGGATACTTTTGCGCGTTCATTTTAAAAAAAGCCGGAGAGCCGGACTCGGAAATTGGTGTAGGGGCGGACAAGCCGAGGAAACCAATAAACGGAGGGTCAGGCCTCCACTTGGACCAATCAGACAAGGGGGCCGGTCTCCAAGTAGGCATAATTTGATTGACGGAGGACTGTACCTATGGCTACTAGAGTGGGCAGGCCGGTGACGTCGGGAGGGAGCGCGGCGCGGAGGCGGGGCTGAATAAAGTAAATGCTAATGAAGGGTTGGGCCTCAATGGTGGGCGGTGTTTGATGGATACTTGACCTTGCCAATTAAAGGTGGGCACCGACGCCCAATGGGAAATTAAAGACTCGGAGGCGGGGTCGCGTGGGCGGGGCAAGCGGAGCACAGAGGGTACTGCGAGCCAGGCGGGGCGGGAGGATGGAGATTGACAGGCCTCTCAGCAAACCGGAGGCCGCGGCGACACGCTCGGCGTCCCAATGGGCGTCCGTGGAGGGCGGAGCCCGAGTAGGGGCGGGGAAAGACGGCGGTGCGGGGAGGGGGTTGCAGAAGGAGCGGAGCGGCCGCTGCTCAATGGCGGAAAAGCCGCCGGTGCTCTGACCGCCTGGTCCTCCCCTGGCAGTTGCGGGGGAGTTTCCTGCCGGCGCGGCTGGAGTCTCTGTTTCTCCGTGTCCGGTGGCTGGAAGATGCTCCAGAGAGATCAGGCTGCGGCGGAGGAGGTGGCGGCGGCCGAGTCGGCAGCGGCGTTGGGTTGGAGAGAAGGCGGCGGTGGCGGCGTGAGGGGCCGGACGGTGTAAACAGCCCGGGCGGCGGCGGTGGCCGAGCCCCCGAGGGCGAAGCGGCGGCTGAGGCGGTGTCGCTCCTCGGGAGGAAGCCGGGGGCCGCGGGCGGCTGTGTGGCGGGCGAGCCCGCGAGACCTCGCCTCCCGCCTTCGCCTCAGGTAAGGCCGCCGGGCGCCCGGCGGAGCGGGGAACGGCCGCCCGGCCAGCCTGCGCTCGGAGGCCCGGGTGTAGGCCCGGCCCGGGCCGCCGCCTCCGCGGGCGCGCGGGGCTCCGGGGGGCGCGGCGAGGGACCAGCCCGCCGGCCCGCGCGCAGGTCGGCGGCTCCCGAGCAGGCAGCGCCGGGCGCGCGGGCCGCCCCGGCCGCCGCTCCCCCGGCCCCGCACGCCGCGCTGGTCAGCACCTTCCCGCCCTGCTCCCCGGGGCGCCTTCTGCCCTCCTGCGCTCCGCTTCACTTCCTTGTGAAATCCTGCTGGCCTTTCTGTCTGTGCCGCTCCTGGCCTCCTCCCTCCTCTGGTGCCCGGGACCGTTTCTCTCACTCCTGCTAACCAGACGCGGCTCGTGTCTCTGGGTCTGTCCGCCTGCCCCCATCCACCGTCCGAAAATTTCGGGTGTCCTTCCTCACGGTGGACTTTCTAAATGAAATTATTACCAACTCCGTCCCAAATTTACTGGAGGCCCATTAATCGTGAAGAGCGTTTAGGGAAAAAAAAAAAAAAAAGTCCGAT
Organism: Meriones unguiculatus; assembly: GCF_030254825.1. Lineage (NCBI taxonomy): Eukaryota > Metazoa > Chordata > Mammalia > Rodentia > Muridae > Meriones > Meriones unguiculatus. The sequence continues at coordinate 94,373,061 of NC_083349.1, read as the reverse complement.
TAAGCACAAGTGAAAATAACCCTGAAGTAAATTTCTAAATGAAGGGCTTGGTCAAAGTTGGAGCCATTTTTTTTTCTTTTTTTTTTTTTAAAGTTGCGTGACCTCTAATACCAGTTTTAGTACCTCTAGGAAGTTTGCCCATCTTATTTGGCAAATAAATGCCTCTTAAGCATTTGATAGCAGCCCAAATTCATCAGTATTCAAGCGCTTCTAAAAACAACTTGGAAACTTAAAAACAACTACGAAGCTGTTTTGGTAAGTCACAGAGAACTTTTAAAATAGGCCCCACATGTTTAATGTATCAAAATAAAGCTGGCAGGAGTCTTGTAAAAGGATTATTAGGGAATTTGAGTTGTCTTCTTGTTATGTGGCTATTTTGGGAAAAACATTCTTTTTCTGTTAACAAAGGTTTACAGCTACTGAGATGTGAGAATTATTGAGGCTTATTGTAGGATTAGTACAGGAACTCTTTATATTGGAGTGACTACATGGATGGAGAAGTGGTAGGCTGTGCAGTGAAGAGGCTAAGTCACAGTATGTTCTGGGCAATTGCAGAAACATGCGGTGGCCACTGAGTGTTAATAGATATTGTTTCATTTACTTTGTTGTGCAATCACAGAGCTCCTTTTGTAGGCCTGCGTTGAAATACACCATCTCTTAAGTATGGAGCTTATTCTGATTATTTTAGAATTTCCCAAGAGCATAGGCTTAAAAGGACATATAACTTGCAATAATATCTAGATGGTAATCTTTTATTTAAGACCGGGGGGTGGGGGCTTATTGTGTAATCCTGGCTGTCCTGAAACTCACTGTGTAGACCACGCTAGCCTTGAACTCACAGAGATATGCTGGCCTCTCTTCTCCCAAGTGCTGAGCTTGAAAAAGTGTGAACCACCATACCCAGCAAAATGGTGAATTTTTTTTAATTTATTTTTTTTTTAAAGAAATGCTTTTGTGGTCCTTCCAAATGGACAATGAATGTGCTGTTATAAGAACTTTAAAAAAAATTGTTTAATATTTAGGGCTGTAATCCCTCTCCTTTCCCCACCCGGCATCACCTTCCCTCTTCTTCCTAAGAGTGTTAGAGGGTTTTTTGTTTTGTTGTGTTTTGTTTCTTTGAGACAGTATTTCACAGTTTAACTCATGTTGGCCTTGGGCTCACTGTGGTAACCTAGGCAGTTCTTAGTGATCCTTCTGTTTCAGATTCTTGGGATTATAGTGTGCCACCAGACTTGCCACTCTTCTCTATTTTCAAATTTTAAACATTTATTTCTCATATTGTTTTGTATTACGAGTGTTTGCTTACACTCATACATTTTGTAAATGCTCCACATGTACTACCGCGGTGTGCCTGGTGGTGGAGGCCAAAAGAGAGTGAGAAGGCACAAGATCTCTTGGAACAGAAGTTTCGGGCAGCTGTGATGTGCCATTGCGGTGTTGGGAACCAAGCCCAGGTCCTCCAAAGAGCATGTGCAAGTGCTTTCTAGCTCCTGAGCTCTCTCTCTCTTACAAATTTAAATCTTCTTGTAGGTTTTTGCTAGTTTATAATGGTTGTGTTTTTTTCTCCATTTGTTGTTTTCTCTCATAAAGTCGTAAAACAGTTTCTGTTTGGTACCTTGTTGTGTTCATGTAGCATTGTATATTCTCACTTGACCTTTCATATTTTAATAAGTATTTCTCCACTTTCTTGGGCATGGCTCTTGAACTTGTTTTGTTGATAGTCTCTTAAAAAAGTGATAGTCAGAACTGTGTTCTAATGTCTGGTATCTAGTTTCTGTGATGGTCATGTCAGTAAACAGTTTTATGTTAGTAGACACATAATTACCAAATCCTCTAAGATTATATCATCAAAAAGAATGGGATAGTGTTTAAATAGCTATGCTTCTAAGAACAGTTGATTCATAAGTTGTTATGGGCAGAAAAACTAGCTCTTGAAAGTTACAATGTTTCTTATGATGTGGATTTTTTTAGTGGAAACCTTTCAGTTCAACTGTAGTGTGGATTGACAATGTCTTGGCAGTTTGCCATAGTATCACTTAGATATGGAGATTTATTAAAAATTAGCTGAGCCAAGAGTTGGAAGGCCCACATCCTTGTACATATTTCTTTTATTGTATATTTCTATTATTGTATATGATACTGGGAGTGAATGTTCTCCCCCTCCCACAATTGATGCTATAACATATGTGATTTATATTTCATGAGTATTTATGTGTTATGTGTTACACCATATTTAAAAGTATATTGCAACCTTACTTTGCATGAAAAGTAGTAAAATAATATAATTCTAATAGTACTTTATTCTTCTAGCACTCAAGAAGTTGAGGCAAGATAATTTGCAAGCTCCAGAGGCTACAGAGCAAGGCTACCTTGCTCTTAAAAAATATTAGCTAAATGAATAAAATTAACTTTTTTTTATTTTCTGTTTTATACAAAATACAATTTTGATGATTTATTGGATTCTTTAAAAAGAGAAATTAGGAAAACACCAATGCTACCAGACTCATACAAGGACTTTTGGTAGTGGTTTTTATTTTTATTTTTTCAAGTTTAAAATTTAATAGAATTTATTCATGCAGAAATTTAAGGTATGATTAATAGTAACAGATTTGGAAGATGGCCCAGCATATTCCTGTAATCTCATGCCTGTAATCTCAGCACTCTGGGAGGCAGGGGCAGGTGGATTTCTTTGAGTTTGAGGCCAACATGGTGTACAAAGTGAGTCTAGGATAGCCAAGGCTACACAGAGGAACCCTGTCTCAAAAAGCCAAAAAAAAAAAAAAAAATGAAAAAGGAAAACAGATTTGAAAAAATGTGAGTTTTGGGTTTTCAGTGATTCTTATTTTCCTTTTTTATTTTATAAGTGAGTGTGTGGGTGTGGGTGTGGGTGTGGGTGGGTGGGTGGGGTAGGGGGGAGGGGAAAAAGAGGTGTGTACCTATCTTGGTGCCACTTGCCATGGTCTGTGAGTGGAGGTCAGACCTGGTTCTCTCTACCATGTGGGTCCTGAGAATCAAACTTAGGTTGTTAGACTAGGTGCCAACCCACGTTTACTCCCCAAGGTGTCTCTTCAGCGCTTATATTTTATTTTAGTGAACTAATTTTAGAATTAGAATGATCCTGAATACTGCTGTTTAAATTTATGTTGTAGAATATAACCAAAAATGTTAGCAGATTCTTGAAAATTTGGGCAGACCCCAGATATGTGATTTAGACTACTGCTCTCTAAACTCAGTGAAGTTAAGATAAAATAAATTTGGGGACTGTTTGGATTTTTTAAAAAATTTTATACTTGATGAGTATAAAATATAATAAATTGACAGAACTTGTTAACAGTTTCTAGCACTTAATTTAATGAGTACACATGAAAAAGTTACAAAAGCTTCGTGATCTGTACTTTCCTTTTTTGTTAAGAAATAGGCTTTCCTTTATTCCAGGCTGGTCTCAAAGCTCAGGCTATTGAAACTTCTCTGCCTCTCTGCCTCTCTGTCCTGTCTGGTTTGTGAGATAGGTTGCTGCTGCTAGGCAGGTGTTTGCTGAGCAATCTTCCTAGCTTCTTACCTATGTTTTGGTTGCTGTTTACTTTTGGTGTTCTCAACTCACGGTAGCAGTATCTTTAGGTAGTCATTTTGAAATCACCCTGATCACGTTCTCCCTCCCTGTCTCCCTGTTCTTCTGTGTTCATTGTGTGGAACCTAAGAACTTAAAAATACTAGAAAGTACTCTTATTACTGAGCTAGACTGTATTTCCAAGTCTTCTACAAGTAAAACACTTCTAGTTCATGTCTTTATGTAGCTTCAGTTGAGAAGATTGATCTGTCCAGCATCCATCTGATGCTCCCAGAAAGAACACCTTTTACAGTATTTTTCAGTAGTGTGATCAGGCGATTAGGTCAGTGAGGATAAAAGAATCTTTCATTAACTTCTTGATTATAACACTTCCAAATTTTTATGTAATACTGTGTTGGAGATTTAATTATTAATTAATTATTTAAAACTTTTAATAACCCCTAGTATCCTAGAAAATGTGAATATCACTATAAGTCACTGTTTGTGGGTTTTTGTTTGTTTGTTTTGAGGTGAGATCGAACCCAAGGTCTCATGCATGATAGACAAACCATCTGTTACTTAGCTACCTGCCCAGCCCATACCTTTTTTTCTCCGTATTTCAGATTGCTAATACAGTTTAATTTTAATAGAAACATGTTGCTTCTGCATTATTGTCATGCTACAAAATACTTCAGAAGTGTCCCTATCTACGCTATCTTGGCATAACATGTACCTTTGTTTGTTTGTTGTGGTTTTCTTCCTTCCAGGAGTCTCACAGGGAGAGAGAGCTCTTTCCCTGACTGCCTCTAGAACTCCTATGCAGACCAGGCTGTCCTCAGACACACAGAGAAATTTCTGCCTTTGCCTCCATCTCCCAAGAGCTGGGATTAAAGGATGTAGACCACCAGGCCCTGCAACAGTAGATATTTTAAAATGTTACTTTTAATAATTTAACTTCAGTAACTCAATAGCTCAATCATTTGTATTTCACATACTAGACTTAATTTAATACTAAAGTTTGTATTATTTAAAGACGTTTACCAGTTTGAAGCTTTTATGACTTGCTGAATTGGTGTGTTTGTGTGTGTGTGTGTGTGTGTGTGTGTGTGTGTAGTGCAGGGATTGAACACTGTCCTTGCACCAGTGTACTCTAACAGGGAGCCCATTCTGGGCCCTAAAATACTAAATACCTTATTATTAACTTGTTAAGATTAAAATAGATTCAAAGTCTTCTTTTGGAGAATTTTGAAGTGTCAGGTGTCAAGGCCAGTCTGGGTACATACTAAAACTTTATTTTAAAACAAAACAACCAAATTGCAGAAAAGAGAGTGTCATCAAGGTTGATTTTTAACTTTACATTAACTTTGAAAATTAAAAATCTTGACTTCAGAGCCATCACTACTTATAAAACTCTGTATCTCTGTGCAGACCTAGGTGCAGAGGATATGCTTCCTGGAAGCTGTCTACTGTTGAAGGAGCTTCTAGGGATGGAACCAATTACTGAGAGAGAAAGGGAGGATAACATCTGCCACTAATAGCTTTGTGATTTTTGTTTATTTAGAATGACCTTCACTACAAAATAGATTGTTACTGAAAAAATACATTGTATCATAGGAACAGGTAACTTTTAATGAAAAACTAAAAAGGCAATTAAATTCTCAGGTTTATAGAGTAAAATTTGTAATATAACAGGAAGTAAAGCAAGTGGGTAGTTTGTGTTTTGATACATGGTGGGCACCTGAAAAGAAGTAGGATTGACAAAAAATCCATAGATGAATTTAAACATTTGGAGGATTTCATGGGCTGTAGTGGCACAGGCCTTTAATCCAACAGGTGGATCTCTGTGGTCAGTCTGGTCTACAGATCAAGTTCTGGGACAGCCAAGGCTACACAGAGAAACCCTGTCTTGGGGGCAGGGAGGAGAGAAGAGAAGAGGATTTCAAAGTACTTTTAAGCTTGAGAGTACTATCCCTTGCTCTTAAATGGAATTTTATTTTATTTTCTTGATTAGGTGTGAAGTGCTCCAAACACTGATAAGGGATAGTTAATATACTTATGAATTGGAGAACTCGTGACCTAATCTGTCACTTGAGGATACCTAACCTTCTTTCTGTGCGGTGTAGGTCCTCCTACCCCAAATAAATGTTCACCTCTGAGATGAGGAGGACCAGGTGTATCTGCTGCATCTTGGTAGCTCTTTATAGTGTCCTATAAATGAGTAAAAAATAACCCAAAATGATACAAGTTTAATATTTGGGATGTTCTCTGTTACTTTCATTTATTCTAGGCTAAAACCTACAGAGATGTAAAAAGTTCACAGTGTAAAGTATTTAAAATGAAGCTCTCTTGTTGCTCTTGGGTTCGAGGAGTATGCATGCAAGGTACCATTTCAGGCTGGAATGAACAAAAAAGAAAAAATATGCCCCCATAGACCTTATAGTCAAGCCAGCCAATGAGTCTTCAGTTGATTGTACAGTTGAACTTCCTTTCGGGCTGGTTTCAGACATTCAGTGACCTTCCAGGATGTGTATGCTTTCTACACACATTTAAGAACAGATTAGAACTTCACTGAATGTTTTTGTTTGTTCTCACTTGTTGCCTAGGCTGCTTTAGAACTCCTGGGCTCACGGGATCCCCTGCCTCAGTCTTTCAAGTAGCTGGGATTACAGGTTTGTGCTACCTTGTCTCGTTGAGCTTCATTAGTTTAAAAAAGTTGGAGTGTGTTAGGAAAAGGGAAATTGTACTTGAGAGACACTGATTTCAGTTTAGAATGAGACCCAGAGAAAAGTAATCCTTAAACTAGGAACATAGGTATTTCCACTTAATGTCACACTTGAGAGGTGAGTTCCTAGAAAGGGTAGGTAGAGTCTGAGAAGAGGAACAGTACTTGAGTGTGTCTGTTGATAGATAACCAGGGATGGGGAGAGTTTTATAGCTAGATAGTAGGACCCTAGGTTTGATCTTCAGCACCACAAAAGATAAATCAATAGCTTGGGATTGTCTGTAAAATGCATGCTGTTATTTGTGTTGGGAAAGACCTGGTTCTCTTTCTGTTCTTAGTTGAAGATAGCTTAGTGATTAATGGCTGGCCAATGGTGTCTGGCAATACTGTCATTTCTACTTTTGTTCTCTGGCTTCTAAGGCCAATTTGTTTTTAGTTTCGCGTGCTCAGATTGCTTGTTTATCACTGCTCCCTTAATTCTGTGATGTGGAATATTGTCTGAGGTGCCTTTGCTTTTCTGCATTGCTGATTTCTGCTTGAGGTTGCCTCACTCCTGCTTGCCTGTGAAGCAGGTACTTGCTTCCTGCCTTTTGTGGCTACAGGACCGACGGTAGCTTTCTGTGTACTGATACAGTGTGTAAAGATGTTTTTCTTGAGATTACACAAGCATTGCATTTTAAGCTGGAAAGATCTGAGTCTTTGTTTTTATTTTGATCCATCATGATCATTTCATTTGAGAGTGAGATTTTGTGATCCTCATTGTTGCAGTGAATCGAGATTAGGTTTTTACATTAAAGTGAATTTACTTGTATTTATTTGCGATATAAAAATGAACACTCGTTCCATTTCTGACAGAAGAGGCCATGTTAATTTCATCCAAGTACACCTTTACACTCCCTGTTTTGGGGAGGGGTAATGAGTATAGCACAAGGCCTTAGCTTACATTTTAGTACTGAGCTGTACATCCAGCCATTTACAGTTTGTTTGGTTAACTTAAGGCTTTCATGGTTGGTGAGCCTAAACTTGGGGAATTGGGTCAATTGTATCTTGAATCAAATTGTAAAGTGTAAGAACAAATTTTAGGTTAACATATAATAGTTTTTAATTTTGCTTTATAAACAGTATCTAGTTAGCGTAGTAAATATTTTCAGGGGTCAGTAATGACTTAGATTTTACTTTATTGCTCTTAATGTATATCTTGACTCCTTTCTAAGATAAGTCTGTCTGTAGCAGAGGTCATCTGCTCATCTGCATTTATGCTGTACTGCAAGGGTTTTTTGTTTGTTTTGTTTTGTTTTATGTGTTTGGTATTGTCTGCATATATGTGTATCACATGCATGCAGAGCCTGGGGAAGCCAGAAGAGGGTGTTGGATCCCCCAGGAACTAGAGTTTGGATGATTGTTAGCCTTTCTGTGGGTGCTGAGATTTGAACCCAGCTCCAGTGTTCTTAACCACTGAGCCATCTTTCCAGCTCAACTTGATTTTAAATACAGGTGATCACCAAATTTGGACACACAGATGCCTATATAATAGTTTATTTATGATTATTACAGGGTATTTAAAAATAATCAGTTTTCAGACATTATGATCAACGTATAGAAAGAAATTAGTGTCTTTTCAGAATTACAGTGTATGGACAAATTATGGGAGTCAAGTATTACATATTTCAAATTTAAAGGATTAGAGTTGACCATTTAATTAGGAAGAGGCGACTGGACTCATATTGTCCTTTATTTTTTTAAACGACCAGGAGGATTTTACAGTAAATCTCCATTTGGATTAACCCCATTTCAAATTTGTGCTAGCCACATATGGCTGGTGGCTACTGTAGGCCATAGCACACAGCTCTATATTCTTCTCTGTATTTGTTATTTCCGCTATCTTTTGTCACTCTCAACATGGTGAAATGATTATTTTAGTGTGGTTTTAATTTTGTGTTTTCGTATTAGTGAATTTTCATCCCCCCTCTTCAGGGGTAGTCAGCATTCTCATGTTTTCTTGGATATCATTTCCCTTCTGTGTGTTTGTCATTATCATTTGTCTGACTTTTCTACATTGTTTGTTGTTGGTTTTTTAGAAAATGATTAAAACTGATAGTAGGTATATTAACATGGAAGCACTTTGCAAAACCACAGGTATTTATTGCTATGCATTTTAGGGATTAATCACATTGTGTGTCTCTATAAAGTGATGATGCTAACTAAAGATTTTAACCTAAAGATAGTTTAAAATCTTCCCTAACAGTTTAAAATTCATTGAAACGAGTGTTTAGGAAGATAGTACTTAAATGTTAATATAGTGTGTAGTGGGTGGGGAGGGCAAGGTGATTTCATTATAACTTTATATACTTTTTCATTAAATAAATTATTTAATTTGTTCTTCATCTTGTATCATTGTCTTTCCTTGGCCCTAAAAACCTAAGGATCCTTAAGAAGAGCCAGGCTGAATGGATTCTGATCTAGAGCCAGAGCATTCTCAAAAGCAACAGTCAGGCTAGACTAATGGGGGACTAGGAGGAGCTGTGGTATGCGCGTCAGTCAAGACAGCAGGTGAGAGGAATGTATTAGTGTGCCCTCTGTTCAAGCAGTGGCTGCTTTAAATGTGAATCACTAAAGAGAAGTAGTGAGAGGGAGGGATAAAGAGTTTGGGATGCTTGTTTTCAGGGTACCTTGAAGGATTGGTTAGCTCATTAGAGACTTTATTGAACAGGTAGGTTGTGAGGTGGGGATGTGTACAGTGTCCTCCTGGATAGGGCTGAGGCCTGGCAGTTTAGAGGCTAAGGTTCTGATTAACCTGGACTGGGCATTTTGTATTTAGTGGTAGTTTGTTGTTTGTTTTTCCTTTTTTGTAGACATGAGAACCCATCTAATTTAGAGTGTGTTTTAAGAAAACAAACTGAAGGGTGGGTTAGATTAGAGAAAGGGTGAGATGATAGCAGTCAGGTTAGTCCAGGGAAGAGGCAGGTACATCATCAGGTGATGCTGAAGATTAGAATAGTAACTGGAGAGGGACACTTAACCAACAGCACTAATGGAACATGGTTCAATAATAGTGGTTGGATTTGTATTTTTTTTTAAAAAAAAAATTCTTTCGGTTACAAGAAGTGTTCTTGTCATTAATACCAGTAGGTAGATTGGAATAGCAGGTTGTTTGGGAAAGAATTTTATTTATTACACTGTAATTGAACAGATGTAGCAGATTTACATCTATGAAGTCAATAAGGGTAGCTAAATCAGTGTGGTTGTAGAAGGCAATTTAGGCTAAAACTTAAGTGTTATGTGGGTTGGGGGAGTCTACCTCTCAATTTAGCATAGGAAGCCAAAGTAAAATGAATAAAAATGAATGAATACAAGTGTTAGTTTCTAGAGGGAGAGTTAGCAAGAGTTTGTGAATGCTGTGCTATGCAATACCTAGCTTCAAACCTCTCTCTGGGACCACATCGGTAAACAGGCAATGTCTGAGTTACCTTCCTGGGCAGATTGGTGATTTAGAGAGGGTGAGATTTTTATAATGAGGAACTTTCTTGGTACCAACTACATTAGACATGCTGGATCTGATAAGGGTTCCAGGGTAAATTCATTTGTGACTGTATTGCTAGATTCTTATTCTAGCCCTCTTCATTCACTGCTTTTAAACATAGCACTCATATGAGCAGTCAGACCTACAAATAACATTTTCTCTAAAATACTCATCAGACCTTTGCTTGGCTCCCCCCTTCTTTGCTTTTTATAATTTAGATCTTTTCATCTGGAAGGGAGAAGATGACAAAGAGCTAGTGCACCTCTGAACTTGTTTCACTATCATTCCTAAATGAAAACGGTTGTGTCAAGGAAGAACAGTTATTTATTTCTGGGCTTGGTGAAATTAAAAGGGTGATCTCTGTCACTGAAATTGGTCATGAAATCATGGCAAAGTCCAAAGTAGCACCAGCCTTTGTTTTATTATCCAGGTGGTTAAATACAAATGCAAACACAACTTTAGTTCCAGCACAACTAGCTGAAAAATAAAATCATAAATCTGGGAAAGGAAAGGATTTTTTTTTTTTAACATAGCTTTTAAGCTTACTAGAAGCTTTTAATATACACATGCAGTTTGCTTGAGTCCTTAAACTACTTTCTGGAGACTTTGCTTCAGTCTCTTTAAAACCCACAGCCATGAAGGAAAGAAACAAAAAGCAGATGATAAACAGCATACATAGATCTCACATGTGTCATGTGAAGTGAAAGAAACCAGGCACAAAGGAGTGTGTGTGTCTCATACATGCAATTCTAGGAGCAGCAGAGCTTCATATTGAGAGCAGGTCACTGACTGCCCTAAATTGGATGGGGAGAGCATCAGAGAATGCAAGTACTTCAGAGGGATGGGAATGCTGTTTCTCAAATGGTGGGCACATTTGTAAGCACACATCAAACTGTGCCTAAAGTGGATGCATCCTCTATGTCAGAAGTCAGAACCCCACAAGCCCTTCAGCAGCAGGGTGGATGGACCTGCACAGATTGCATTCTCATAGTAAACTTACTCCCTTTAATAGTAAAGCACACAGAAGAGAAGGGATTTCAGAAAAGGAATCACGCACATGCTGTCCATAGTGTTTGGATACAGTGCTTAAATACATTTTTCTCTTTCCTGGGTTTGCTGGTTTCAGGAGTCATTAAAAAGATTTTAAAAATAAAATAATTTAAAGGGATAGTTAGATGTAGTAGAACCCAGCTTGAAACACTCAAGGGGTCAATAAATTTAATATATAAAAGGTTAGTCATTTTAAACATTAGATATTTTGTTACCACCTTGAGAATTTTTTATTCCAGTTGAGAGTGGGAGAAGTGTTGAAAGATATTTGATATCATTGTGAACCCCAAAATTGTGAACTGTAGAACCCTGTTTCTTGTTTGGTATGGTTGAGCCCTGTCACACACCTTTAATCCAATAACTTTGTTTATTATAAACAGGCGGTTCAGCCATCCCTAGCACATACCTTTAATCCAAGAGTTTTCTGTACCCAAAGTTAATACTAGGTCAAGAGGCAGAGCAGGAAACCAGCCGACAGGGCTTTGAGTTCAGGGTTATTTAAGACTGTGTAGAAGGAGAAGGAGCTTTGAGCTCCAAGCCCTGTAGCTCTTTGGTTTTAGTTTAAGCTTTAGCTCTCAGGGTTTTGGGGGATTTTGGGGGGCTTTGAGCTAGCAAGCCTTTGGCTTTGGTGTTTTTTTTTTTTTGTTTTGTTTTTTGTTTTGTTTTTTGCCTTTTCCTCCTGGGCTATTAGCTGAGCTAGTGAGCCTTTTGGGTTTTTCCATCTGGACCTGAGCTGAGAAGGAAGGTCAGCTGGGTGCTTTCTCTGCCTCTCTGAGCTAGCAGGTTTTCACCCTAGCATCTGGCTCCTGAGTCTTTATTAGTAAAATCAAATGGTTGGGATTTTCATTTTTATAAAACAACAGAGGAATGAGCCTATGAGGTCTGATTTTGATTGCCTGATTTGGTATCTTGATAGCTGTTCATCTTTGACTAATTTCTTTACCTCTGTTAGGTATATGCAATGTGGTTATCATAGTATCTTTTTCTAGGGTTGTGGGCATAAGTGCTTTAAGTTGTTCTGTCTGATCAAGTACAGTTCTAGAGCAGTTTGACAGTTGATCACTTCTTCCTCTATAAATATTTCTTTGGTCTTCAGGGGTGCTACTTTCTTGAGTTCCACCCCCACACTCCTGTTTGCTGATTCTCAAAGAACTTCTACATCATTTTTTTCACCTTTTGACTAGTAGATATTGCAGTACTCTAGAGCAGTGATTCTCAACCTATGGGTTGTGACCTCCAGGGGTCATATACCATATATCTTGCATTATTTCGTATTTACAGTGGATTCATAACAGTAGCAAAACTATAGTTATGTAGCAAAATAATTTTATGTTTGGGCGTCATCACAACATGAAAAAGTATATTAAAGGGTCAAAGTGTCAGGAGGGTTGAGAACTACTGGTCTAGAGTGGTCTAGAGCTTGTTTCTTCACGCTCCTCTTTTTTGACAATACACTTAGTTTTAGTGGGTTCCAAACATGTCTTCAAATCCCATCCTTGCCCTGCATATCATAGTCTTATGTCCACCTGACATACGCTTCATCTCTTTCAAGTTGCTAATGTGTCAAAGATTAAATCAGGGCTTTTTAACTGGAGCCTATCGACCCTCACCTGCATCTGAGGATAAAGAGGATGGATTTCATTTTTCTCTAATCCCTAACTGAAATTTAGTATTTTCTTAAAGTCTAACATTTAAATCATGTTATAGTCATTGGAGGATTCCTAAAACATTGCCAAAATCATTGCCACTATTTCAGAGTTGTGTTACTGTATTAAGCCTGCAACTGGGTCCTGTCATTGTTAATGAAGAAGACATGTTAGTTTGTCAGGGTTCTGTAGTTACCCAGATTATCACAGGCATTTTATGGTTTTCTGACTACTGATCTCATATACTGTGATAGTCTAGCCTGTTTTTATTTCTCACTTAAATCATACAGTATATATTAAAAGTTTTAAGAATTTATTTTTATGTGTGCTAGTGTTTAAGCTATGTGTATGTGTGACATACACATGCATTACTGTGAAGGCCAAAAGAGGGCATTGGGTCCCCTCAAACTGTAGTTAGAAATGGTAGTGAGCCACCATGTGGGTGCTGGGTGTCAGAACACTGGTACTCGGGAAGAGCAGTCAGTGCTCTTTAGCACCACCCTTCTCTCTTGCCTCCAGTATCTAATTTTGATTTATATTTTCTTTTAGCTAATGAAATTCATTCATATTCTTCTCTCTCAGTTATACCTGTTTTAGGATCATATGCCCATAATGAAAAGATAAAGACAACAGTCTGGAAAAAGGACAAGTGATGTTAATTCTTTGGGGAAATTCTCTGTAGCCCTGGTTATCCTTAAACTCACAGCAATTCTCTTGCCTCAAGGTCTCCCAAATGCTGGGATTAGGGTGCCGATACCTAATTCCTCTTTTATATGCTGCAATATCCTGTTTTGAGAAGTTCTAATTTAAAGCTTACCAGACAGTAAAGAGGGCTTTTGGGTTTTTGCTATAGCTTGTATACATACATATTCAGTTCATAGTTCAGATCTGCATATAGTTTGCATTTCAGAATATACTATTCATAGCTAAACAATGATGGGACTTCTTTTTTTTTTTCTAAGTAAAATTTCTAGCAAAGCAAAATGCAGCTGTCAGAGTACCACTATACTTGTCTTTTATAGCTTAACTGATGTTTTCCTTAGAAGGGGTCAAAAAGGCATTGTTCTTGCCCTGAATGTGAAACCCTTGAACATAGTGTAGCTCCATGTAGATACTTGTCTAGCATGTGTGAAGCTCTAGGTCTGATTCCCAGGGGAAGATAATGCTGGCTATGCTTTCAGACTAGGAAAAGTGAGGAGGAGTCATTCCTGTGATCACTCTCACATAGAAGTTAATTTCACAAAAAATGTGATCTAATGAGTTGTTTGTTTTTTTTTCACTCCCAAGTTTCACTTTTGAGGAATTTTTAAGACTTCAAAGGCTTTTATATCTGTGAATAATACCTATTGTTTATTAGCTGGGTATGGTCAATGTCTGCTTAACTTAATACAGTACAAATGATAAAATCAACTTATTAATTATTTGATAGTTCAAATTTTTGAACTATCATATAATTATTTTAAAAATCTTAAGTAATCCTGCTGATATTTTGAAGAAATGACCTATGCTTTAATACTAAAACATTAAGAATTGAAAGGAGGGTATGATAGTTCACTCCCATTGTATAATCCTAGCACTTGGGAAGGGGAAGCAGGAAAAACAGGAGTTCAGAGTCATTCCTCAAGTTGACCTTTCTCAGAAAACAATAAAAATAAATAAATAAATAGATAAATAAAAAAAAAAATAAATAAATGTGCAGGGCTGAGGAGCTGGCTTACTAGGTAGTGCTTCCCATGCCACCACGCTTGATCATCCTGAGTTTAAGTCCTGAGCTCCACACAACGGGGGATAACCGACCTCCACAAGTTGTCCTTTGTTTGACAAGTGCTACGTGAGACACACATACACACAAAACAATCTTTAAAAGTCGGATGAGATCAATTGTTTAGTTTCTGTGAGTTTACTGATGGTAGGGCCTCTGTGTTCTTTTTCTCTGCTCCTTCAAGCAGTTGACAGAACTCGAGTTCAGGATTAGTTGCAGTCATTGTGAACACTCTAACAGTAATTGCTGTTAATCTGTCTAACAACAGGCTGGAAGTGAAGGGCACTGGGCTAGATCATATAAATGTATCTTGATAATCCTTCATGCACTGTGTCCTCAAAATTTTGAAACTGGGAAGCCACTATTGTAACTAGTTTGTAAGAGTTTAAAATTTTTCCTAGCTCTCTGTGGTATGTGTGCAGCCTCATACACACACATAAACATAATAAATAAAATACAGTTTTTTTGAAAAATGGAGAAAAGAATGAGACTCTTTAGTTGACTTATGTGGAGGGTGTGTTCCCCTCATTTTACAGAAACTGGGGTAAAAGAAAGACTTGTCATTTAGCGGGTAGACAGTATGTCAGTATCTAGTATTCAAGTCCAAACAGACTGAGCCTAGAGTTTTCCTTTTAACTACAAATGAGTAGGGTATGAGGATAAATTATTTTAAGCAGTATTGATAGAGAAGTTTATAGACTTGATAAAACCTCTTACTATGTGATTCAGAAAAGTCATGGACATTAACCTCAATCTTTAAAATGTTATCACCACCATACATGCTCAGTGGCATGTACACAAACAAAATTATAAATAAAAAACTAACTTGAATTTGGCTGTTGACCTAGGGCTGTATATTACCACAAACAATAAAATTTAAGCTGGGAAGATAGCTCAGTAAAGTGCTTGTTACACAAACAACAAGATTTCAGTCAGTCTCTTAGAACCCATGGTTTAAAAAAAAAAATATGCTGTGTTTGTTGCACATGTTTTTAACCCAAGTTCTGGGGTGGCAGAGTTCTCAATCCTAGGGGTTTGTTGGCCAGCTAGCTTACCCTAATCAGTGAACTCCCAGCCAGTGAGAGACACCACCTCAAAAAAAGATAGTTTTTAAGGAACAACACCCAAGACCATCCTCTGGACTTCACATGCCCACACGTTTATGTGCACACAGAAATAAACAAAAGAAAAAAGTTAGATTGTTTCTGTTAACCTACATTGCTTTTATGTTTTAGGTAGTTTGATCATAGTTTCAGTGCTGTCATTTTTTAACTCAAAAAAATGAGTTAATTATTATTAGCAAGTGTTCTTCCTATAAATTTATTTTGCATTGGCTTCTAAATGTTATATGATCACTGTTAGAACTGATGCTCTTTTTTCTGGAGTTTGAGGTTGGACTCAGTGCCCTGGGTCATATATTATGATCAGCTTCTGTTTTACCACTGTGTTATACCACCTGTTATATCACCCATTATTCCAAGTAAAATGTTAATGTAAGTGTTGAAAGAATTTTCAGTTAATTATCATTTGGTTTTCTGCTGTGAAACATCAAAGGAGTTTTCCTTGCTTTTGCTGTATGAGGCCTTCCTAGATGCAGTATGGATTCAGCTTTTTGTGCAGAGGATATTGTAACCCCATTCTTTTTTTTTTAATTAGTTCTTTGTGAATTTTACATCATGCACCTCCATCCCACTCATCTCCTCTTCCCCACATACCCACCCTCCACCCTTGCAATCTTATCCCCCTCTCTAGCACATGCATGCAGAGAAAAAAAAATCTTGTGTGAAAGCTGTAGTGTCACAGTGTGTTCTGCAGTATACCCTTTTGCCCACACTTCTTTGCTTGCAAATGTTAATTGCAATGACTTGTTAGTCTGTTTCTGTTACTCTGTCAATACTGGAACCACACTGGGACTCCTCATGGATATCCTGTTATTGCCCTGTGTCATGGAGATCTTGTAGTTTTTGATCTATAGGATGGGCCCCTTCATACACTCCCACAGTTCATCGATGGGGTGGGCCAATTCAAAGACCTGGATCTCGTCCTGAGAGGTGTCTGAGCTGGTCAGCCTACTGGTTCTCATGTTCTCATCTCATGCTGGCTCACCAGCAAACCTTGAAAATATCGTCAGCTCTATCCTGCTGCCCAGGCAAGGTGCAGGGCCCCTTCTTCCAAGTGTTCTCCCACTCTCATGACCCTGGGGCTATCTCTCTGGCCTGCCATAGATGGTGAGGGAAGGGAGGGGAGCATCTCTCCCTTATTCATGTCACCACAGATCAGACAATAGGCAGGACGGACTTACCTGTAAACAGCCCCATGTCCATGGCCAGCTCTACTGTGCTGCTCAGGTGAGGAGCAGAGACAGCTCTCCTGATCTTATGACCCCAGGGCTATTTCTCCCACCTGCCATAGGTAGTGAGGGACAAGAGTGGGGGAGGGCAGACAAATTGTGGGCCCAGCTCTCCCATGCTCAGACCCTTGGGATCAGGTCACCTGTGGCCCCCTCCCCTATCAGGGTCAGCTCTACTGTGCTGGCTAGGTGAAGGACAAGGACAGCTCTCCTGCTCTCATGACCCTGTCAGGGCTAGCTCTCCCGCCCACTACAAGAGGGGAGGACATTAGGGAGTGGAGGGGATCTCTCCCTTGCTGATGCCTCCACACAGCAGACAAGAGGCAGTGCTTACTCACCTGCAACCTCCACATCCAGGATCAGCTCAGGCTAGCTTACCTGCCATCCAACAATGTGTGTGTGTGTGGGGGGAGGAGGGGTCAGTCCTCCTGCCCCCAGGGCCAGCTCTCCCATGATGCCCAGGGAAGGTGTGGGGCCAGTTTTGCACAGCCTGCAGACATCAACATGTCCCCAGGCTGCAGCTACGACCAGGGATGTCTGCCTGGCCTTTGGTGGTAACAGACCCCTGCTGCAGGGCCACAGACCCAGATGTAACCCCTATTGGCAGCACAGGCCAGGACCTCACCATAGTCCCAGGTGGCATCACTGGCTACTCACATCAGGCTCCTTGAGTCTCCAGTTCTGCCCGTCTTCATTGTGACCACATCCTTTCTTTCATTTCTCTACCACTTTCAGCTCCCCTTAATGGCGCCTGGGGCCTCTTGCATATCTGGGGCTGTCTCTGGAGTGCTGTGGCCTGCTCATGCATATGGCCTTGGGCAGGTGTAATCCTTTTTTTTTTGTTTTGTTTTGTTTTTGAGACAGGGTTTCTGGGTAGCTTTTTGGCTGTCCTGGACCTGCAGGCCAGGCTGGCCTTGAACTCACGGTGATCTGCCTCCCTCTGCCTTCTGAGTGCTGGGATTACAGGGGTGCCCCACCACACCCAGCCACATAATCCCTTTCTTCTCTTTAAAAGCACTTACATTTTGAATTGTGTTTAGAAACAAAACAAAACTAGTGTGCTGGTGAGTGCCTCTAATCCGAGCAGTCAGGAGACAGAGGTTATAATACGCTTTTTGTATGTGATGATGTGCTGATTATAAATTTGCTTTTGATTTTCAGAAAATACTAAAACTTAAATTATCCATAAAGTCTCCTTCACTTCCCCTTTAAGACAGTTCCAGTATACACCTCAGGCTGGTCCAGAGCATCCTGACCTTTTGTTTGGCCTCTTGCTGAGATTATAGGCATGTACCATCAGACTGCCTCTTTTCATTCCTCTTGAAAGTAATTTTAAAGAGTTTTCAGAAAATTGGGTAAACAGTTAAATTTAAATGAGTTGATCTTCTGTTTGTAAGTGTTAGACCAGACGTCTGCTCAAACAGAAGGGACATTTATTTTGGCTGAACAGTTTCTGTTCTACATATGTGTTTACATAGCATTTTCACAGTCCATAATTAAACAGAACAAATACCTCTTTGGAGGGTTATTATTGTAACATTGTCAAAGATATAGATATTAATGACTTGAATAAAGTACTAAGATGTTTTACCAAGAGTCTTTATATTGGTGTATACAAGCTATTTGAATAGTTCTATAGCCTAGTTTTAAGTTGAATAATGATTCATGATTCCATAAACAAAATAATAGACAGTAACATTTTTCTGTTTGTATCCACGTTCTTTCTCCATTACTTTTCTTCACTAGAAATAACTACTGCCAAGAGCGTCTTTATAGTAATTTTAATTTTTACACTATTCAAACATGTTTTGCCACATACTCAAGTTTTTAAACTAGTTGGCTGTAAGTTTCCTAATTTTTTAAGAAATAAGTAACATCACACCACACTCTAGCTTTGTTTTTAAGATTTATCCATAGTGATACATGTGAATATTAGCCATACTTTTAACTTCTGTAGGGTCTTACAGTATGTATAATGTTGTTAGTGTTTTCTTGTAGCTGTAAGGATTTCTTTGGAAAGAATATTCAAACAACCGTTCTGCAGGAAATTACTTGTATGTTTACTTTACCATCTAATATTCTGGAGATTTCAGATGCTGTTTTGGTTTCTGGTTCAATAGTGTGACCTAGTTTTTTCCCTTCTCTGGGAATTTTTAGGATTTCATCATTTAACACTCGTGTTTTGAAACTTAAGTTTGTTTTTGGTTGTGGTTCTGCTTTCAGTCTTTATTTGTAGTACTCTTTAGCTAGAGAAACTTCTCAACCATTTCTTTGATAAATTTCTTTCCTTTTTATATTCTTTTGTAGTAGTTAGGTATTGTACTCTCATCTAATCAACAGCTTTCCTACTTTTATTTTCATTCTTTCTCTCTCTGAGTCTCTTTCTCAGAATGTGGGGAATTGCAGTTTTGCATTTGGGGGATGGTTTTCTCAGCCTGCCTTTTCTTTCTTTAAAACAATGTCTATCATTTTAACTTCTTTTAGTCACCCCAAATTACACATTTAAATTGTATGTTTTTATGAGATTCAAAATTGTGTGTTTGCTGTATCTCTAATTCTCATACATGTGTATGTATATGATGTCAAATAGTTGAATTAAGCTAATATTTATTACCTAAAATACTCTAAGAATCTTGAGTGATTTTGCTTTTTAAAAGATTTACTTTCTTCTTTATGGGCATGTTTTTGTGCATGTGGACATGCAAGTGGGTGTGCACAGGGTGAGCTGGATTTGTCGAGCTGCTGTTACTGTAGGCTGTGGTAAACTGTCTGGCGTAGGTGCTGTGAACTGAATCTGGCTGCTGCAAGAGTAGTATGTGTTTCTCACTCATGAGCCAGCTCTCAACTCCTATATTTGTCAGGGAAGATCTTGCTGTGTAGTTTAGGATAGTCTCAAAGTTATGTTCTTCAGTTGGAAGGTGGTGGCACATGCCTTAATTCCAGCACTCAAGAGGCAGAGGCAGGCCAATCTCTGTGACTACAAGGCCAGCCTGGTCTACAGAGTGAGTTCCAGGACAGCCAGAGCTAAAAACAAAAACAAAAACCAAACAACAAAAACAGAGAAACCCTGTCTCGAAAAACAATAAGTTATGTTGTACTTTCTTGGCCTTCCAAGTATTGGGATTATGGGCATTCACTTCCGTAGTCAGTTTAAATACATACACCGGATACACCTTTCGGGGTGTTTATATCTGTCTGAAAGTTTCTATTGCTGTGAAGAGACAGCATGACATGGCAACTCTTAGGAAGGAAAACATTTAATTGGGCTGGCTTACAATTTCACATGGCAGGAAACGTGGAGGTGTGCAGGTAGACATGGTGCTGAAGGAGGAGCTGAGAGTTCTCTATCTTGACCGACGGCAGTAGCAGGAGACTGTGCCACACTGGGCATAGCCTGAGCATGAGACCTCAAAGCACACCCCCACTGTGACACACTTTTTCCAACAAGGCTCCGCCTCCTAATAATGCCACTCCCTGTATGCCTATGGAGACCATTTTATTCAAACCACCACATTCCGTGTCCTCTCTCTTCACTCCCTATTTACCATTCTACTCTGCTTACAAAGTTTGGTAGTTTTAGATTCCTTATCCAGTTGCCCTCTGTAATCTGCAGGTTCTACATCTGTGGATTCAACCGACTCTGGATTGGGAATAGCCATAGGGGAAAAATGCAGAAAGTTCCAAAATCAGCGCTCAGATTTACTGCTTACCACGCTCTGTACTTATTTTATATACAGCAATGGTTTGTAGGCATGCTGCTGGAGCCTCCTCCAGTTGACATGTCCTCAGTTTCTAGTATTGGTCGCTTTGTTTCTTGTGTGCTGCACAGTGTTTTCTGTGTTAGTCATATTTGTACTGAATGTGTCCAGAATTTCTTTCTTGGCATTCTCTGCACAGTGCAGCATAGTAACTATATGGTATTAAATTACATTAGTTATTGTAAGCTATTTATGCCTGGCATATTTCACTTGATAAAAGCTTTATCCATGTTCTCAAAAATAACAACTTTTTTTTAAAGGTGAGTGATTCCATTGTGTGAATTGGTCATATGCCCATTATTCATGACGGAAACTTAAATTGGTAATAGCAAGGATGTCATATAGTAGGTTTCATTACTGTGCGAAGAGATGGTGGAGCTCTAAGCCTTTCATAGAGTTTTCTTGTATTTAAGTGGTTTCTAAATCAGTCATCTGAAATTACTGAATATCCTCAGAGAGCAGTTGGTTACCTTCCTCAGGTTTCCAAGATTTCTAGAAGTTGAGGTGCCAAAAGCATTTCAGTGTTACACATTGAAACTTACAGCTTTTGTTTGTTTGTTTGTTTGAGAGTGTTTCATGTAGCTTAGGCAGGTTTTGAACTCACTTTGAAGCTGAGGATGACTTTAATCTCTTGCCTCTACCTCTGGTGGAAATTATACATGTGTGCCTCTGCTTGACTGCAAACCTAACTAGGCTTTTAGGAAGGCTTCCCACCTTGGCCCATATTGAAACGTGCTGTATCTAAATCGAGACCCTCTGTAGTTAGTATCTCTTGTTAAACACACACACACACCTGCCTCTTCTTAAAAACCATGTTGGAAGTTGAACACAGGGCTTCTTGCATGTTAAGCATGTTTCTCTCAAGGAGTGACACACCTGCAAATTTTTAATCTTCTCTTTTAAGGAATGGACTTCCCTTCCCTTCCCTTGAATATGACTGGGTCTTAGTAACTTGTTTGTAATCAACAGAATGCAGTACAAATGACACTGACTGCTGAGAGTCACAGTAAGTGGCTATGTCTCCTGAGAAAATTTTAACAATGCCAAGGTCTTCAAACAAAGGCCATATGTAGGTACTCCCTGGGACAGTCCCTTGTGAATTCCTAACACTCCTCATCCATTACCAGTCATGTAAATGAGCTTCAGCTGACTTGGCTGCTTGTCACTGCCTGTTTCTGATAGTATGGGAAAACTCAGGAGAATCAGCTGCACTTATTAAAGAGCAAATGTTGATAACTTTTTTGTGTGTGCATATGCCTGTGTAAGTTAATGGACACTGTATCTGTGCAGGTACCTGTGGAGGCCGGTGGTTGTCTGATCCATTGACACTGGAGTTAACAGGTTGTGAGCTGCGTGATATGGTGCTGGGAACTGAATCCAGATACTTGGAGGAGTAATAAGTGCTCTTAGCTACTGAGCTGTCCCTTCAACTCCTTGACACATTAGTAACTTAAACCTGTCATTTATTCATATTTCATTATTTTTACCTAACTCCTTTTCCTGTTACAGGATCCTATTACATGTGCTACATTATGTAAATGTGCCCTATTATGTAAACGTGCCAAATTATATAAATGTTCCACATTATATTTTAGTCAGCATGTCTCTTTAAGCCCCTTTTGCCTGTGACAGTTTTGAGGAATACTGGTTGGATATTTTGAAAAATGTCCCTATATTGTGATTTATCTACTGCTTTTCTTAAGATTAAAGGCTATAGGTTTGTTTGAGGGAGGAAGACCACAAATGTAGCCAAGTGATGAACTTGATATGGGTGTGATTTATTACTGTTGGTGTCCACCTTGATCACTTGGCTGATGGTAGTACTTGTCTGCTCGGTGGTGAGTTTGTCCCCTCCCCTGTCAGTCCGTGCTCTTTGAAAAGCGGGTAACCATACTTAATCTACATGTGATGGGTAGGAATGTAGTGTTTGTTTTCCCTGAGGACAGAGTTTTATAAGGTTTTGTGAGTTTTTTTCCCCATTTATTTATAATAAATTATTTTTATTACTATTGATTAGTAGTTATGTGTTTTATCTTTAGGGATACAATCCAAGTATTATTTTTCAAGTTGTCCTTTTTTTAAAATCCTATGTATTATACCCTAGAAATGTTATCATTGAGTGAGAAGTCAAAATTGTACAACCTTGACTTTTTAGGATACATTTCTATGCTACTGTAGTATACCTGGCAAAAGCAGGACAGCCAGGGCCACACAAAGAAACCCTGACTCAAAGAGCAAAACAACAACAACAACAACAACAAAAAAAAAACAGAACTGCTTGTAGCTCCAATTCTTGGGGGATCTGATGCCTCTGACCTTGGCACTCATGGGCACATACTCGAACAGAAACACATAATTAAAAATACTAAACAGCCATTTTCAAAAATGCTAACATACTGGGTTGGTACTAGGCTTAAATGATATCATACATACATCTGGATCTTGATACTAGTGTCTGGCTAATAGAATTTATAGAAATGGAAGTATCTCTATTGCTACCTAATGATTTTTCAAGTTAAAAGAACAGAAACCTTGTAAGAAGTCTTTTTTCATGAGCCAGAGGGACCTTTGACACCATTTTATCCTTTTGGTGGGATGGACTTGATAAAAAGTGCTATTCTTCTGCACAGCCTGCCAGGCTCCACATGCTCCTCTACCAAAAGTATGCCAGCTGCGGGGAAGGGAACTTTGCAGTTTCTGGAGATCTTTTGTTAAAGATTATTATTATTATTATTATTACTATTAGTCTAGTGATACTTAATTAAATTCTTTGCTTGGGTTTTCTAAAATATACTTTTAAAGAGTCGAATTTAAAAGATCTAGGTGTCAAGCATATAAATTAATGCCTGCCATACAGTGAGCACTACAGCCGTATTTTCTTACTATGACTGCATGTTATTTTGAGCATATGGCACAAAACTAAGATGTGGAAGGCCCATGAATGCCTTCTTAGGCTAGTGTCATGGTTGTCTCAGCAGACAGACCTGCTGCAGTTTGCCTCATGCAGTGAAAAGTGGACAATTCTCTTTAGACACATGTTGGTAAAAGTGGGAGTAATTTGTAATTATTTGTAAAAATATTTGTAAATATTTACAAATTGTAAAATATTTGTATTATTAAGGAGTAAAGGGAGAGTGAAGTTAAGGAATTCCCTCCCACTTTCCCCCCCACTTAAAATGTCTTGTAATATCCAAGTGTTGTTATTGAGGAAGAGATTTGGGTAAACCTAGAGAAAAGAGATTTATTCAATGTGGCCACATTGGGAATATGAACAAATAAAGAGGTCCAGTGACACTGAGTCACAGGGACCTGACATGAGATTTAGTTACGGTTTTGGTCAAGATTATAGATTATGGGTATATTATTGCCTTCAGTCTCTGTAAGGTGATCTAACAAATTGTCAGAACTATGTGAAATCTCTTTCCTGGAGACAGGCTTTCCCTCTAGTCTAGTCCAGGACCCTGGCCTTTTCCTTCTACCAGCATGGAACTCCTGGAAATTCTGAGTTCTAAAGGCACAGTGTCTCTTTAGAATAGGCCATCCTGAGAGGTTGTTAAATTAACTGTAAAAGGATATTTTTATGGAAAATTTCAGACACATGTAAGGTTCAAATAGAATACATTGGGTTGGAGAGATGGCTCAGTGGCTAAGAACTCAAATTGCTTTTGTAGAGGAACCAAGTTGGATTTCAAGCACCCACATAGGGTGGCTCACAGTGACCTTTTTTAGCTTTAGCTCCATGGGATCCAGTGCCCTCTTTTGGCTCCTTCAGGTACTTTCATACATGTGTACATGCTAACACACAGACATCCACTTAAAAATTATGGAACTTTATTGTGCCTGTTACCTGAGATAGACCCATTTGAAGTAAGTGAGTTTGAGTCTCAAAATCTAGTTGTACAGAACCTTGTTGCATTTTTTATATGGGTAAATCTTACAATATTAGATAGGAATATAAACTTTTCATTTTCCTCTGTGTTACCATTTTTGTAAGTAGTATTTATAATTCATTATTTTAGTGGAGGAGTTAAATTTCTATTTTATACTTTTTAACCCTGCTTGCTGATTATTTTTTTTTCATATTCTATTTTGATTTCAGCTTGAAAGGGGTAATCATTTTTGTTATGTTGCAGAGACAACAGAGTGATGCTTCTTGGTTTTCATGTATTTATAAACAGTAGATGTGTTGTAGTATACAGGCATCCATGTTTTGTTTTATTTCATTTATTTATTTACCTTTTGCTTTTTTTTTTTTTTTTTTGTAGTGCCAGGGCTCAAACCTAAGACCTCACACATGCTAAGTGAGTGCTCTAACACTGGGCTACATCTCCGAGCCTGTTTTAAAACCTAGATAGGAGTGGAGTGAGTCAGCATGTAAATTTTTATATTTATTTAATTTATTGGTTTTTCGAGACAGGGTTTCTCTATGTAGCCTTGGCTATCCTAGACTCACTTTGTAGACCATGTTGGCCTCAAACTCACAGAGATCCACCTGCCTGTGCCTCCCTAAGTGCTGGCATTAAAGGTGTGCGCCACTGTGCCCCGCTGCATGTAAGTTTTTAAATATTAGTTGGTTGATAGATGGTTGTGTTTCAGTATTTAACTTGATGGCATTCCTTTTCTTTAGCAACCCTAAAGATAAGTCTTAGAGCAATGCTAGGGCCTTGTGTAGATGGTGTGAGGTCTTGGTTTGATCCTCAGCATTAGGGCACTTGAAAGACCAGGTGGGCCTCACATTCCCAGAAATCCACATGCTTCTGCTTTCTTAGTGCTGAGATTAAAGGCCTGTGCCACCATGCCCTGACCTGCCACCTATTTCCTGCATAGACTTTGAATCAGTCCCTCTGTCCTCTTTGTTTGAGAAAGTGGCTATGGTGAAAAGAGTGTGCTCTGTAGTGTGTTGGTCCTAATTCTGCTTTGAGCGTCCCTCTTCCTGCTGTGTCTTGTGAATTTAGAATGCCGCAGTTTGGGCATTCGGAACGGAACAACAGAATACATTGTTATGATCAGTCCTTTAAAAGTCCATTTGTTACATGAGATTTTATAGATAACACAGGGAGGCAAGCTTGGATCAGATAACACATAATTTTTGAGCTTTAGGGGTATTTTTTTGTGGTTTGTTTTGTTTTGTTTTTTGCTTAGCGTTGCTATCAGAGAGTTCTTTAAGATAGGTATGGTGGCTCATATCTTTATTCTGTGCACTCAGGGCAGGAGGATTGGGAGTCTGAGGCCAGTGTGGTAAGGTCTTGCCTCAAAAACCTAAAAACAAATTTAAAAATTCTTGAGCATGTCAAATTGATGGCTTCTTCTCTAAAAAATAAGTAAAACCTGTATCTGATAAATAATTATGTGTAATAAGCAAGTTTAGTTTTGATTGAAGATAAGTTTCAGTAAGAAGATAGATTTATTTGTTTGAATAAAAGGTTGAAGTTGAAATCTGATTCCATGTCACATGAGCATATATATGAAGTAATAAACACTAAATAAAGTAATTTATTTACCACTAAAGTAAATCTATTTACCACTAGTAATAACGTAATCTTACTTACCACTAAATAAAGTAGTAAATAGTTAATTGTGGTAGAGAAACTTTCCTATTCAATGTAAGATGAATTTAAGTATATATGGTTGGAAAGGCTTCTTAGTGTTCATACAGTTAAGGCATATTGGCTGGAAACAATGAGGTATTTGTCTCAGGGTTTCTATTACTGTGATAAAATACCATCAACAAAAGCAGTTTGGATAAGAAAGGTTTATTTCAGCAAACAGTTAAAGGAAGTTAGGGTAGGAACTGAAGGCAGAGACCATGAAGGAATACTCCTTCCTGGCTTTACACCTTTTTTTTTTTTTTTTTTCTGTCATCCACGGTTCATAGTAAGCTGGACCCTTGAACAGGAGGACAGGAGGGTTGCTTCAAGATTAAGGCTGTCTTGGGCTATAGCATGAGATCCTATCTTGAAAACAAAACAAAGCAAGCACTAAGAGCCATCTGGTGACACCCTTAATGGTTATTTAAAAGAGGTAGTCCATCTTTAGGAAATACCTGCCAGCTGAACTGCATGTGTTTCTGGTGAGCAGTGCCCTCGTTGTGTACTCTCATCACTGTTCGAAGCAGTTGCCAAATATCATTCAGACTCTAAAACCAGAATTTCACAACAGGAAGAGTTGTTCTTTTCTAGGAAAACATATTACAGAGAGCTAAGAATCAAACTTAGTGTGCAGACATTCTCCTTATTTCTCACAGTTGGTTGCCATAAGATGGTGTGCTTACCACATGTGTTTATACTGTGGGCACAAGTAAGTTTTCTATTAATTTTTATAAGCACTATAAATTTTGTAGATATTTTGAAACTTTTGTTTAATTCTTTGAAGTTTAAATGTGTGTCTATACTTCTGTTTTTTGGGCTTCCTATTATATGAACTGTAGAGTCATTTTAGTAAAATCTGACAGCAATAAGCTTTTTAAAAACTCTTAAAAATTTTCATAGCTAAAACTTATAGATGATACCATGATTGGAAGCTATCAGTGCTTAAAATGACTTTATGACTCTTGATAAATGAGTAAACCTTATTATGTACCTAAAAACATGACACAGTCAGTCCTGGCTGTTCAAGATGTTAAACCATGGGGATCAGGATGGTTTTTGTTTGTTTGTTTTGTTTTTAATCATTTTGCCGTCTGATACCAGCCTCCTCTTCCCTCTCCTCCCAGTCTCACCCACAAGTCTCCCTTTTCCCATTTCCCCTCTCCTTAGCGAGGAGGGTCCCCCCTAAGGGGTATCAGCTCACTCTAGCACCTCCAGTTAAAGCAGGACTAAGCACAGAGGATTAGGAGTTTGAAGCCAGCCTGGGCAACACAGAGAGACTAGCCACCAAAAATGAATGAATGGATGGATAGATAGATACATAATAGATAAAATATATGTATAGGTACAAGCCCGTAGAAGTCCAGACTTTTCTTTCCCAGCTGTATTGATTACTGTTTCCCTCGTAAGGGACCCAGAGGTAGAAGGCCTCTTTAATTTGACTCAAAGTAATTGAGATAAAATAAGATCTTTAAAACTTTTGTAAAAGGTAGAAGATATCTAAAAGTAAATAAATAAAGTAATACCTAATCAAATACCTAATCTGCTCTGCTATCCTTGATGTTAAAATCTTACTGGAATTTAGTAAAGTGGTTTGGAAGAAGATGTTCCAGAAGCTCCAAACTTGGTGTTTCAGGAAACACGACTTGACAGAGATGGACAGAAAAGAGGAAAGGCATGAGTTTAAAAAAATGGAGGTCCAGAGCCAGGTGGTGGTAATGCACGTCATTAATCCTAGCCCTTGGGAGGCGGAGGCAGAGGCTGAGGCCAGCCTGATCTACAGAGTTCCAGGTCAGCCAAGGCTATGCGTAGAAGCCCTGTCTTGAAAACAAACAAGCAAAAATGTTAAAAATGGAGATCCAAATTGTGTTAGAAATTGTCACACTCTTGATTTTGAGTCTATAAGATTCGATTATACACATGTTTAGTATATTATTTTTTGTCTTTATGTTTTAAGTCACTTGCTCTTTGGGAAAAAAAAAAACCTTTTTGATGTCCTTTTGCTTCCCACATTGTCATTTTTATGTGAATGTTAATGAATATGAACTATAGTTGGGTGTGATTATAGCCCAAAGGTGTGTCCATTTACTGCATGACTGATAAGATCAGCCAAAATTTGTCTTCCAGGTCAGGAGGCTTAAACTTTATATTTTCTGCCCTTCTCTCCCTCCCATCTCTCTAGCCCCCCCTCCCTCCTTCCCCTCCCATAAGGTCTCTTTATGCAGTCTTGGCTGCTGTAGAACTCACAGAGATACATCTGCCTTTGACTCACAAGTCCGGCCTCTGTCTTTGTTTTTAAAGGATTGATTCACTTTTGTGTAGAAGAGTATCTTTCCTGCATATATGTAAGTGTGCTGTGTGGGTACCTGAGGCTGACAGGGCCAGAAAGGGCATTGGATCCCTTGGAACAAGGTTGCTGGAAACATAACCCTTTTGAGCCATCTCTCTACCCAGTCTGTTCATACAAAAAAAAAAAAAACAAAAACAAAAAACAAAAACCACAGTTACATTTAAGTCATCCTTAAAGCAGATCTGTAGTTCTTAATGTGTCCTGATGATTGTACATATTGCTGTCTGGTACATATTTCAAGAGTGTGCCTTAGCTTTTTATAATACATTAAGCTGCCGCCTTGCTCAGAAAAGTAACAGCGCTTCCTCAGAAGCACAGAGCACTGCCCTAGTAAAGTGGATTCAGAGACACTAAGGAAGGACAAAGGCCAGTTTGCAGCTATACAAAGAAGAATCATCTAAGGTTAGGTTTCTTAGTCTTTGAGAGCTAAACATGTAAATGTTTAGCTGTATATAGTTTTTAGTTTTTTTCTTTTTAAAGTTACAGGTTACTTGCTACCAAAAATAAATTATTTTAAAGATAGTGGTATTAGAGGATATTTGGATAACACTTGTCTGAAACGTTTGTTTTACAATTTTTTTACTGTGAGAAAAAAGTTGTCCCAGAAAAAATTCTCTTCACTATCAATTGTATATATATTCTAAGCCCGTTAGCAGATATATAGTGTAGAAAATATTGCTATTTCCTAAATACAGGTATATATTGTAGGAAAATTCATACGTTACAACAGGATTGTTCTAAAACATTGTTGTCTACAATAAAAAGCAAAAAAATTCCAACATTAGTTGGTAGTGGGGAGTCTAAGTTGTGATTTAGGCATCATACAGTGAATGAACTGAGTTTAGCTGGGCCAGGGTAGATGAACCTTAGAACGATAGTGCTGAGCAAGAAAAGAAGACAGTGATGTATCCTGCGCAGCGTTGGGACTTCCTAAGGGTGTGGAACTGAATTGTGCAGGAATATGGTTGGACTATAAGGAACACTTAGGTGCAAACTCGAGGTCTTGCTGACTGTGGATAGATGTCCATGGATGAGAAAGGGAGCGTTCTTGGCCATGATAAACTTCGTGGTGGATGCATGGATCATATAGTTTGTTATTCTCCAGCCATACATGTGCACATTATATATAAAGTGATAGTGGAATTTTATAATGCTTAAAATTTTTATAGAATCCCAGCTTTAAAATAAGATCAGTTTAGAACTTTATTAAAGTTAATTTGTAAGAGAATGTAAATATACTCAAAAAGTATATTGCTTTAAACTCAGTCAGTTGGGTGCTGCTAATTCAGAACTTTGAATCTAGATCAAGTGACTTCAGAGAGAAAATAGGTTGTAAATCACTGAAGTGAGGAACAGTAACTGTCAAGGCTGCTTGCCCAGGTGCTTGTTGGTTTGTTTTGGGACAACTCTGGGTCTTCCTTCCTTACCCTCACAAGTATGCTATCATGCCCAGCTGAATGGGCGGGAGGGGGATTAACCATGTTGTATTTCTCAATTTCTTTCCTCTGAGCTTGGCTGCTGCACAGTCTTTCAATTTTTTGAGATGTATAATGCAAGCTGGCCTCAAATCTTGATCCTCTTCCACTTAGCAGTGGTGGGATTACAGGCATGCAGCACCACAGCCAGTTTGCCTATATATTCTCATCATCAGAGCGCTTTTGAGAAACATGGATAGCCACTTTGTGTGGTAGTTTCACACCTTTAATTCCAGCACTTGGGAGACAGAGGCAAGTGAAAATTTCTCTGTGAAGTCTACACCAGCCTGGTTTACATAGTAAGTTCTAGGACAGTGGGTGACACAGAAAGACAGTCTTTAAAAAAAAGAAAGAAAAGCAAAGGGGAGAAAAACAAACAAACAAACAAAACCCCACTGATCCACTGATGTCTTGGTCTACCTACAAAGATTCTGATTTAATTCGTTGGATTCTGTCTTATGTGCTGGGTTTAAAAATTAGTGTCTTGAAGGCTGGAGAGATTGCTCAGCAGTTAGGAACATTGGCTGCTCTTCCTGAGGACCCAGGTTCAATTCCTAGCCCCAAGTGGCAGCTTACTGTCTGTAAGTCCAGTTCCAGGGGTTCCAGCACCTTCAGGCAGACATACATTCAAGCAAAACACCAATAAATGCACATAAAATAAAACTACATCATTAAAAAAAAAATCTGTGTCTTAAAAAGAGCTTCAGGGAACTTCTGTTGTTACCCCAGTAAGTCAGGTACTTCTGAAAATACATATGAAATGAGGTGGTCCAGAACTGCAGATAAACTATGTCAAATATAAACATGTAACGCCCTTTTTTTTTTTTCTCTTTCAGATTCATTACTAAACATGGGTGCATTTTTGGATAAACCCAAAACTGAGAAACACAATGCCCATGGTTCTGGGAATGGTTTGCGTTATGGCCTGAGCAGCATGCAAGGATGGAGAGTAGAAATGGAAGATGCACACACAGCTGTTGTGGGCATCCCTCACGGCTTGGAAAACTGGTCATTTTTTGCAGTTTATGATGGTCATGCTGGATCCCGAGTGGCAAATTACTGCTCAATGCATTTGTTAGAACACATCACTACTAATGAAGACTTCAGGGCAGCTGGCAAGTCAGGCTCTGCTCTTGAACCCTCAGTGGAAAGCGTTAAGACTGGGATCAGAACAGGCTTTTTGAAAATTGATGAGTATATGCGTAACTTTTCAGACCTCAGAAATGGGATGGACAGGAGCGGTTCAACTGCAGTGGGCGTTATGATTTCACCTACACATATGTACTTTATCAACTGTGGTGACTCCCGAGCTGTTCTGTGTAGGAATGGAGAAGTCTGCTTTTCTACCCAGGATCACAAACCTTGTAATCCAATGGAAAAGGAGCGCATCCAAAATGCAGGAGGCAGTGTAATGATACAGCGTGTGAATGGTTCATTAGCAGTATCTCGTGCTCTGGGGGACTACGATTACAAGTGCGTTGATGGCAAGGGCCCAACAGAACAACTTGTTTCTCCAGAGCCTGAGGTTTATGAGATTTTAAGATCAGAAGAGGATGAATTTGTCGTCTTGGCTTGTGATGGGATCTGGGATGTGATGAGTAATGAGGAGCTCTGTGAATTTGTTAAGTCTAGGCTTGCGGTGTCTGCTGACCTGGAGAGTGTGTGCAATTGGGTAGTGGACACTTGTTTACATAAGGTATGTAAGCTTTTTTTTTTTATTTCAATTATTGATTTTAAAAAGACATGGTAAGTAAATTTAAGCAAACCTAAAATTGTGTAACTTTTACTATTTTCTGTAAAGAACCATGTATTTTCAGATACTTCAAGAATATTAAACCTTTTTGTCAATGTTATCTGCCCCAACTGTCTAATTTAAAAATTAAGTGATAGCAAATATCTTAAATTTATTGAGCTTGAGTGTTTTATAGCTTGTTGATATTTTAGAAGTTGTTATATAGAATGGTGGCTTCTGACCCAAATTCTTTTTTTTTTTTTTTTAAGACAAGGTTTCTCCTGTAGACTTGGCTGTCTTGGACTGTCTTTGTAGATCAGGCTGGCCTTGAACTCACAGAGATCCGCCTCCTCTGTCTTCCCAAGTGTGTGCATCTTGGACCAAGTTCTTAATGTTGACAGTAGCGATCTTACTCATGCTTTTAAAACATGCATGTGGTAGAATTCTGTTACACTTAACTAAAATATCAGGAGTGTCAGAAAATACCGGAAGATTGACCACGAGTTAGGCTAAATAGAATTGTATTCTGATCTTCATAGTAGCTAAGACAAAAGCTGAAAAGAATGAATTGTTTCTATTTTCTCTCAGTGAGATTTAAGATAAGTTTACATCTAACTGCAAAGGAATATAAGGTTAGTATATTTCATAGAAAGTAATCGAAATTCTTTTCATATAGATGTTATTATCTCTGATTAAAACCTAAAGCCTTTTAGAAAATGTGATTCTATGAAAGATTCTTGTGGAATTCTTATAGTGTCTGAATTTTAATTTGATGCAATATAGTAAAAAAAAATCCAGATTTATAGATACTAGGCTATTCTATTCAATGTCTTTACCAGGTGTTGTGGTATGCACAGGTGCTTCTTGGACGTCGGTGGATTTCTGTGAGTTTGAGGCCAGCCAGGGCTTTATAATCTCAAAAGAAGAAGAAAAAAATAAAAATAAAAGGAAAAAAGAAAAGTTTTCATTTATGTGAATCTCTTAGCAGCATCTATATTATGTAAAGTTTGAGTTAACTGTATATGTGTGTGTGTGTGTGTGTGTGTGTGTGTGTGTGTGTGTGTGTGTGTGTGAGTTAAGAATTCTGTGCCTGAAACTGGTGAGGCAAAAGTGACTCATTAAGAGCTTGAGGTTTTGATTCTGTCTGCTGGATGTTCCGTACCCTTGTATAGAAGTACAGGCATATAGTCAGCAAGCCTGTAAGAAGGACGTCTGTAGCCAGGGAGATGGCTCAGTTCGGAAATAAATCTCCAGACCCCACATGGTGTAAAGAGACAACTGACTCCCACAATTTGTCCTCTGACCCACATGTGACTGTCCTCCCCCTTACCCTCAGTAATTGTTTTTTTTTTTTGCATCTTGGTCAAGAAATGGAGAAAACGAAAGATTTGAAGAGGAAGGGGAAAAGGAGAGCGTCCTGAAAATACCAGATATCGGTGAAACACTTTTTTACCATGAAATGAAAAGAGCCAGCTTCCAAAAGAGACTTTTTAAGACCATGCTATGCAGCTTATGGGGTTTGAATGACAGTACTTCAACTTCTCTGATTTTTAATTTAATTTAGCTTATTGTATCATTGCTACTTCTCAGGGTGTATTTATACAAAAGCCATCAATGGATGGCTGTCAAAGACCAAATAGGTAGCAACTCTAAAATGTCTCCTTAAGCTTTTAAATAGAAAGAGTCTCTACCTCGTACCCTTTTCTTACTTCCCTACCCAAATTAGGTACTTCCCATTATTGTGTTATTTAGCATTGGGTTTTGTTTTTGTTTTAATGAACTTCATTTTGAAACTGGATCACCATACATATACCCAGGCTAGCTCCAAAATATTCCTGTTCTCTCCTTGCCCTCTTTATGGTATCACATGTGTGTGTGATCATATTAATCCATGACTTTAAACTGTGCGTTTTAAATTTTTATTACATATTTATTTCATCTTGTATGTCTACTTAGGTACAAATTTACCCTCCCACCCCCCAGTGCACAGTGGCAGTCGGGATGGCTTGATGGAGTTTGGTGCTCACTCCACGTTGTGATTATGTATTTTTGAATCAAATTCAGGTCATCAGGCTTGCCAGCAGATGCCTTTACTCGCTGCGCTGTCTCAATGGCCAACTTTACAGTTTTGTTTTTTAACCTGCCTGAAAGTGTTTATTATTTTTATTAAAGGGAAGTTCATAGTATGTGATTTTTATGCAGCCTACTTCTTCCATCAAACTGTTGTAGAGAGTTCTCTGTTTTTAGGATTATGAACTTTATCATGACTGCATAGCATTCTAGTATTTGAATAAGGTGGTCATGAGAGAATAGCTGAAAGATTTATCTGCGTTGTGTTTGGACTAAAGTTTAGTTTTGGTACAAAGTATTCTATCCCAAAAGTATGATAGTTTTCAGGAACTGTGACTACCCTTGGAATGAGATTGAATTGATGCTGGTGATGTATCTTTACAAGATAGCTTTATCAGTTTTAATGTAACTTAATATCTTTGGCAATGGTGTTAAAAGATTACAACCGTCCTGGAGTGTTAGAAAGGAGTAATAGTAATAGATAAGAGGTTAGAGCAGGTAGTTCATTCCACTTTAGCAAAACTGTTGAGCACCATAGTTTCTTTGAATGAGTCTGCATTCAGATTGAAATCAATTTTGAGAAAGTAGGTTTGGGGAAATCATAGGTTTGCTCATTTTTTTCCCCTAACATCTGAAAATTATTTATGAAATTAAGCCTTTATTTCCTTTTTTAAATTTCATTATTTTGTTAAGCTACTTGTTTGTATTATAAAAACAGGTTACCGTATTGTAAAGAAGAAATGATTACTTGAAATATAGAAGTATAGATATGTTTAATTTAGAAGCATACAATTTGTATACGTATGTTTAATTTCATGCAGAGCAGAGATGCTTAGTGGGTAAATGCCTGCTTTAAGAGGAGAGCCAAAAAAGATAAAATTAAGTAGTATTTCCCCCAAGAGATTGAGATAAAGTCAGTTATGCTGATTATGTCTTAATAATGTACACACGCTTATGTGTGTTAAAGCATTGTTTTAGTTAGTGCTGTGAAGAGACCCCATATGACAGCTTTTATAAAGGAAACATTTAATCTGGGCTTGCTTAGACTGAAGCCCAGAGGTTTAGTCCATTGTTGTTATGGTGGGAAGCCTGGGTGCCTGCAGGCAGACATGGTACTGGAGAAGGAACTCAAAAAGAGTTCTACATCTGGATCTGCAGGTAGCAGGAAATGACAACAACACACTGGCCAGGCTTGAGCTTCTCAGACATGAGAGCCCTCCCCCAGTGACATGCTTTTTCCAACAAGGCCACTCCTACTCCAGTAAATTTGACAAATCCCAATAGTGCCAGTCCATGTGAGCCTCTGGGGCCCTTTTCATTCAAACTACCACACTTAGGAAACTGGAAGGCTGTGGTAATTGTCGGAATCATAGTATTGCAAACTGTCGTCTTTCTGTGAGTCTGTTGTTCTCAGTATTTAACAGCTGCTTTCGCCCAGTTAATTTTTACAGCAGCCATATGATGGCCATTAGCATTAGGGTTGTTAATGGTAAATCTTTTTTCAGGTTGCCATTTAGCAGTGTTAAGTTACAGGCCTTAGATGATGATTCTGGTCAGGTATTGCCCTACTTAAATTAATCCCTAAGAAAACAGGCTTCTCATTTTATTGCTCTTCCTGGTGTTTATTGCCAACTAATTCAGGTTTCATAAAGCATATAACTGCTATTTGTGTTACATTTTATAATGTATAAGTCACGTATTTAATCTTGACAGTAATCAGGAGAAGGAAATTATTTCTAGTTTACAAGAAATTGAGGTTGACTTAAAAGATAGTTGTTAGTCATAAATTGTATTTATGTAGAATAAAGACTGGAGTCTAAATTTTTTGACTCTTGGGCTATTTTTAGTACTGATTATCAGAAAGACTTGATCATATGTATATATACATTTTGGTACTTTGTGTCTGAAAATTTGTTCCCTGGTGTGGGAGGATTTTTTTCCTCTTTCCCCAATTGTGGTAAAATTAGTAAAAAAAGAAAAAATGTTTTTAAATAAATACAAAGCTGTTTGAAGTTACTCATCTTTACATTCCTTTCTAGTCTCATTGCATTTAGGTGTTTACAACTGCATGTGCTTCTATTTACTAATACACATTTTCAAGCATAAAAATTGGGTTTGTTTCTGTATTTTACAGAAACAATCATGATATGCTTGTTGCTTTATTAGCCTAGCCTGGTGGATCTTGAGTTTGATTCTAGCCTGGTCTACAGAGCAAGTCCAGGACAGCCAAGACTATACAGAGAAACCCTGTCTCGGAGAAAAAAAAAAAAAAAGAAAGAAAAGAAAAGAAAAGAACATCAGTATTCCTTGAAATTATTCTTTCAAAATATTTGATTTTCTTAATTTTAGTTATATGCCGAAGTTTTTATAAATCAGAAACTTCTTTTAAAATATGGACTAGATCTAGTCATTGGACAAAATTTAGGAAGGTGTTTTTTTTGAAAGGTAGGGTCATTCTGATTTATTCCTGCAACATGGAAAAATATGCTTTTTGTAAAAACTACTTTGTTTTATGTACCCTGCTGTTTTGTCTGCATGCATATCTATCTGAGGGTGTTGATCTCCTAAAACTGGAGTTACAGACAGGTGTGAGCTTCCATGTGAGTGCTGGGAGTTGAACCCAGGTTTCTCTGGAAGAGCAGCCAGTGCTTCTAACCACAGAGCCATCTCTTCAGCCCAGAAAATGTACTTTATGTGTCCCAAAATAATTTTAGTTCTAAACTCAGTACTTCCATTGTAATTTTGTAGGAAATAGCTTCGTAAAAAGGGCAAAAGTAAACAGTGGAGTGGGTGTGGTTAGCAGTTTCTTTAAAATTTTTTTTTTCATTTTTGCGCACGTGTTTGCTTGCACATGTGCCACAGCAGGTGAGATCTAGGGGAAATATGTGTTAATTGGCTCTCTCTCCCATTGTGTATCTGTTCTAGGGCTTGAACACATACAGTATAGCTTAATTATATATAAAGAGATTTCAGTCTTTTCTTGGTCCTGTTGCTGTAATTTTTTTTTCATAATGCACCTTAGCCCAGATTAATTTTTAACCGATTTTAGCTATTATATGATTTCATTCAAACTTGATGAATCTACACTTCCTATTAAGATACAAAAATTATAAAATATTTTTATTTCATTCTTTTGAAAATGCACTTACTACTGAGACATGTGTTCCTGTTGTAAACTGTACAACCTCTCAAACCTTGGGGACAGTGGACGTGGCTTCCTCATTTCCTAGACCGCACTGATTTATTATGAGGATTTGGTTTTATTGTAACATCCTCCCAAACCATCATAGAGGCTGTGTGAAGACATACTTCTGGACCCTTCTTTGTAATCATGCAACATTCATCTTCAGAACCAACCACATCAAAATCTCTTTGCCTAAATTTAGATACCCTTGGCGGGATAATACCTTCTTTGATTTAATTTGTTAGTTATTAATACTCAAATTCTTGAGTGTATTACTGCTATCTGCTGAAGCAGTATTAAAGAAAAGGAATTGAAATAAAGTTTTTAAATAGCTAATTGTTTTTGTTATTCAGGATAGATGTTCTTTTTATAAAGAAAAGTTCTAACCTTGGGCTTAATGAAAACTATTAATTATGCAAGGATAGCGTGTTCTAATAAAATGGGAAGACTCTCAGTTGCTGTACAGAATTGAAACACTTATGCTTTGTGTTAGGGACTTTCGTCTTTCTGTAGAAATAGAAGCAGTGTTGAAATTATACATGACTGAGGACTAAGTGTAAATTTCTTTCAGTTAATCTATAAATGATAGGGTCTGTATTTTATAATTTATAAAAATCAAGTGGAGCTTTTATAGATAGCATATCTATTTAGGAATTGTTAAATAATGTTCTTAGTGTTACAAAATAGGAAATGATTAGAAGATTCTAAGTGTCTGCCAACTCTTCCATCTGTTCATAAAATTGTTTTAAAAATCAGTCATATTTGATTTGAATATCTATTTTATAGTTTACCTTTTAGATTAAAATTTTTTGCTTTAACTATATTCATATTCTATAGTTGAATGTATAGTCATATAACCAAATGCAGCATTTTCAATAGTAAGTCATAAAAGTTAGTAGGTTTCATTAAGTAATTAAATTACTTTGGCTAGTATTAGAGCCCTGGTTTTCTAGACACTTTAGCATCTGGTTACACATCTACCAAATTTCAGGACTCTGTAGAGAGAGTGTAAAGTCTAGCAAAGACCTTTCACTCCTTCCAACTTGCTCTTTACGTTGGAAGGTAGAAGCAGTTATTCTCTAAGGCTTGCCTGTCTTTTTGGTCATAGCATGTGGATTCATGCTATGAATTCATAGCATAGAAGGTGGCAGGTCTGGGCCACATAAAGGCCAGTGTACATTCTGGCCAGACCCACTGAGAAGTATGCAGTGGATGTAACCTTGACTTTTTTCACTTCACTGGGCAAACCT
This sequence comes from Meriones unguiculatus, assembly GCF_030254825.1. Taxonomy (NCBI): domain Eukaryota; kingdom Metazoa; phylum Chordata; class Mammalia; order Rodentia; family Muridae; genus Meriones; species Meriones unguiculatus. The sequence goes on along the minus strand of NC_083349.1, from coordinate 94,335,060 downwards.
CATTCTCAAACAAAACCTATAACCACCCTTGATGAGTCTTGGTGAATGCTGAAGTAGAGGGAAAAGCTTAAAAGAAAAGTATTTCTTAGACTTAGCACATTCCTGTTACTTCAGCACTTGTGAAGGAGAGGCAGAGGAGCATGAGTTACATGGCCAGCTTAAAATATATCACATGGTGAGGCCATTTCGCATTTCTAACAGTTTCATATGTTAAAATACTTATACACCTAAAGAAAAGTTCGAACATTTTAATTTATTGCCCAGTCATGGCATTTATAGTGTATTCTGTACTTTCTTTTTAATATAATTTGTAAGGCCGTAATTAAAAGGACGAGTAAAATTTATCCTTATGTATAACAAACTGGTTTTGTTTGTTTTGGTTTTTCAAGACACTGTTTCTCTGTATAGCCATGAATGTCCTGGAACTTGTGCTGTAGACCAGGCTGGCCTTGAGCTTAGAGATCTGCCTACCTCTGCCTGCTGAGTGCTGGAATTAAAGGCATGCACCACCACCCAGCAAAACAAGCTGTTTTAACTGCTCTCCAAAGACTCTGGAATTAAAAGTTGTCCATATTAACCCAGGTGGCACATGCCTACAATCTCAGCACTTCTTAGGCCGAGGCAGGAGGATTGCAAGGCAATCCTTGAGACCGTTTCTAAAAAGAGAGAGAGAGAGAAGAAACCTATTGCCGGGTGAAGTTTATAATTTGGCAATCTGAGCATATCCCACTGTTTAATGTAACTTAATGAACCATTTAAAACATGAATTTCTTTTTCACATAAAATGTCCATCAAAGTTTTACATTTTCATTTATTGTGAGAGAGTGTGTGTGAGATGTCAAAGGATAACTTTTGGGAGATGATTCTTACCTTCTACCATGTAGCTTCTTAAGTTTCATGACAATAATTTTCAGCGGAGTTGAGTGGAGTTATGTTGTTTAGCATGAAATTTCTCCAGATGTTTAAAAGTATGTTTTAGGCTTAAGTTACTCTTAGGATTGTATAATTTTGAATGAAAAACTGTTTAGAAGCTATAACAAGTATGAAGTTGTCTTCATCTCTCAGGCTGTGAACTGGTGGGTAAAAATAGTTACACAGATTTAAAGTCCAAGAATAACTCCGTTTATACTTATATATAGACACCTTGTTCTTTAGGGTTATATTTTAAATAATTCTTTGAAATAGGAATATCTAAGGTATACATTCTGGATGACTAAATAAACTTTAATTGCTTAAAGTAACTCTGGAACTAAATAATAGACAATTGTTGAACAATAGAAAAAAAATTTCCTTTTTCTTTTCTTTAATATGCAGGGAAGTCGAGATAACATGAGTATTGTATTAGTTTGCTTTTCAAATGCCCCCAAGGTGTCAGATGAAGCAGTGAAAAAAGATTCAGAGTTGGATAAGCACTTGGAATCACGGGTTGAAGGTAAGGCAGGTTTGTTTTGTTTTGTTTTTGTTTTCTCCAGGAAGGAAAGAAAGTATTTTTGGGTTAGTTGTCACTGTGAGGAGAATGAGTTTCCTGCCCTGTCTGGATATGTACTCAAAACAGTATGTTTAAAGATGTTTGGGGGATGGAAACCAGTGTACAATTTCTTCATTGTAAGTAAAGTAAGCTCTGCTTATAGACCTGAAATAATCTTCTTGTCATCCCCTCTCCCCCTTCACACAGACATTTTCATTATTTATTGTGTTATTAATGCAGCTGCCAAATAGTTGTGGTGAATTGGACTGAAGTGACATTAGTAGACGGTGTGGAAATTGATTGATAATGTACCAGACTACAGTTTTCATTTGGGGAGATTTGTCTCCACATAACGTGTGGCAGTGTTAAAGACATCTAATGCATAAGCGATCTGGGACACCACTTCACGTCCTAGCGCCCAGGGCTGTCCCACAACCAAAATTGCCTGGTCCAGAATAAAAGCAATTGGTTGTTTTTTGTTTGCTTGTTTTTTCCCTAAAGATGCCTGAGATAAACAATTTAAGAAAGAAAATATATATTTTAGTTCAATTTCAGGAGTATTGACCCATGGCCCACTGGCTCCATTGGACCTGAATGAAGCAAGGCAGAATGGCAGGGAAGTAGAAACATGCTTCTATGGACTGTAAAGCAAGGGTGCAGGGGGCCAGGTATACCAAGTGAAAGATTGACCCTTCAAAAGTATGTCCTCATGTGTCATGCTTCCTCCAGTTAGATAGCACTCCCTGATAACCCACTCCGCTATTCAAGGTCTAGGTCAGGGAAGGATTTAAAAGGTAACATTGATGTTGCAACTACAGCGTGAATAGGATTGGCAGGAAAAGCATTTCAAACTGCAGGAGAGAGTACATGTAAAGAGCTGGTGGCAGAGAATGTGTTTGATTGAAACATAGACATCAGGGAGTCATGGTGAGGTTAAAAGGGAGCGGTAGATGCTGAAACCAAAGCCAGAATCTGTGATGTGCTGTAAAGGTGGTATGTGTACCTGGAGAGGCTGCTTAGGTTGCTGGGTTCTTGTGTTAAAAGTAGTGCCCACATGTGGACATGTGTGATTTAGGATAGAATAAACAGTCTGGAGAGGTGACTTAGCACTTGAGGGCACTTGCTGCTCTTTCAGAAGACCTGGGTTCAGCTTCCAGGACCCACCTGGTAGCTCACAACTTCCAGTAAGTAGCTCCTGTTCCAGGGGATCTGGCACCCTTTTCTGGCCTCTGGACAGGAGGCAAGACACTCAGACATGCACAATAAAAATCTTTTAAATGAAATTTAAATACTTTAAGTGAGTTACTGGAGCTGGGGGTGTGGCTCAGTGCTACAGAGCTTGTCTCCTATCTGGATAACCTGTGTAGACACTTTGCTTTTGTCTTAGACTATGACCTCATCACTGTGAGCAGAGGCAGGAGGATTTACTTGAAGTTTGAGGACTGAGCTACAAACAAGAGTTCTAGAAAGAAAAAGGATGCGGGGAAAGAGGAAGGGAGGGAGGGTAAGAGAGATTAAAAAAAAAAAGAAGTAGGATTGAGAAAATGGGGTCTGCAGTTAAACGTTTCAGCTTCAGAAGCATGGGTGTGTATGGCTACCTACCAGTGACCCCAGGATAGAGCTCTCCCCTGTTAACCAGCAGGAGTAGCAATATCAGCTGGCTCATGCTCAGCTGAGAGTCCTACTCTTACTCTCCACCCTCTATACTCCCTCCCAAAACTACAGAACACTTCATTGTACATATGCTCCCACACATACAAACATGCACATGCATGCATACACACCTGCTTTAAAGTGTTTTGTTCTGTTCTGTTAGATACAGAAATGGAGAATGTAAAGTTTTATTTTACAAGTACCATGATTCATTTTCTTTAAATTGCTATAGAACATAAGTGTATAAGTATAAATGTATAAAAAATACTTAAAATTTTTGTATCATTTTTTTCTAGACAGGGTTTCTCTGTGAAGTCCTGGCTGTCCTGGAACTTATTCTGTAGACCAGGCTGCTCTCAAACTCAACAAGATCTGCCTGCCTCTGCCTCCCAAAAATGCTGGGACTAAAGGCGTGAGCTACCGCCACCTGGCTCTTTCATGATTCTTATACAACCATTGTTTTTGTTTTCCTTTAATGGCTTTAGACAAAAGCCACACTGTAGCTCTGGCTGTCAGAAACCCATTTTGTAGTCTCGGCCTTTATCCTGATTCTCCTTCCACTGCCTCCTGACTGTTGGGTATTTGGGCATTTACCACTGTTCTCTGCTTGTATTATTGCATTATATTATTTTTATGTAAAATTTAAAAAATTCTCAGATGGAAAAATTTGCTTATTTGGTTGTATACCTATCACAAAAACATAAGGATTTGAGTTCAAGTCCTCCTGCACCCATGTAAAAGTCAGGCATGGTGGTACATCTCAGCAATAGAAAGAACAGAGGGCAGGTCCAGTGAAAAACCGTGGCTCAAAAAAGAAGGTAGAGAGTAATCAAGGAAGAAACTGGGCTGTGTGCGTGCACCCTGCACACTCTACAGTGTTCCTCCATGTGTCACTGTGTTGGAGGGAACCATTTCTTGGGATTGTAAACCAGTTCTCTCATTGACTTTATTTTTATTTGCTGTTCTTTTGTCATTACACATTTAATTCTAGTTTATATTTTATGGAAATGTTAGAATGAACATGTGTATATCATTGGTTTTTTTTTTTTTAATGTCTTATTCCTAAATTTACAGAAATTATGGAGAAGTCTGGGGAAGACGGAATGCCTGATCTTGCCCATGTCATGCGCGTTTTGTCTGCAGAAAATATCCCAAATTTACCTCCTGGGGGAGGTCTTGCTGGCAAGTAAGTAGAACAAAAAGAGCTAATTTTTAATTCACTTTAAATTAGTAATTAAATCATTTGAAAACAGGTCAGGAGTAGATCAGTTACCTAGAGGTGAAACACTACATCTGAAAAGATGGGATTTTGTACAGGGTTTGGGTGCGGCCATTTATGTGTATGTCAGCACAAACTTGGCAGAATTGGTCTTTCTTTACATCCTGTGAGTTGTAGGTGTTGAACTCACATCTTCAGACTTGGCACAGAGCACTTTTGTCCATTGAGTCATCTAACTAGCCCAGGATTTTTTTTTTTTTAATTAAGGAAATACATTCCTTGAAGATAAGTCTTTTGCGTGATAAGAACAAGTAGATTTTGTAAGATCAAAAAAATTATTATGAGCCAGGTGTGGTGGTATACACCTGTAATCCCAGCACTCAGAGAGGTAGGCAGATCTCTGAGTTCCAGGCCAGCCTGTTCTACAAAAATGAGTCTAGGACAGCCAAGGCTACACAGAAAAACCCTGTCTCAAAAAACAAAACAAAACAAAACAAAAAAATTATTGTGAGTACAATGTGGAAATTGTTTTCTGCAAGTATTTAGTGTAACAATTTTTTTCTGTAGTCAGGACAAAGTATTTGAAATATGAGCTTAAAATTGTTGATAATAAAAAAACCTATCTTTTTAGGCGCAATGTTATTGAAGCTGTTTATAGTAGGCTGAATCCACACAGAGACAGTGACGCGGTAAGTTTTAGTTTATTTCCTAAATATTTTGAGTAATTTTATAATACTGAATAATTAGCATAATGATGTCTCTATATAACTGACTACTGTTTTCCATTTTCAGGAGTCAGTTAAAGTTCTAGAAAATACATTAAAGCAGAGACATAAAATTCTGTTTTATGGATAGGTTTGTTGTCATTTATCTTTGTGTTAGATCTTTTTTTGTTTGGGCTATCTCTGCTTTCTCTGAATGTGTCTGTCTTTCTTCCTTTCTCCCTCATACCTTCATTTTGAAGCAAGAATGTGCTTTCAAATAACTTTTTTTTCCCCCAGCTACCAACACCAGAGGTTAGTAAGTTATTCTCTCAGAGCTTTTGTGCCCAGGTAAGGTACTTGAAAGGTGTTTTTGTCTAGTAGCGGAGCATTGTAGCCTGTGAATGAAGAACTGAGCCACTCCTTTACTTCTTACTCTGCTGGCCCTAGAAATGACTAGTTGCAGCTATGCTCTGCAGAACTTCTACTACTCAGAGCAGAAGAGGAAGCATTCCCCCTCTCGAAAGGTGGACTCAATGTTAAAGCTAGTTAACCAGATATAAATATTTTCTGATAAAAGCTAGTTAATCAAATAAAAATATTTTCTGATAGGTTTTTTCCAATATCCAATTTTTATCTAAAAATGAATGGTGTTAGTTTTATTTAAAACATATATTTCCAAGCTTTCAGGGAGCCATACTTGGTAATGCAGCTTCTTGAGAATAGACTCAGATCACCTCCATATTTGTAGCTTCACTTGGTAAATCTAGAGAGAGTAGCCAGCACATAGAATTTTTTTCTTACTTTCATTGCATTGCTATCCTAGAATTCATTATTGAATAAATACAGTGCCTTAATAAGTATATCAAGTGTAGTAGCATATGCCTTTAATCCCAGCACTCAGGAGGCAGAGGCAAATGGATGATCTCTGTGAGTTTGAGGCCAGCCAGAGCTACATGGTGAGGCTCTGTATCTAAACAAAACCAAAACAAATACTAATAAAATATTTCACTATTAATGCGGTTTTAGTGAGTTGAATAAAAGCAACATTGTTAATGACAAAGTATACTTATCCTGTAATAGTGATTCTAAGACTGTCTTTTGTGGCTACCTTATAGTATTAAAGAATTACATCCAAAACAGTGAGCCTTAATGTAAAAATACAGGTGTGAGAAATTCAGAGAAACCGCAGACCAGTATGTAAAGGATGTTGACAGCGTAAAGTCTGCTGTATCTGAGAGGTGACAGCTATAACGTATGTATTCATCCACCAATGTCAGAAATAAGCCTTTACAATTCAGTCACTGACTGTTAGCCATGAACATACTCCTATTTTCTCAGGTATTTCAGAGTGTGACTTTGGTGGGAAGTCCTTTAAAAAAATTTTTATCCTTCTGAATTTTTTTGTTACTTTCTTTTTTTAATTTTTTAAAAATTATTTTTTTATTAATTACAGTTTATTCACTTTGTTTCCCAGCTGTAGCTCCCTCCTTTAGCCCCTGCCAATCCTAACCTCCCTCCCATATCTCCTCCCATGCCCCTTCCCAAATTCACTGATAGGGGAGGTCCTCCTCTCCAGCCATCTGACCCTAGCCTATCAGGTCTCATCAGGAATGGCTGCATTGAGAATTTTTTTAATTCCTTAAGAAATGTTTTACTCCAAATAAGTGTTGGAAAATGTTAATCTCTACATTTCTTTTTAACGTATTCCAGAGGTGACTTGAATCTTTAAAGAGTAACTATACATGATAGCTACTTCAAAATAAATAAATAGGCAACAGAACCTTGAGTTTAAGAGTAGCTGTATAAGCAGTAATACTTTAGTAAGATTCTGCATGGCTATATAAATTTAGTATTACATAACTATTTGCGTATAAGCGTTTTATTGATTTTTAACACACTAAACAATGACAGTAGAACAGTGAATTGATGGAGAGGCATGATCTAATACATACAGTCATGTAACTTAGTTTATACTTATACACATACAAGTATATAATAAAGATATGTCATGTAGTTGTTAAAGAGTGACACAGTGCAGATTTTCGTAGGCTAGGACTATACTCCTGGGGAAGAACTTTTATTTAATACATGTTAGGCTCTGAATACTCAAAAAGTTGGAGAAGGGGAAACACACGCATACACACACACACACACACACACACACGAAAAATGAGATGAGGAATGTGGCATTTCTCATGGAGGAGATAGGCAGGGTCAAAGTAGAAGGTTTTTTAAATGGGTGGGGGTGGTTTCCCATGAGCTTTAATCAGCTAGAACGGAGAACTGCTATGATGAGAAATAGCAAAGGGAATGGTTACAGAGCTTTTGTTGATAGCATGGCTTTTTGAACTGAACTGTTGAGTGAAGAAATACAGTATATGTTAGGAGTCCAAGCATGAGAGACTAAAACCATTACCTGTAAACACCCCACCCCTGTGCTGGATATTGAATTTGAACTTTATTTATACATGCTAGGTATGGGTTTTAACACCGAACCTGTGTTTTGTTGTTTTTTTTTGTTGTTGTTGTTGTTATTGTTAAATTGTGACAAGGTCTCTCTATGTAGCCTTGGCTGTCCTGGAACTCACTTTGTAGAACTCTGTCTCCTGAATGCTGGATTAAAGGCATGCACCACCACCGCCTAGCTCTAACATTGATCTGTATTCTTAGGTCATCTGTGGCAGTTCTGTCATTTGAATGTTTACTGTAGTAGATTGTAGAGTCTAGGAGTCACATAGTTATAAAATAATTTTACACATAAGATAATTACTTTGAACTCATTATTAGTAGATATTAGAGTAGAGAAACTTTCTCATTCACTATAAAAACTGACTTTGCAGGCTAGAATCTTAATTTTGAAAATTTTACCATACTTTTTCAGAATAATCACACCTGTGTTGAGCAAGTTGCCACTGTTAGAAATGGTACTGAAAGATCAGAGAAGCAAAAGAGAAGCAAAATCTAAGCATTTAATTTCTCTTTAGCCCTGAAATTATTGAATTACAGTCAGCAGGCAGGCACAGTTGTGTTCCATAAATGCTTCTGAGACCTCTGCAAATGTAGAAAATATTGACAGGATGCAGAGGAGCAAGAGTCTGGTAGAGATACAGAAGAGTGGGATTGAAATTATTTTAAAGGATAAGCTCTTTTTTTAGAATAGTAAAAAAAAATTGTTTATAGTTAAAAGAATGATATTCAGAGTTAAGTTTGTTTTTTTTTTTTTTAACTTAAAATAGAACCATTAGAAATAAGTGTTTGTTCCGTGTGTGTGTGTGTGTGTGTGTGTGTGTGTGTATAAATATAAAACATGGGCCGGGTTTTTGTTTATTTGTTTCTATCTTGTTTTTGTTATTTGTAACAGGGTCTTATGTAGTCCAGGCTGGTCTCAAATGTTTAGTTGAGGCTGCCCCTGATCATTCTGCCTGCCTTTTTCATCTCCTAAGTGCTAGGACTGTAGCCATGTACAATCATACTTTACTACATTTTTCTTATGTTTTAAAAGATAGGTAAGTGTATGTACAAAAGCCCAGTTGGATATCAGCCAGAAATGTAACAAGTTAAAAATACCCAGAAAGCTTAATGAAGGCTTAACAGGCTCTTAAATTGTTTGCAAATGATATTCTTTCAGTTCCGTGTTTCAGAGCTTTTTCAGTCTTAGTACACACAATATTGATAAGTTCCTGACCAAAACAAAAATATGTGAAAGAATCTGCTAATCAGGGGCTTTGCAAATACGCAGTTTTGAAAATGTTTGTATATGTATACATTCTTTGTTAATGAATATATATGGGGTTTTCATCAGTTACTCAAAGGAGCCAGAGTCCCCATCCCCTCTTAAATAATTGTCTAAAGGATTCTTCCTTAGACCATAAAATCTGGATGTAACACAGTGTTTTAGTATTAGTTGTTCTTGAAGTAGCCAAGGCCCGAGAGTATACCCCCTTTCTTTTTCTTTTGCAGAATTTGGGCTTAGTCTGAGTTATTCTGACTAGAACCAGCACCCACTGAAGTCAGTAACAAAAGCTCAGTACATGCTTGTTGGTGGATGTGTGTAGCCCCACCCCCCCAATCCCCAGCATGATAAATAACAACAAAATTCCTTCTTGGGTAGGACAAAGGGTTTCATTTCTAACTGTTTGAAATTCCTTAAAATAACCTTTAAAAATTAGTTGGGATAAATGGCTTAACCAGTAAAGTGCTTGCCATTCGAGTCTGAGGAACTAAGTTCTGATCTGTGGGACAGAGGTGGAGACCTGAAGGTCCCAGGAGCTTACTAGCCTGTTAATGAGCTCTATTTTCATTGAGAGATTAAAAACTAAGTGGAGGGTTGTTACAGAAGATGCTGTAGACATTGACTTCCACCTGTAAGCATACATAGATATAGATATAGATATGCAAATAAAAAATTTATAAAATAATAAGATAATAGGTGCTAGCTTAGTTAGTACAGTGATTGCCATGGAAGCATGAGGACCTGAGTTCAGTCCCCAACATTCGTGTAAAAATCCAGTTGTGGTGTCACAGGCTTCTAATCCTAACACTGGGGAGTTGGAGACAAGATGACTGGGACTCACTAGCTAGCCAGCATAGCATAGCCTGTGAGTCTCAGGTTCAAGTGACAGATCCTTTTTAAATAAAGTGACAGCATCTGAGCAGTGAGTGACACAAGAAGTTGACCTCTGTCCTGCACAAAGCTACAACAGCAACAACAACAAAAAAGATTTCTGGGCTGGAGAGACAGTTAAGGTATTAAAGGCCAGGCTCCCAGTTAAAATGTCAAGAAGATTGGTAATTCACATTAAATTATATATTTTCTGTGTATTGGTGTGTGATATGTGTATTTGTTAATTTGGGTATGTGCAGTTATGCATACATATGTGTACATACATACTGTGTAGACTCAAGGTTGGTGCTTAGGTAACTTTGCTCAGTTGCTTTCCACCTTTACTTTTTGAGACTTTTAAAATTTAAGTCTCTCACTAAACCTGAAGCTCCTTAATTTGGTTAGATTGACTGGCCATTGAGCTTCAGGAATTCACTTGTGTTGTGTCTGTGTGTGTCTGTGTGTGTGTGTGTGTGTGTGTCCGTCCATGTCCATCCATCCATGTCCCTGCTAGACCCATCAAGCATGTTCAACTTTTTACATGGGTTCTGAGGATTCAAACTCAGGTACTTTTGTTTGCTCAGCAGATACATTACTGATTGAGCCATTTCCTCAGTCTGTAGTTTTCAAAATTTCCTATTTGTATACAAGAAGTGTTATGTGCTCTTTCCTAAAAAAAAGTTCATTAGTATACTGTTGACCAAGATAGCTATTAAAATTGATTTTTCAAGAGTGAAGTATTAATTTGAATTTCTCAGTTCTTGTGCCAAATTATGCGTGTATGTTGTAAGTATTCTTCATACTATTCTTTTTATATAAGCTGAGAAGCACACAGTAAAAGAAGCTGACTAATACTGTGTATCCCTTGATGCCTCTCTCAGATAGTCAGAAATTACAGGTGTTTTGCTTCTGTTTGGAAAATTCAAATCATTTAATTGAAAAGACAAATCATTTTCACTATTACATAAATCTCATGTTTCATTTTCTCAGTAGTTTAAGGAAAACTATTTTATAAAGTAACTGAAAATCAACATTCAATCCAGCACTCTAACCAGTTTTGTTGTTTGTTTGTTTGTTTTTGTTTTTTTTTGTTGTTGTTGTTTTCAAATATTTTAAGGAGTGAGGGGTATAGCTAAATTGATAGAGTACTTGCCCAGCATGCCTGGATCTCTGGGTTCTGTCCCTTTTGCCACATAAACATGGTACAGTGTCACATGACTGAAATTCCAGCACTCAGCAGGTAGATGCAGGAGGACTACAAATTCAAGGTGATCCTGGGCTGCATAGTTGAGCTGGGGTACATGAGAGTCTCTTTCTCGAGTGTGTATGGTGTGTAGAGGGAAGGTAGAGGATAGGGAAGGAAGGAGAATATGAAAGAATGAGAATGTGGGCACATGGAAGTCAAACAACAACCTCAGGTGTTCATTGCCTTCCGCGTTTGCGACAAGGTCTCTGTGTTCTCTACTATTTGTGTCAGGCTAGTTGGTCTGTAACCTTCCGGCAATTCTCCAGTCTTTGCCTTTCGTTTCCAAAGGTGCACTGGTATGATAGACATGTCCTTTTGTGAAGGTTCTGGGGATTGAAAAAGGATGACAGACTCTGTAACCAATGCCTCTACCTAACAGTGAGCCAACTCAGCAGCCTGTCAGTAAATATTTTTAATGTGCTTAGATTTCATTGTCATATTTGGGCTTTAACTGATTTACTATTTTTTATTTGATATGAAAAGAGTATGGGGGTGTCACATGTTTTGTGTTTATACTCACAGAGGCCAGAGGAGTATGTCAGTTCCTTTGAAACAGGGTGTCCTAATGAATCCAGCGACTAGCTTGGTAGGCAACAAAAGCCTGAGCTATCTTCCTGTCTCTGCTTGTCACAGCATTGGGGTTACAGACATGCACATGGCCATATTCCACTGTGGATACTGGGATCTGAATTCAGGTTATCAGGCCGGAGCAGCTAGTGCTCTTACTCAGCCCTTTCCAGTGCCAAAGATTTTTTTTGTACTAAACTATTTATTTGATTATTAAACTATATTAGTCTAGATGACACAGCCATTAAGAGAAGTTAATTCTTTTCTCACTATGTCTTAAATTTTTTGCATAGAATAAAATTTTTATAAAGATTTATTCACTCTTATTTATGTATATGATGTTTGCCTGCATGTGTAGTAAGTGCACGTCTTCTGAAAACAGAAGATCAGAGCCTCTGAAGCTGGACCTCCAGATGGTTCTGAACCTCCATGTGGTTGCTAGGAACTTAATGCCAGCCCTCTGCAAGAATAACAGTTACTCTTAACTGCCAAGCTGCTTCTCCAGATCCCTGTAAACAATAATTTTAAACATTTTTAAAAATTTAAATCATGGATGTTTAGTCTGCATGTATGTCTTTGCATCACATGCATGGCTGGTACCTGAGGAAGCCAAAGAAGACATTGGCTCTCTGGGGACTGGAGCTACAAATGTATTATTAGCTTCTATGTGGATGCTAGGAATTGAACCCAGGTTCTTTGGAAGAACAGCCAGTTCCCTTTAACTGTTGAGCTATTTCTCCAGCCTCTTAAACATCTATTCTAAATATTCTAGATACATCAGACATTTTTGATGTAAAGCTGTTAATTCACCATAATGTATTCCCTGGAACATTCAGATTGATGTTGGTTATATGTGGGCATAGATCTGAATTCTACCCATCATTAACACAAAGGACAGGTCTCTTCATTTGTTACAGTATTATTTCAGAGGGTGCCTTATAAAGTTCCTGGCACAGATGTTGATTTTTCGTCCTGAGTGGTGTGAAGGCTATAGCAAACAGTAGGGGCAGGGAGTCCATTCTAATCAGACTTGGGAAGCCTGTAAGGTGGAGTTGATTATTATTATAATAGGCACATTATAGGTGTACTGTATGAACTTTTCAAAGTTCCAGTAAAGAAAATAGAACCTTGGTAATAGCTTCTTGTGACAGGAGCAAAGGCATAATAGTATTTTGAAAACTGTAACTACTGGGGAAGATGTTTCAGCTGCCCATCTATTCAGAACAATGGGATCATAAAATTTTTCATCAGATAAAATGATTTTTAATTAATTAATTTGTTTACTTTACATCCTGACTAAATGATTTTTAAATATGGTTAAATTTTTTTAAACATACTCATTAGTTTAGTTTGTTGACTTTGTGACGGCAGGTATCCTACTTGTTGTTTAATTGGTTTTCTTTATGTTTGTTTGTTTTTGGTTTTTGGTTTTTTTTTTTTTTTGAGACATGGTTTCTCTGTGTAGTCCTGGCTATTCTGGAACTTACTGTCTAGGCCAGGTTGGCCTTGAACTCACAGAGATCCACATGCTTCTGCCTCCAGAGCATTGAGATTAAAGGTGTACGCCACCCCTGCCTGCCTAGCAGTCATGTTTTTTTATATACTGGTTTGGTTTACTGTATTTTTGAGAGGATAACTACTCCATTGCCAGGGTTGGTGCATGCCTTTAATCTAGCTCTTGGGAGGCAGAGGCTACCCTAGTCTACAGAGCCAGTTCTTGGACAGCCAAGGCAAAGGACATACTTTAATCCAGCACAATGGACTCAGATAGAACAGCCTTCAGTACAGCTTTACTACAGTCCAGTTTGAGGTGGGTTTAGTTAGCCATGGCTGTATATCAGCTTTACAAAATAGATTATAAAATACCTAGAGTCTGTGAGCCCATGGATCTTGGCATACAGCTTTGCGTCTATGTAATTGAAAAGCTTTGCAGATGATTGTGCAGTGCAGCCGGAGTAGCTGCTCTGCATGTCAGTTTCCGACTTGAAACAGGGTTTTATTGATGTCCTGCAATTTATTTTTTAAAATAATTGTCAAGTATTTTGTTTATTAGGAATTTTAGGGTGAGGTCTTTGACAAGGTCATTGTGGTGTACCATTAAATGGAACATTTCTTTTCTGAAAGATCAGGGTAAAGACTGACAGTGAGTGGAATGCACATATATTATTCATTCATAGCCCTTTCTAGACACAGACAGATGGGGAACCTTAGGGGAACACTTTTTTTAGTAAAAGGGGAAAGGGAAAAATATATACAAGAAAATCTTGTATAAAACTTACTCTGCAGAATAAAGTTAATTTGACAGTTAATATGCTTGTAGAAAATAGGAAAATTGAAAGAAATAAAGCATAACTCTGCTACCCATTATTCTGTATCATTTTATCATTGTAACATCATGTTTCTTATCTTTCCAAGGCTTTAGGAACATTCTTAATAATTAAAAAATTCTTTTTTCTTGTTTGTTTTTGGAGACAGAGTTTCTCTGTTTTAGGTCTGGCCGTCCTGGACTCTCTTTGTAGAACCTATAGAACCAGGCTGTCCTTGAACTCTGCCTCCCTACTGTGGGGATTGAAGCCATGCACTCCCACACCTTGCTCTTAATTATTTTTCTTTCATGTGAATGGGTGCTTTTTCAAAAGATATGTCTGTGCATAAGGAGCCTAAGAGGGTTTCGGATCTCCTGGGGCTGGAGCTATATTGAGCAGCCATGTGGGTTCTGGGAATTGACCCGAATCCTCTGGGTGGGCAGTCAGTGTTCCTATGAGCCATCCATCTCTCTTGCCTCTCTTCTCTGGCATTTTAAATATATAAAAATAAACAAGCTAAAACACATAAAGAATTCCTTCTTGACATGTGGACAGTTTTTAAGCACTCATATCTGTCTTCTTTTCTCATGAACACTACAATTTATTATAATAAAATAAATTTATTAAATGTTATGTCTCCAAAGATAATTGGGACTTAGAGCCTCTATCAATAACCTATTTTTGTTGTTGTTGTTGTTGTTGTTTTCCTAATGGTTGGGATGAGAACTATAGAGATTACAGCTGTTTACCTTTTTTTCTGGTTGCTTTGTCTATTTTAATGTCCATGCATAAATAAACCAGATATCAAATATTTTTGTTACCCTTTGAAAACAAGTTAAAGATATCACAATGTTTTATAGGTTAACATTTCAGAGCATGGCTTAGTTTAGAATAGGAACATCTTTCTGTATGTCAATAATACCTTAATCATATCTAGAAAAATGAATGTTTCATAATGTTGTGAAATAACCAAATTTACATACTCTTATTTGTTCCTGAAATAACTATACTGTTTTTTTCAAACAGTCTAGAAAGGTACCTTGAACCTGACTAATCAAGCCTGCATTTTCTTGTACTGGATACCAACTTTGACAAGCCTTAGCCAGCTTTCCTGTAATCCAGCCTACTTCTTAGATTTGTGTGATTGTTTTCTCAGGGTTCCTTTAGCTTAATCCTCATCCCTGTTTTCTGGTACATAGGGAGTCAGTGCTATTTGATTCCTATTACACATTTTGGAAAGAATGCATGCTGTGACTCATTTATGATGGCGTACATAAAGGGGACACGTATGTTAGGCTGCCACGACGGTAAAGGGCATGTATGTAGAAAGCCATCATGATGGTGCATGTGAGGGAGTATTTGTAGGCCTGTCATGATGTGCACTTGAAGGCGCATATGTAAGGCTGTCATGATGGTATTCATGGGGGCACCCGTGTAAGGCTGGAGTTCAGTTCGTCAGCTTAACCCTGCACAGATCATGAGACCCTTCTCTGCTGAGAAGCTTAAGTAGACACGACTTCAGAGACCCATGGAATTTCTCTAGTATTTAGTGTTTAAAGTAATTAATATGTTTTATCTAGCGATGGTTTTATTAAAATGCTGTATTTTAAGGCAAAATTAAAATTATTTTCAAAAGTTTTTTAATCTCTGAAAGAATCCAGTGTAAATTTTTGTAGTTTTACATTTGTATCTTTTCTCCTACTCACGGTTTAGCCGAAGTGAAGAAACTAACATTGTGATGGCTGCTCTTCTGTCCTTTGCCTCGCTTTAAAATAATTGTTTTCCCTTTGAACTAAATCATTTTAGCCAGCAATTTTTTAAAGTAAGTTATTTTAGGAGATGTTTATATTCTTGTTGAATTTTTAAAGCAAAGTAAGTTTTAGATTAAAGTTCAAATGGTAATTGGAATAAGACGTAAACTAGCTCATGGTAATTGGCTAAATATAACTTGATGTTACAATTAATCTGCACAGGTAAGAACTGATATTTAAAATGTTCTATTAACTGTGTTGCTTGTGGTAGAAAAAGTAGTGCTTTGTGTGATGTGTTATGAAATCCATGTGATATCCTAGTTTGTCTACTGACACTGGGGTCTTGAATCTTAAAAAAAGGCCTCCGATGAAGCAGAGGAAGGTGGATCCCAGGGGAAATTGGTGGAAGCTCTCAGGCAAATGAGAGTTAACCATAGGGGAAACTACCGACAACTGCTGGAGGAGATGCTGACTAGTTACAGGCTAGCTAAAGTAGAGGGAGAAGAAAGCCCGGCTGACCCAGCTGCTGCATCTGCTTCTTCGAACAGTGATGCTGGAAACCCAGTGGCAATGCAGGAAAGACACACTGAATCAGAAAGTGGTCTTGCTGAATTAGACAGCCATAATGAAGATGCAGGGACAAAAATGAGTGGTGAAAAAATATGACCTTTTGGGGTAATATTTTTGTGATCTTGATTTGACAGTTTTTACTTAGGAAGTATAATGTGTGCATTTATATAACTAATTTTGTTATTTGAATCTTGGAGAACTAGTTTTCTTATATTCCTATATAGCCTTGCTTTTTTAAAAGGCCTTTGCATACACCTTTATGATAGTTTAAGATTGACTATTTATAGTACTTTGAATTTAATGAAGTAATATGTCATTTCACATTGTATGCCAGAAAATAGGTTGTCGTTACTAAATTTAGTAGTTTCTTAATAGCTAGGATTAGAAATTACTGATTGGAAAGACAACTATACATTGTGTAAAAAAACTTGTTAATATAGAATTTTAACACTGCTTATTTTATATTCTCATACATGCATAGTTAGCTTTGTAATACATTTGTGTTTACTTATTATTTTAGTTCTTCAAAGAATGGCTGGTGCTGGCCTATAACTTTTCTTTCAGAGTTGATATCTATATGCTGTTTAATTTGTTTATATTTTACATCTCTGTAGTTTTATTTTTAGAAATTATTGAGATATACTGGATGTGTGGTTAATTTTCCTTTCTCTGTATTCTTTATGAAACATTTTTAAAGAACTGTGTATTATTGATAAAGCTTTCATTTGTATATTCTGTATAGCTTACTATACACTATACTATAAAATGTATGTCAACCAAGTGTCTAGAATGAAATTATCAGTGTTTAAGTCCAAATAAAGCATGTAATGTGGAATAATTATGCATGTTGTACTTTTTTTAGTTTTTACTTATTTTAACAATCAAGTTTGGGATATTGGAAAACTCATTAAAGTTCATTTATAGTCCTATTAATTTGGCACACTCCAGCTCAACTTTTTCATCAACAAAAAAGAAAAACATTTTAATTAAAAAAGATATGTCTTGCTTACTCACAAAGCACTCATCTTCAGGCACATGTAGCTATCTGAGAAAGTTATCCCACAAGCATTTGTTGTAAGTATTCATCAGCTATTAACAAGTTTAAGAATCCTAAGCTATTTTAAAAATAGATTTTGAGTTTTTGCCTTTCTTAAAATGGATATTTTAAATGAAGCGTGGTATAAGTACTCAAGAAAATTTTAATTTTTTTGGTTTTGGAGTTTTGTTGTGGTTTTTTGTTTTTTGTTTGTTTGGTTGGTTTTTTTTTTTTTTTTTTTGCTGTACATTAACTTTTATTTATATATTATGTGTTTCAAATTGCTTAAAGAACCATAATTTAAAAGTTGGGAATCTTCAGATGTTGTAGCTGATGTTTTGTTTTGATACATTTTTTTCCAAGACAGAATATTTTAAAATGTTTTTGAGAAAGGAAGGCCAGTAGACGGCAAGGGAGGGAGAGCACCTCAGCTGCTGTCTATGTTCCATACACGTGTATGCACACATGTATTATACAGTACACACACCTCTCTGGTAAAATGCCCTTTTCAAACGAAGGAAGGAAGGTAATTTGTTCACCTGAATTTGTTTTCTTTTGAAATTCACTCCACCTTGGAAGTAGTACAGGTACATAATAACAATATTCTTCCTTTTCTCTTCTTGTAGGGCGCTGGAGATCTAGAAGACTCATTGGTAGCCTTATAACCTTCTAAAATGCTTTTGATTCTGAAAATTGGGGGAAAACTTTTATTCACACTTTCTTCAATACAAGGGAAAATATTCTTGTGGATTACCACTGTTTTGTGATATGAGCAGAAAACCATTAGAATTTCCTATCATTTGTTCATATTTGTATTTCCTATTATTTCCCACTCAAAGCATTGCCTGTACTCTACAGTGTTTTTTTTTTTGCCTACCCAGGCATCTGGTTACAACTGTATTGAATTTTTGACCCTAGAGGAAAAAATGGAAATATCTTACCACAAATCAACAAATACGCCAGAGGTGCATGGGAATATAGGTAGCTATACTCTGAAGATACAGTATGAGATTTTTTTTTTTCTTAAAGCAAAACAAAACACAACATATAAGCATGTAAGAATAAAGAATTGTAAGAAAAGTTCTGATTTTTCAGTTCACCAAGTTGGAAACCTTTTTTAGTTCAATGGCTTGGAATTTCATTTGAGCAATTTACTCTAGGCTGTGTTATTTATTATTGTTATTTAAATTTTTTCCAATTTACTTGTATTACCAAACTGGGTTCTCCAGTAATGTTCACGTTGTAATGTTGCCTTGTTTTAAGATAAGGTGTTTGGCAATAGTATAAGCCTCAGAAATTTTATGCATGTGTCTACTCCATCCTTCAGCTCTTATTAGGATATATTTGAAACCAAATGAATTAATTTATGGCTATTTATAATTTGCTTTTTCATCTTCCTATGAATTATTTTAATTGAGATTTGCTTTTATAGTGTAAATTGTGATTTTCTTTTTGTTTTATATGTGGATTTCTATAGTTTTAATTTTTTCAGTTTTCAAGATACAAGTTTTATGTAATTTGGTATAATTTTTAACTGTTCATGTTATTTTTAAAGCTTAGAATATCACATCAAAATACTATAAATACATTTAAAAGTATCTATTTTAGATCTAAGGAAATACAGAGATATTTTCATGGGTTTAGTAACCTTTCATTTTATAACATTTGGCACGGTACAGAGTGGATGTCACATAGGTACTTAATTTAGTTGTATTTTTACAATAACTCTGAATTCTTGTTTTTTGTTTTTAAGTTTTGCATGTATTAAATTCAGTGCTGAACATGAAGAGTAAAATATTTATCAAAAGAAGGTTTCTGGAGTTCCGAAAAGTAATGAGTGTATCCATTTGTACATGGTTTACATGTTGTGGATGCTTTGTAAACATTTTCCTATATGTTTTAATTGTGTTCCAGCAGGTTGTAGTTGCCCTTGTGTGTAGTTAAAAATGAGTCATTATCTGGTCCTATGTGAAATGGAACTCACGGTATTTCTACTATGTTGCTTTCCTAAGGCTGTTTCTGGGGAGCCACATATTTGAATATAGACAGCTTTCCTGATCACTTGATTTTTTTTTTTTTTTTTTGTGCACCTGATTTTTGCTCTAAAAGGAATTACTGCCACAAGATATTTTATTTATTCTTTAGATTTTAGCCTTGTAAGTTAAAGTGCTTTACATGATGGTGTTAAAAGCTACTTGTCTCTTTATCGGAGTTTGGGGGGTTGTTAAAAAGATGGGGAATGAAGAATTTATTGTTTAACCTGTCCACTCTGATCTGACCCTGTACTGACAGTACCTTTCCAGTATGGTATTGTGATGTTTCATACTATGCAGTGAACAGAACCACCTTGTTACCTAAATAAAGAATCGATTTTAAATCAGTGTGATATATTACTCTTTGGTGTGATTTTCAGAAATAAAAATGCAACTTTGGTTATTGGTTTTAAATATATACATTGGCATACTTGTGAAAATATTGATATGAACATAGATGAATTCTAATTCTAAAGAGGTATCAGCCAGACCACGTAGGACAGTACTACACTCTCCTCTGCTCTAAAGTCACCTGTTGTAGTAGAATACTGTGTGTTTATAACCTCACAAGTGAAATCCATGCTTAATGTTTGTTTATTCTTGTGAACTTTGCGGTCTGGTTATGTGTAAAATTTGATCTCAGGACCCACTTGTAATTTTCAATATCCCAAAGAACTTTTGCTTTTTTGGATTCTATTGATATTTATTGCATTAGAATTTAAAGCAGGCATTTTTGTCTGTAACTTTAAAACCTCATGCTAGCAAACATAACGTAGGTTTATGAAGATTAATTTGTCAAATGAAAACAAAAAAGACAAAATGTGTCACTAATTTTTATTTTCTGCATTGGGCTGGATTTTTCTGTTTTTATGCCTTTTTTCTTTTGCATACAGTTGGTCACATTTTGACATGCTTGTTGAAATCTTGCCTTACACAGACCTAGCTAAGAAAGAATGTGAAGTTGAAAGCCTTTCTTTTGAGAAGATTATGTGTGTACTGTTAATGTGAAGTCATTTGGGTGTGTCTCGTGTTTTAGTCAGATTTCTACCTGTACATGTTGGTCATTTGGAAAACACTAGTTCACTGAATTGCATAATTCTTTTGAGTGCTGAAATTTGTATTATTTAGTGGTTAAAATTTATTTGTCACTAAAGTGTGTTCTTTTTAAGTATTGAGACGCTATCAAGTTAATTGAGATGGGAAGGGATTTTTCAGAATTTATAGTCTTTTGAAAGGTGAAATTTTTCATTGGCAACAAATAACTGTCAGTTTTCCTTAAGTGACATGTTTTCTTCTTGTATTGTAGAGGAAATGTCTCCTGAATAATCATAGCCTGTCAGTCATTCTTTCACATTAATAAGTTTTTTGTTTGTTTGTTTGTTTGGTTTTTTTTCTCATGAAAAGTGGCTATCTAGTTTAGTAGTTCAGGACACAGGACTAACCATTTCATCACACAAGGTTTTAAAAAGATACACACTTAAAAAGAAAAGTTATATTGTTTTTTGAAGTTATGCTAGTTAAAGAAGAAGGTATTTGCTAGATTTGGTAGAGGGAGCTGACTGGTGTTCAGGAACCAGGTGATCCCTAGGTATGCAGAAAATGCCTTGTAGTTCAGTGGTAGATCCTGTGGTGATCATTAGCACTGGGATTTAAGTGATTTTATTTCAGTGTCTATGGGCTTTTCTCCCATTCTACTTTGGGAGTTGGTTTGTTTGTTTGTTTGCTTGTTTGTGCGCACAAGAAAAGACAAGGTAAGCATTTCGGTTTTTTTGTTATTTGCTTTTATATACTGGATCTTCAGTGTGACAGCAAAGACCTGTACTGCTTGCTTACTCCTTTAGCTAGAGCTCAGTTTTTGTGTCCCTGCCTTCTTTTTGATGATTTGTTTATGTCAGTGTGATATAGATATAAGCTCAAGCTTTCTCAAGTGTGTTATAACATCCACAAAATGTTTCATAGACACATTCTTACAGAGCGCTTCTGCTTTGTCCTATTTGAGTCTCACTATGTAGCCCTGGCTGGCCTCAAACTAGAGATTCACTTTCTTCTCTTTGCTGAAAGTTAGCATTAAAGTGAATAAAGACCTATTAAGAAAGTAGTTATGACTATGCAATGAAACTAGATGGTTACTCTCATAAGAAAGACACTTGGGAAAAGCACTTGCTTGAATTGTGAGCTGTTCCCGATTTGCCTGATTGTTTCTTGTGATTTACTTGTACATAGAAGTGTTGAAAGAAGAGCAGAGTTCTTGAAAGTGATGATCACACACTATCACTGCTGGGTTTGTTAGTGTTTGAGTTCAGCTTGAGCTACATAGTTGAGACTGTGTCAAACACAGAACCGTTTCCTTCCCTGTAGATCCACCCACCATGTCTTGTTTAGATATATTATGGAGAGGAAATAGTAGGAAATAGTGTTTCCTAGCCTCAGGTTTAAATGTTTGCTGCTTCTATGTCCTCCTCTTCTAGAAAGTGAGTGGTTAAGTAGCAGTAAACACAGGCTTATAGTACTTACTTTTGTGACTGCACCAGTGTATTTAGCACCTTGCCCATTCAAGTAACAGTTACTTGCAGCATCCTGAAATGTGCGGTGCCAGGCATCCTATGTATGCCCTTTGAGCATGTGCTAATATTGTTCTAGATTGGTGCTTCTAGAAGTAAGATGACTGGGTCATTGGGCATTCACTTCTCCAGGTTGGTGCCAGGCATGATACTAAAGACACAGAGATAGGTACCACAGCCGCGGAATGTCTATACCCCGCCCTGTCCTCATCCGTGCTCAGGATTGTGCAGCTTGTTGCCAGTGAGCCAGATAATTCTGCAGAACCTCATGCAGTTTGGGTTTCTCATAACATGAAAATATGGGTTGGCCTTCTCAGTTTCTTCTGGAATTCAGTTCTTGCATTTTTCACACTATTGTTCTTTTGAGTCAAGGTCTCCCATTTGCCTTTTTAATACGGTTACTAATCTTTGTTCTGTGAGCTCAAACTCTTCCGGTCTTTTTCTTTGTCTATTACTTTGTGCATTGAGTCTCTTATTTAACATTTTCTTTTATAGTTTCTGTGAAATAATCCCACGTGTAACTTCTAATGTTTTGTTTGTTTTTTATGTTTTTATTGTTTGGTTGGGTTTTTGTTTGTTGAGGCATAGTTTTACTTTGTGGGTCTAGAACTGAACTTTGTAGCCCATGCTGTTGTCAAGCTCATGATAGTTCTTAGCCCTCCCAAGTGCTGGGGATATGTAGACTGCTTGCCCAGCTCTTGACTATTGCATAGTTTTAACACATAAGCTTTCAGAGATATACTCCGTGACAAGAACGGGCAGCCTGTACTCCCTGTTGTCAAGGCTTCACTCCTTGTGTCACTGTTGCTCTAGTCAACCTTGGCTACCACAATGAGAAAGCGGATTGTAGAAGGACATGTAGCTGTTGTGTTTACCCAGCCGTATGAGGGCATTTCTGTTGCCTTTTGTCTAAACTTGTACAAACACCACACTGTTGGTTACTAAAGCTTCAAGGGCCAGTTCCTGGCAGCATGTGTTGTCTCCATTTTACTTGAATTTAGTTCTTCATAAAGATGGAATTAATTTGTATTCTCTCTTAATAGGTCCATTTTTAATCTAAAAATGGGTACTTAAGATAACTATATTTCTCTTGTATATGTTATTTTGTGTGTATATGTGTATGGGCTTGCATGCCACAGAATACACAAGGAAATCAGGACAGCATGTAGAAGTAAGTTTTCTTCTTTTGCCATGTGGGTCCCAGGATCAAACTCAAGTTGTCAGTCTTAAGCTTCTGTTTACCTGCTGAGCCATTTTGCCAGCCCCTCTGTTGTGCATTTTTGAGCTGTAGTGTGGTATATTACTCACTCAACTTCATCTATCCATAGACATGCCCTTTTTTTCCTGATGCAGGCTCAGCAGTAATTCCATGCCAGGCTATGTTAAAACCTGGGGCAAAGGGGAAATTCAGTCTTAATAATTATCCAAAGTTCTGACTTTTTATTATACTTTTAAAAACTATCCCTATTAATGCATTGAATTCCCACCCCTTGTCTTAAGGTCAAGTGTTCCACCTAACCGCAGCTGATACATATGTCAGTTCCTTTGAAGTGACTTTTCTAATTTAAGGCAGATGTTACCAAGGAAGAATAGCTCTGTAGTATACTAATATCTCTAGCACTGACCTTGAGTAGCTGAGAGGAGTTAGGGCTGGGCTAAAGTAGTCAAAGTGCTATGCTTCTCCAAATTATAGCGGGCTGGCGAGGTGAGAGAAACATGTTATTAAATGGTATCTTTTATTTAAAAGCTTTAATATAATTTTTCTTTTTTTAAGTATTCTATATTCTGAATTTTTGAAGCATCCTCTGTTAGTAGCATTTTAACTGTCATTGGCAAAGCTGTCATGGCGTAATGGTACAGTGCTCACTTGGCCAGGCTTGTTTTTACTCTAGTTCATAACTGTGCTATCGACTGTTCGGACTACATTTATTACAGTCAAGAACTGTTTAAAATTATTCCTAGAGGACTACCATGATTTAGCATGTAAGGGAAAGTCTAAGGCGTGGAAAACACCTACAATAGTATGAAGTGGCTTTTAGTAAAGCCTTGTTCTGTGGTTGATTTGTCATTATTCTTTATGATGCACGACAAGAGAATACGTGTAGTCTTAGCATTGAAGTATATGTGCAGCCTCTGGGTATATTATGTGGACATTAAAAAAGTACCTAACTACAAAAGCAATGCATGTGAACTTTAGAAGACTGGCTACTTTGCTTGAGACAGACCTGCTGTGTATCTTTAACCTGTACCTCAGTCTCCAGTGTTTTGGAATTTCAGGCGTATGCCACCAGGCCCAGCTAGAAGAGTGATTACTCCTTGAAAGGCATTGGGGGAAAGTAAGGTTTTAATTTTTCCAGTATATATATATATATATATATATATATATATATATATATATATATAAAAGAAGTTGTTAAAACATTTAACACCTATGAGATTTCGGTAGGAATAATAAAGAGTGAATGTTGTTTTCTGTAATTTTTTTATTTTTTTCAGTTCAAAACTCCTTTCACTTTTATTATAAAAGTCCAAGTTGCCATTCTCCGGCTTTATTCTGAAGGGGCAATGTATTCAATATCATGCTGTCAGGTACCTGTTCTAACCAAGCACCAGTAAACCCTTGGGAGACTTACCACTAGGAGTTTGTACTTTGTTGGTGCCCAGTTCGATGGGGGAGATCTCCAGTTCATTTAAACTTGATCTAATTTTCTGGCCATGTACTGAAATTTTTTAAATAAGGCTTGAATGAAAAAATATAGAAAGAAAATCAGTTAAATGGTTCCAGTGATGGTGTCAATTTATATACCTGTAGTATAGAAGAATACCCATTTTTTTCCACTTTATTTTACCAGCTTGGTGAGTGAAGATCACAAGGTATTTTTTCTGGTTTAATTCCCAGTTATTAATTATATAGTGTGTCAACTTTTAGTCTCATTTGTCCAAGTATAGCTTCTATTAAAGTTTGCTCATATAGTCGATTAATGTTCATTTCTCTTTACATTTAGGAAATTAACCATTAGTCTTACGTATTCATGAATTATTTCCTCATCTGTAATGCTGTTTATGGTTTGTTGTTTGTCAATGCTAGGTATTGAGGGTGGGATTAAAAGCAAAGGTTACCTTATCATTCAGGAGTAACTGGATTCCTAAAATCAGCACGGTGTTGCTGCATCCTCTAAACCTTAGATCACACTGTGCTTTTCTTCTAGGAGATAGCTTTCCTTCAGGCAGACTAAGGGCTGTTAGCTGTAATGGGACATGTACTACAGAGAGCTAGGAGGTTCGGGTCGAAACAGTCCTCTGGCATTCTTAATGATCAAAAGCTTACCCTTGAGATACGATTTTTAAACTCAGAGCCTGATTGATGTTTCTTTGGTTTCACTGTAAAGTTTTTGAAGTGGTTTACATGAACTGCAAAGATCTTATATGTTAAACTTGATGAACTTTAAGGAGTCATTTACATTCAAAAGTTTTAGAATGTTATCATTTTCTTCAACAGTTTTACAAGCCTTCAATTGCATACACTGACAATGTATTCATATTATGAGTAAGTAAATGCAGTTTTTCCTTTATGACTTTGCCCTTTTAGTAAATACAGGTACAAACATTTAATGCAACTGGAACATAAGGATCATAATCTAATACAGCATTCCTATAACGCTTCCATTACCCACTGGTTCCAGCTGTTGCAGAAGCCAGCCTTTTCCCATTCTGTATATTTACTGTTGCATTTGGTTGCATTTTATGGACATTCTGTGTCACTCTACTGTAGCAATTTTGTGTCGTGTTGAATATCAACTTTATTACAGAGTTGATTATCTGTGCCCCTCATTCTACTTTTACAAAAAAAAAAAAAATAGTTGAGTGTGTGTACTCCTAAAGATGAGCTTTGAATATTGGGCAACATTTCCCTGTGGGCTGTTTTTAAATGCTGGCTGGTAATACCTTGAGCAGAGATAAGGTCCATCTTTCTGGTTATGGAAGTGTTTACAATCCCCTTCCTCATAGTTTCAGCTTCCTTTATCTGGACTACTTTCTTAAATTAGTTCCTTATTTCATATTCCTTAGTGCTATTATCAGTGATTATCCTCCTATCCCTAACATAGGGCTTAGCCATTAGTCACTTAAAAGCATATGGTCTCAATGTCTATCATTTCCACCAGATGGCAGTCTTGGGCACGTCCATTTGTAAACTCAGCTGAGAACTCTTGTGACAAAGCAGTGGCTGATCAACCTACCAAGAGCCCAGAACTACAAAGAAGAACAAAAGTTTTGTTTTTGTAAACTTGAAAGAAAAAATAAGTCCAGCGTTACGTCATTACAGTATCTGTTCTGCTAAGAGCTTTAATCTAGCCCATCGGAGAAGGCGAAGGAGAGTTCCCACCTTGTCTTTTAAAACCTTGCTTTTTCATGTTCATGCAATAAATTCTTGTGGCTTCTTGGTAGCATTTGTGGTTTTATTCCTGGGACTATAGTGGTAAAAGTTTTAATCTGTCATTCCCATTTCCTTCCCTTACTTCCCCACCCCGTGCACCTTTCAAACCAGGGAAACATATCTTGTGACTTTTTTTTTTTTTAGCCATTCCTAGCTGTCTCTTAAAAGGAGGTAGTGTTTGTATTTAACATGAAAGCAAAGAGGTTTGTATATGAAAACCAATCTTCACTTTAGACCCTTTTAGGATTAAAGTCCTGTATTGAGGAATGCAAGAAATAGAGATTTGCTTGTGCAGTCAAGTTACTTGTTGTAGGTATATCTGCAAATGGTCTACAATGGGCAAACTTTCTCTACACTTTATTGTATCAGGGTTCAAACCTAGGGCTTCACGTGTGCTAGGCAAGCATTCTACCACTGAACACACCCGCATTTCCCTTATACCATTTGTCACAATTTCATTTCAGTGTGCTTTATAGTAAGGGGGTGGTAAGCAGTTACACTCCCAGCATAATCCTCCTTTTCCGAGAGATGGAATTCGCAAGCTCAAAAGTGCAAGAAAGTCTGGTTGATTGGTGTGCCCAGATACAGCTTTTAAGTAAAGCAGAAATAGAATCAGTTGGAATTAGCTGTCTTTCATGTTTCAGAATGGAAGAGGTAGCCAAAAGCATAAAGCCACTATAGCCAAATGTTGTCAAGGTGGCTGTATAAAATAAGTTTTGAAAAGAGATTCCTTTTTTTTTTTTTTTTTAATGTGGTTTACTTCAGCTATCAGGGCTCAAAAATAGCCAGTGAAAAAGTCAAAAGGAAACAGTAAAGCTGTAGGTATCATGTGTAATGCCAGTCTGTGTATGCTTCTTGTCAGTTAATTTTAAGCTCAGCAAGATTGGTCACAGGTAAAGTTGCCTCTCACTAATCTTGATCTGTTTGATCCCTAGGACCCATGTGGTAGAAAGCGAGAACTGAGTCCCGTAAGTCAGCCTTAGCCAACAGTGCTCTGTGGTGCACATGTGCGCAAGCATACCCAACATATAGTTAATGTAATTTAAAGATTTTAGAGCTGGGCAGTGGTGGTACATGCCTTTAGTCCCAGCATTCTGGAGGCAGAGACAGGCTAGCCTCGTCTACAGAGCAAGTTCCAGAATAGCCAGAGCTACACAGAGGAACCTTGTCTCAAAACATATACCAAGAAGGTCCAAAAACCCACTAGCTGCTCTAATGGTTCGAATTCCCGCACTCACGTGGTTGCTTAGAACCCTCAGTAACTCCAGTCCCGGAGGATCCAATGCTCTCTCGTGCTGTCCTGTCCTCCATGAGCACCAGACATGCCCATGGTGCAGTCTTAGATGCGGACAAAACACGATGAAATGAAAGGTGGAAAACAAACCTTTAGAATATGAGTAGTGGGACTTGAGCTGTGGTCCAGGTTCTTGCCTGGCATGCTACTGACGGCTCTCTACAGCATCTCAGAGACCTAACCTTTTAACTTAGGTGTCTAGTTGTTAGTTTTGAGTGAAATTTTTAACCACT
Source organism: Meriones unguiculatus (assembly GCF_030254825.1). Lineage (NCBI taxonomy): Eukaryota > Metazoa > Chordata > Mammalia > Rodentia > Muridae > Meriones > Meriones unguiculatus. The sequence goes on along the minus strand of NC_083349.1, from coordinate 94,307,381 downwards.
TGTAGTTTGTTCCCTGTTCTGTCTGCTCATTGCTTTTGTTTCTTTTTCTACCTTTCTGTATTAATTTGTACTGCAGATTTCTACATGTCACATGTCAGGCATTACAGTAAATGTTTTTCTCTAGGTGTGTGCTTTTTTTTTTTTTTTTTGATGTTGCTATCTTATTTGTGAAGAAGTAAAACTTTTCCTTTATAGGCTCTAGGATTTATATTTCACGTTGTATTTAGGAAAGCTTTTAAATTCCAGGATTCTTTTTGTGTATTCTTAAAAATACATAAGTTTTTTTTAAGTCGATATACATATAAATTATTTTGTTCTAAGGAAAAGGTCAGCTACATAGCTTTATTATTTTTTTATATTTAGCAAATGGTCCAACATTACTTATTAATCTCTTTCTTTTCTCTGTTTTGAATGTTGCCTTTCTATGCTTGAACCTCTTTTATACTTCTTTATATACATTTATATATGCACATATAGTCACATAGTAATGATTCCAATTGTTTTTACATCTTTTGTCTCAGTCCCAACTCTTTATTTTTGTGTAGTTTCTCTTTCAAAATATAGTAGACTAGCCTCATTACCCTGAAAAATGTCAAAGCTTAACATATATTGCCAAAATACTTTGTAGACTTCATTTTTCAAATTACATTGTACCCTTGTCTGAAAGACTATTTTTTACAATAATTGTTTGCTAGTGTGATAGAAAAATGTTAGGTTATTCTTTGATGTAATGAACCATTCTGTGTGAAATGACCATTTAAACTCCACATTTTTGCCGACAATTAATGTTTAAACTGATAGTGTGAAATTCCATAATACGTACATATATATATATATATATATATATATATATATATATATATATATAATCTACCAGAATATACATCCTTTCATCTTAAAGGTTAAGTACTTTGGTGTATTTGTTGCCAGCATTTCCCTCAACTTTTGCCCTCAGTGACTATGCCTTCTGAAAGGCATTACCCAGTAGGTCAAGCAAGCAGTGTGCTCATCATTTATTTTATTGTTAAAAGTACTCTCCAGTCCAGACCCAGCCATTTAGTCCAGTTCACACAGACTTCCCACTCAAGGGCTGTGGCTGTTGTCTCAGTCACAATGCAGAGAGGGTGAAGGGGGGTGTTTGTATGGTGGAAGCAAGTGCTGTGACATCAAGCTTTCTGTTTTTGTGATTATACACTGAGATTTAGCATTAACAACTTTTCATCACAGTGCCCCTTCCCCCAGTAGTAATTGAATTTCAAGAATTGTTTTGGACATACTGGTCCTTCCTGTCTCTTGATTTCTGACTCCTGAAGTCTTCTGCCAAAAGTGTGTGCTGTTTCGCCACAGGACTAAACAGTGAGCTGATTGGCTCCATACTGTGTCTTAGGTTTTCTATTGCTGTAATAAAGCACCATGGCTATAAGCTGGGAAGGAAAGGATTTATTTGATTTTACAACTCTGAGGTCACACTCCATTGCTGAGGAAGTCCGAGCAGGAACTTAAGGCAGGAACCTAACGGCAGAAGCTAATGTAAGCCATGGGGTAGTGCTACTTACTGGCTTGCTCATCCTGCTTTTTTCTTTCCTTTCTTCATTCTTTCACTTTACATCCCAATCCTCCCCCTACCTCTTCCTGGTCCTACTCTCCCTTCTTGTATCCCCACTCCCTCCTCAGAAAAGGGGAGCCCCATCCCCTCCCCATCCCAGCACATGAAGTATCAGGACTGAGCACATCCTCTACCACAGTGGCCTTCCGACAGCACTCAGGACCACTAGCCTAGGGATGCTACCCTTCCACATCCGTTATCAAGAAAATGTGCCACAGGCATTTCTGGCAAGGGTATTTTTCTCAGTTAAGGTTCCCTCTTCCCAGATGACTCCAGTTTATGTCAAGTTGCCATAAAACTGGCCGGCACAGACTGGAACCTTTAAGATTGTGGGCCAAGGGGCTGGAGAGATGGCTCTCTGGATCGGAATACTCGTCAGCAAGCATGAGGGCCTGAGTTCTTATCCCTGCACCCTGGTTAAGAGGCTTGGCATTGAAAAAAACAAAACAGGTGTGGTGGGACATGCCTATAATCCCAGCACTTGGGGAGGCAGAGGCAGGCCAATCTACAGAGTCCAGGACAGCCAAAACTACACAGAGAAACCCTGTCGGGGGGGGGGGAGGAGTATTGAAAATGGTCATTATGTATTTGGCAAATAAAGGAATATTAAAACATGAAAATTAAACTCTTCATTAGCCACCCTGAATTCAAGGCCAGCCAAGGACACAACAGCACAAAACTACTTTCATTACAAAGAAGTTTCATGTATAATAATGTACTATTGGAATATGTTAGGCAAGATTACATAGTTCATTCCTCTCCACCGAGTCATTCTACAGAAGCCCCTGCAATGTTAGGCATCCAGACAACTTCCCGGTTTTAAAAGAAAGCAAAGGCAGCAGAGACGTGGAGGGGGCTGCTACTGAGTGTAACCCCAGAGCCCAGGTAAAGGTGGAAGGAGATAACCAAGGTCACATGTTGTCCTCTGACCACCTCGTGTGCACACGGACCCCCTCACACACTATGCACAATAATAAAATAGAATGTCTCCTATCTAATCAAACAGGTCCTCAAAAGGGTAGCTGATCATCTCATCCCTCAAGGCTTGGGGAATCTCTGAGTGTTCCAGCCTTTCAGCAGTTCTCAGGACTTGTAAATGTGATCTGCACTTGTCAATGATTAAACAACTGTTTAGTGCCAGTATGAAGGACTATTTGCCTGTAGTAAAACACTTGAACTTGCAGGACTTAGACTCCCTCTCCAGCACCGTCGGGACGTGCTTACAAGAATGCCAAGTCACATTGTTTTATGAAATCAAGAGCTGAGGACCCGAGGTTGAGCTGAGGCACACATACAGAGCTTGTATGCATGGGCTGTCTGGAGTTAGCCTGAGCTGAGATAAAATGAACTTAAATAACAAACTGGTGAGCTTCCCTACCTCCAGAGCCTCTTCTGGGTGGATCTGTAGGAAAAACTTCAAACAGAAAGGACAGCCAGTTTCTCTTTACTAAGTTTAGTATCATTTTTAGACCTAGCCAAAGAAAGAAAACGTTATGTTTCCAACATTGTAAAACAGGCTTAATTAACATTTGCCACTATACCCATTTCTTTAATATCTGGCTCAGGACGTCTTCATCGTTGTATAACCACCATTGTCTATCTCCAAAACTCTTCAAAATCTTCAGGTGCAATTCTATTCCCATTCACCAACAACTTCTCAAATTCCTCCAAAGTCCCAACCACAGTTCTATTTCCTGCTTCTGTGAATATGGGTTCCTTCTCTAGGTGGAACCACACAGGGTTTGTCTTCTGATGTGGCCATTTCCACTCAGCGTAATGTTCTATCCATTGTGTAGTATCAGACTGTTTCAGGCTGAATAATATTCTCCTGTATATTCATTTCATATTTTGTTTGCCCATTTCTCTGGGTCATCTCCACCCTTTATAGTTTTGTGGATAGTATTGCTACAGGCAGTTGGTACTTACACAAGTAGCATCTTGCAGTGATTGGAACCCTGTCTCCTCTACTCTTCTCCCCAGTCTCCTCCCCCATGTGTTATTACTGTAGCTGAGTCAGTCACCCGGTGTAAAGATAATTTTTACACCACCACCACCCCCGACCCCCTTTACCTTTACCCTTTCATCCTTGGTTGGACAAAGTTCAGCCCGGATTATTTATAAACCATTCAGAGCTCATTAAGAAACCACAGCACTCAGCAAGCCACTTTTCCTCGTCTGTCCTGCTAGAAAGCACCAGGAAGAGCTACACGGGGCAGACATGGATGAGGACAAGAGCAAGAGAGACTCTATCCAGATGAGTATGAAGGGATGCCGGACGAATAACGGGTTTGTCCAAAATGAGGACATCTTGGAGCAGGACCCAGACCCAGACTCCAGAGACACCTCACAGCCCAACTCCGTTAGTTTTCCTGCTCCGGAGGAGCCCCACCCGGAGCCCGTGCGGCCCTATGCAGGGATGCCCAAGGAGGTGCTGTTCCAGTTCTCCAGCCAGGCTCGCTACCGGGTGCCCCGGGAAATCCTCTTCTGGCTCACCGTGGTTTCCGTGTTCCTGCTCATTGGAGCCACCATAGCCATCATCGCCATCTCTCCAAAATGCCTTGACTGGTGGCAGGCAGGTCCCATGTACCAGATCTACCCGAGGTCTTTTAAGGACAGCGATAAGGATGGGAATGGAGACCTAAAAGGTGTGTGTTCGAGCTCAGGACTAACCAGGGGAGGGTGGTTTGTGTCTCCCATCCCCAGCTTCCTTGATCCGCTTTGTTCCTGGGGTGCACGGTAAGCGCATTCCAGGATGGCGGGCACCTATGCCGCTGGGAGTTCTTCAAGCCTCACTCAGCAGAAGCCTGTAAGTCTTGCCTTTGATGCAAGGCTATTTGCTGAAAGAGGTCGAGCCCAAGGGTTGTTTAATCTCTTGCCCACAAAACCCAGGCACATATTCCTTCCCTCATCAATCCTCCTAAAATCTCTGCCTTTGTGGCTGGCTGTTTCATCTGAGACTGCTTCTCCGGGTATATGACAGCTTATTTGTCTAGGTGGGAGTTCCTAATGAATACATCATGTTATGTAGATGAGATGTCCTCAGAAGGGGAAAGCTGTCTTCAAGTTTCAATCCTGAGAGTAAGAGAAGGTAAAAGGGCCCAACAGTGTAGTAGTAGTTAACTTAAATAAAGGAGTTTTTCTAAAGCAATACCTATATTAATAGAAAAATAGAACCAAATTTTTGTGGTGGTGTTTTTTTTTTTTTTAGATTAAGCTAATAATGTTCTATATTTAAGTTCTTATCTTTATAACTGAATGCTCCAGCAGGCTATATTAAGATTGAAAGTGTGCCAGGCAGTGGATATAAACTGCTTTGGCCAAGAGTGTTACCATGGTTTAGGACAGAATGAAGCTATCCCTCTGGCCTGTAATACCAGCCCTCAGGAGGCTGAGGAAGGAAGACTGTGAGGAAGGAAGACTGCTGTGAGTTCGAGGATAGCCTAGGCTACCCCTCAAAAAATCAAAACTGAGAGAGAGAAGGGAAGGAAGGAGAGAGGGGGGAGATAAAAAGGGGTGCAGTAAGAAGAGATAAACTAGCAAGGAAAGTCTTTTTTTTTACAGTGATCATTTGTTTGAAGAAAAAAGAGCAAGACGATGTGGTAGAGTATGAGGAGTGCTGTAATCTGTCTTTAAAATGTTATATGTTTAAAACCCCTAACTTCCCCCCCACCGTGCCTTCACCTTCCTCCCCATACCCTCAGTGCTGGACGTGATCCCAGGGCTTCACCCTGTGAGACAGGTATTCTACTGTTGGCCTATTTCAGCAGCCTTGTCTCTCTTTTAAAATGATTTCTCCATCTTCACTATTTGGAGAATAGTATCTGTCCTCAAAGGTACGACTCAGAGATGCCACCTTCATTAGTCTTTATCTTATACCTTTGTCACATTCCCCTGGTGCTTGGGACATTTATGGCCAGCTTGGCATTGCCTGGGAGTGCCTGTTGCCTCTCTTATCCAGCAAGTGTTGGCAAAGTTGGATTTTGACAGCCCAGAACCAGGGGACACACTTGTACCTCTCCAGGCCCTGCCTTCCTAGTTGGATCCTAAATTTCCACTACCATGTAATTTTTAGTTAGCCCTTGTGTGTTCATTTCTGCCTTTTCCTTGGGGGAATAGTTACTTCCTATTATCCAGAAGGTACTGGTCCTTGAGGTCAAGGATTCTATTCTGAGGAAATCACCCCAGGTTTGCTTTTAGTGTTGTCTTCTGTCTCCCCAAGTTGTGGGGCTAGGATCCTTCAATCCCTTGGTTTCTCCCCCAGACTTCGTCTCCTATTCAGCCTCTCCCTTCCTTGTGCTGGGGTATCCACTCTGCCCCCGGGGCCATGAGTACTCAGCCCTGGCTTGCTTCTGGTTTAAATAGAAATATTTCGGTTGCCAGTTGATACTCTGCAATGTTACAGCCACCTGTAAAGGCAACACACATGAGCAGCCTGCTGCAGTGGGACAGCCTAGAGCCATGTTACTGGGGCTGTGAGAGTCAGAGCCTGGACCTGGGCAGCCCTAACAATCTGGGCTCTGCCACCATTCTCAACAGGCTGCTTGGAGAGTGATAGAGCAAAGCAAGAGACTGATTGAACACGGCCATGCCAGGAAGAAGCCCCTATTCAGGGTCCTGCCACGAGGCGTAGGCTTGAGTAGACGGTTAAGAGCTGTGCACAATGAAGCAAGCAGTCCTGGCGGAGGTGTGCTCCTGTCTGTAACTGATTCATCATTCTACAGCTCCAGTCATTCTTCTCGGTGCTCAGGGCTGCAAAAAAGCTCTCTCCAGCAAACAGGCTTCTCCTCTGGCTGGCTTCAGGCTTTTTTCCTTCTCCCAGCAGAAGATTCTGGGGGATTTTTTTTTTTTTAATTCCTGAGGGACCATTGTTCCAATAGTCTGATAACCAAAGGGTGTCCTCTAGAATGTTCACCTCTCCCAGGACGGTGCCACAGGGTCAGGTGACTGTGTGCTGGGCTCCTCAGCCTCCTGCTTGCGTAGGTATGGCATAGCTTAGGAAGGCTCCTGGGAAATGTAGAGAAAACCGCTGGCTCAAGTCTCTGGATCTGTGTTTAGGACCATGAATTAGAAGTCACAGCAGCTAATCATCCTACAAGGTTCCATGTACAGAGTTTAACTTCCGGAGGCCTCCGCTTGCAAGCCTAGGATCTCTTGTGTATGGATTCCTACATGAACAAGGAACAGCTGCTGTAAGGACAGCCTGAGGGAAGAATATGATGCCTGGCAAATCCTGGCACACACCTGTCTTCTACCTCATCGTTACACTGTGGTCTGCCCCCTCTATTCCAGATAACAGCTCTCCCTGTTTGCTCAGTTATGTATCTACTCGCTGTGCTGAAACCCTGTACTATCGCAGCCCGCGACTTTCCTCATCAGCAACTCTGTGCCAGATGGTCAGAGCTAACACTCTCGTCCATAAAGATACTTGCACAGCTCTCCTCCAGCACAGGCATCTTTCCTTTCCGGGGTCTTTATAGTACTACAGCAGCACTGTGCAAGGTTTTTTGTCTTTGAAAGTGAAATTGATTTTAATAATGTTTCATTTAATGCAACATATTTTCTGTACCAATAGGTCAGCATAAAATACTATTGACATATTTTAATTTTTTCTTTTTGTAGCAGGTGTTAACAATCTGCTTTGTGACTTTCCCTCTGGCTCATCTCAACTCAGATGAGCCACACTGCAACTGCTCAATAGCTGCATGTAGCAATTGCTTTGACACAGGCCAATGCTCTTCAAACTATCTGGGGCCAAATGTTACTTGTTCATTCTTTGGCACCTAGCTCACTCAGCACCTGTTGGAAGCCCTCTACAACCGTGGGTTTAAGCATCCAAATCAAAAGCTAAGAGTGGAAGTAGCTCGGGTGATGCAGAGCTTGCCTAGCTCTGGGTCTGATCTCCATCAGTGCATAAACTAGGCACGATGGTGCATACTTGTATGTAATGCCTCCCAGCAATGTGTGTGCCTGTGAGTGTGGGCACACGCATGTGCGTTTCGGTGTTTGGGCATGCCCGCACGTGTGATGCCACTTGTAGAGGTAGGAAGATCAGAAGTTTAGTTCATCTTGGGCTACGTAGTAAGTTTGAAAACAGCCTGGATTATATGAGTGAGTGTGTATGGATGTGTAAATACATATGTATATTAAATTATATGTAACGTTATTTATTAGCACATTTAAATATGTATTTCTACTAAAGGTAAAAGTTTCTGCTAGAAGATTGACTTGATGTTATTCATGGACCTAGATTGTTATCTGAATTTTACTCAGATTCATTAAAACTGCAAATATTTTGGTATTTGATATAAAAATTTTATTTTAGACATATTTTATTTTCACTTAAAAAACTTTAAATTTATGTATAGAAATACAGTTCGCATATTAAATAACACAATAATAGAATGCTTGGATATAGTTTTTTGAGGAAAGAGGTTTTGAGACATGGTTTTTCTGTATAGCCTTGGCTGTCCTGCAACTTGCTCTATATAGATCAGGCTGGCCTTGAACTCACAAAGATCTACCTGCCTCTGCCTATGAGTGCTGGGATTAAAGGAGTATGCCACCACTGCACAACAATTTTATAGTTTTAAACAGAAGAAAAAAAGAGAAAAAATTTAGCTTATAAAACTTTTTTCCCAAAACAATTTTTTAAATTACTTTTCAAAATGGGTCTTTTAGACAAATTTATTCAGTAACTACTCATATCTAATTGCTATCTGTATATATAGAGAAGTGTAGACATAGTCTAAAATTTAGAAAGGTTGCTAGGAGTGGTGGTACTTATCTTTAATCCTAATCCTAGCAGCTGGGAGGCAGAAGCAGGTGGATCTTTAATGCGTTCAAGGCCAGCCTGTTACACATGGAAGTTTTAGTTCAGCCAGGGCTACACAATGAATTTCTGTATCAAACAACAACAACAAAAGAGGAGAAGGAAAGGAAAGGAGACCAAGAAAAGGTGAGACTAGGTTATGCAGAAAAAGAAAATGCAAAAGGGCATGGGAGTCATGAAATATCTAAAGCTATTTGTTTTTCTAGTTTTACCTTCATTATCCCTTTTCATGGTAGATATATGAATTCAACTTTCTGAGTATATAAAATAGCAAAATTTTATTTTCATTTAAAGAAATCTAATGTGTTATTTCTTTGAGGCAGTGATTGTGAGAGGCAGGCTTGCTTTCTAATGACACTACCCATTAGACATATTTATTTTATCTTCCTCCTTATTTTATATTTATGCTTCAAATAAAAAGAAAACAAAGCTGCATTTGTTCATGGCCTTGGCTCTTTCCTCAGGTATCCAAGAGAAGCTGGATTATATCAGTGCTTTAAACATAAAGACTATTTGGATCACTTCCTTTTACAAATCATCTTTGAAAGATTTCAGATACGCTGTTGAGGATTTCCAAGAAATTGACCCTATTTTTGGAACAATGAAAGATTTTGAGAATTTGGTTGCGGCCATACATGACAAAGGTAAGTGGAATGAGAAGTGTGGGTACGAATGTGGCTGGAGAATGCCCTGTCTCCCAGCTCCCACCTACCCACCTTCCCCCTAACTGTCATTCCCCTAATGCAGTCTGTTCCTAACCTTTGAAATGTTTTTACTCACTAGGTTTAAAATTAATCATTGATTTCATACCAAACCACACTAGCGACAAACATCCTTGGTTTCAGTCGAGTAGAACGCGGAGCGGGAAGTACACTGATTATTACATCTGGCACAACTGCACTCGTGACAATGGTGTAACCATTTCTCCCAACAACTGGGTAAGGACAACCGATGGGCAGGTAGAAAGCAGGCGGCTCTAGACTGACTGAACTGGAGGTGGGCAAACCCTTTAAGGAAAAGCATCGATGGAATTAGTTTAAAAGTAGAAACCACTTCCCAAATGGCTTTTAGGTCTCTGACTTCATGTTGAGCTGATGTGTTCTTGCAGGGGCTCCTCCCACCACTAGGGTCCCCTTCCCTCTGCCCCTACTTCCCACTGTGTCCAGCATAGGTTCTAGGTCTCCTGGATGAAGGTGGGAAAAAAAACAGCCGTTTTTTTTTTTTTTTTTTTTTTTTCTGTCTTTTACCACTCTCCAGAGCTTTTGGCTCTTTTACTTTTGACCCCTTGACTTGACCTCTGGTACACCCTACGGTGTCATCCCCCCTCCCCCCCACGACTGAGCGGCTGCCTTGCCCTGAGAGGTTGACAGGTCCAGGTGATCAGCATGGATTCCTTTCCTCCACCTCCCTGCTGCCTCCTTGGCAGCAGACACTACTCATACGTTCTAGGAGTCATTCTTCCTACCTGCTCTTTCTGCAAGAGACCACGTCCTTTCAGCCTCGGCGGCTGGATTTAGCAAAGACGTTCATGTAGACTGGAAGTTTAGATAAGTAGTGAATGAACTTTCAGTGTAAAAACATTGTATGGGCCAGGTTCTGTATCTTCATGCTCAACCTACTGCAAACTTATATATATATGTAAGTTTACCAAGGGACTGAATTAGTTACAGACCATTAGCTGATCATTATCTCTGAAAATACAGTTGCATAGCCACTTACATTGTGTTAGGTGGTAAAATTAATACAGAGCTCACAGGAAACATGAAAGACGAAGTGTGAGAGTTATATGCAAATACTTCATCTCTACATACGCCACTCGAGCACCTGCTGACCGGATGTCTGACAGCGTCCTGGCACCAACTTCTGCAGTGACTCTGAAGAATCATGGCTCTCCTAGGATGCACTGTCCCGGAAAGGCGGATTTGCTGGATGCTCTGTAGTCCAGCAGGCAAGCCGGCTCTTGTCTCAGGCACAGTTCTCCTGCTCACGTCTGTTTCTGTCCTGCTTTCTTCTGAATCATTTATTCTAGGTTCTCTTACTCCACTGGAGTCTCCCCTCTTCTCACCCTGACCTCTGCTGGTCCTTGGACACCGACTTTCGACCTAAGCAAACTCAGAGTCTGTGTGCTTCTTTGCTAGCTGTGTGGCCTCTCTGTAACTGCCCCTCCACCAAGCTCAGTGCACGAGGTGGCCTATCAGCACATCCTATCAGGCTTATTGCTTTAACCACCGTCTCCAAAATACTCCTTTTTCAAATAGCGTTAGCAAACAATTAAGTTCACTGTGTGGAGGCTGTCTGTTAAGGGTCTTTACATTCATTAATTTATCCAGTCTATATTCCCACCCCCAATTCTGTGAATTAGATTTCAGTTCCTGTCTTGCAGACAGGCAGAGTAAAGGCACAGAGCTGGTGAGTGAAAGGATTAAGAACTGGAAATATCAGTGGACCCCCACAGCTTGCTTTTAAAACTACCACCCACAGCTTAAACCAGACCATCTCTTGACTTCAGCACACACCAGCTACTTCTTTTGTTACCACCTTTTCCATCCTTCTGTCAGCTTTCCACATGCAGGCAACATTAAGAGCACTGGCTGCTCTTCTAGAGCACCTGTGTTCAGTTCCTAGCACCTCCACTGGGTAGCTTACAGCTGCCTGAACTCCAGCCCTAGGGGATCTGACATCCTCTCTGGCCTCTGTGGCCACACACACGACATACACACAACACACATGAATTCACATAAAAATAACTCTTAAAGAGTTAGCACCTGGAGCTGGAGAGATGGCTCAGAGGTTAAGAGCACTACTGCTCTTCTAGAGGTCCTGAGTTCAATTCCCAGCAACCACATGGTGGCTCACAACACCTAGAGTGAGATCTGGTGCCCTATTTTGGTATGCAGGTCTCCATGCAGGCAGAACACTGTATAAATAATAAATAAATGAATCTTTAAAAAAGTTAGCACACATATATATATAATAAATGTGTATTTGTGTATGTATATGTAACACTCCTAAGCAATGCATTGGATTACTAGTCCATGGTTGGCGTGGCTACTAAGATCACTGGCCACTCTTCCAGAGAACCTGGGTTCAATTCCTGGTACCCCCTGGCAGCTCACAGCTGTATGTAACTCCTGCCCCAGGGGATCTGATGCCCTCTTCTGGTTTCTGTGAGCACCAGGTACGCGTATGGTGTGCAGACATACATGTAGATCAAACATACATCTACATAAAATAAGTTAATATTTTAAAGAAGCTCATTATCCCATGTATGTGGGATAATTCTAGATAATGTAAGCTAGTGTGTACAGTCAGAGTTGATGAGTGTTTAGTTATTTTTTATGTAACCTTTTTAATGATTTTATTTCTGTATGTGGAGGTGGGAGAGCAGAGAGCAGGCATTCATGGACCACATGGTGCACATGCAAAGTCAAAGGGCAGCTTGCAAGAGTCAGTTATCTCTTTCTACGACGTGGGTCCTAGGGATTCGCTCTGCTTATGTAATGCATGCTATTAATAGTTCATTTTTTTAAGCTTTCTTTATTTGGAACTTCATGAAAAGTACAAAGCCTTCTATAACTTGTTTTCTTCACTTATTTTTGGAAAAACCTATTCATGTAGTTTTAGATAACCATGCTACCCATTTCTCTCTTGCATATTACTGTATGCACTGTACATATAATCTGTAAATATAGAAATATTACATGGTTAACTTGCTCACTCTTCAGTTGAACTGTTTTCAACTTTGTCATTATTCATGTATAAGCATGCTTCTTAATCTACTTTGAGGCTTGTGAGCAAAGTTTTCTTGAGTTAAATTGGTGTGAGGTCATCATGCAGAATGTCGAGTTACTCTGTTGGTCAAACTGTGGTTTTTGCCATTCAGGCAAACATAAAAATCTCATGTTAGATTCTTAATTTTACATTTATCTAATTACTGGTGCTTCTGTAAATAATGTAGCACTGATATAGTTATTAATGACTTTGAACATCTCATACATTTAGTTCCTTCTGTGAAACATTTGTTTCTGGTTTCCTCAGTTCTCTTTCAGATTGTTTATCTATGGTCTTTTGTTGGCTAGATGTAATGTAAATATGCCATCTTGAGCCGCATCCAGGTGGGCGACACAGTGAACTGGTCTGTTTCCTTGAATGACAGCAGCCACTACTCACTATGGCCAGTTGCCATAGAAATGCAGACCCCATGTGTCCATGTCTTCCAATTAAAAAAAAAAAAATGGATTTAGGTGGAGGAACTCCACCACCACCATTACCACCACCACGTTTCTCCCCAGGTTTTCCAGTTGCTCTTCATCAAGCTGTGAACAAAAGGTCTGAGAAAGAGCCCAAGAAACCCTCATTGTTTAAGGGTGGACAAAAGCAAACTCAGAGATATGAGAGACAAGCCAGAGAATCTTGCCATGCAGTCCTCCCCCTTCCCCGTGGTAGAAAGAAGATATTGGCCATACTGTCAGACACATGAATACCAGTGCTCCAAGTCACTAGACTTTTGGTCCAGAAGACCAGTAGAGTTTTTACTGACTGTGGCAAAGCCAGACTCTTTGGGGAGTCCCTTTACACCCCTGGCTTCATGTTCCGAGACTAATACAGGCTATCTTTGTCGCTATCTGCTTCACATACCGGAGCCTTGAGCCTGGGCAACAGATTCAAGAAAATAGGTTAAGAATGGCTGTTCCAGGGCTGGTCCAGTGCTGTGTTCATTAGGAATGGTGTCTGCCTGATGGATACTTCAGCACTACTGATGGGAGCATACGGTGAAATTTGGGGGTATTGACTTAACTGAGTGTGCTCCTTGGAAAGACAGCTCCTAGGATTTATGCATCCACCTTGCGGGGCTGGGATGGCAAGGTCAGGTCTTTGTAGGCAAGGCCCGTGCAGGAATGAGTGAAGTAACAGATATGTCCTTCTGTCTGTTTGCTAGCTGAGTGTGTACGGAAACTCCAGTTGGCACTTTGACGAAGTACGAAAGCAGTGTTATTTTCACCAGTTTTTGAAAGAGCAACCAGATTTAAATTTCCGAAATCCCGCTGTTCAAGAAGAAATAAAGGTGAGTGAGGACAACCACATAGGCTTCTCCATTAGTGGGAACCTAAGTGGTTATTTGAACTGCTCTGTGTTGAGTGAAAGTCTGTGTGTCATTATTTCTCAGGTTAAGGTGTCAAATGCAAAGGCAAATATTGATTTAACCCCGAATAATGTAAACAACAAGGGACTTAAGCTGGAGGTACTCCTTGGCCTGAGGCGGTTGGCTGGTGTGGGGAGCTGGGTGAGAACACAGGCTTTGGGAGCTGGCTCCTGCATGTGCGATGGGCCCCCGGTGAATTGTTTGCCTTTTTCTGATCTCAGATCCTCAACTATAAAACACAGGTGGTGATACTGTGTTTGTTCACAAGATGGGATGAGATAACCCATGCATAGCACTTCCATATTCCCTCAGTCAATGCCACTCTATTATTGCTTGCTCTGAGCCAGGCCCTGCCCTGAGCATTGACACTACCAGGGGGACAATGACATAACTGTATACGTGACACTTGAGGTGATTCCGGAGGCTTTCTCAGGGAAAGGGATGTTGGCATACCAGGGAGAGTTTGCTCTTCCATGGGGGAGGAGGGCATGTAAAAGACGCTGTCAGTAAAGGAGCTGAAGGGAAAAATGGGGCCAAAAGAATGAGAGTTCTAGGTAGAGAGAGAGACAGAGAGAGACACAGAGATAGACAGAGAGAGACAGACAGACAGAGAGGGACAGAGACAGAGACACAGAAAGACAGAGAGAGACCCAGCCAAAGAGAAACAGATATAAGAAAGAGGTAAAAATCCCAAGTTCAAATATGAGTTTGAGATGAGAGGAAAAACCTCAAGTTCAGAGAAAGAAAGAGAGAAAGAGCAAGGAGAGATAAGAGAGACACACACAGACAGACAGAAGTAAAAATCCCAAGTTTAGGGCTGGAGAGATGGCTCAGAGGTTAAGAGCATGGCTGTTCTTCCAAAGGTCCTGAGTTCAATTCTCAGTGACCACATGGAGGCTCATAACCATCTATAGTGAGATCTGGTATGCAGGCAGAATGTTGTATAAATAATAAATAAATCTTTTTTAAAAATAATACCAAGTTCAGAGAGAGAGAGAGACAGAGAGGTGAGAGAGGTAAAAATCCTAAGTCCAGTTTTAAATTTCAGATAATGAATAATGCATTTGTTAGCTACTGGATATTAAGATTTAACTCTCTGTCCTGCATGTTAACTGGTAGCCTCTCTTGTGAGCTGGTAAGACCGAAGGGTGAGGGGCAGGGAGCCAGATCTAAGGGATGTGGGCTAGTCAGATTTGCAGGGCACATGCCAAGTCACTGAGTTTCCTCTGTGGCCCTAGGATGGGGAGGTTCCCGTTGCCGCCATGGCGGACTCCCCCTGGAAGGCTCCTTACTCTCAGCTGGAGAGAGAGCTGTGTTCCCACTCTCCATATGCTGTGGGTGGAGCACATGGGAATTGTGGGGAGTTGGGTATGCTTGGAGGGAGCAGGTGGGAAGAGACAGGACAGGACAATCCTAGTCAAGAATCAGCTATCCATAGAAGCTTCGCTTTATTTCTAGGCCTTTAATTCTGTTCCATTCTCCCATATCTCGGTTTCTATGTCGGGTCCACTGTCTGATGAGTTTTGTAGTAAGTTTTGAAATCAAGAAGTATGATTCTGCCAGGTGTGGTAATGCTCCACTTTTAATCCCAGTGCTAAGGAGGCAGAGGCAGGAGTGAGTTTGAGGTCATCCTGATCTATATAGTGACAGCCAGTACAGCCAGGACTACAAAGTGAGACCCTGTCTAATAAACAAAGGAACAAACAAACAAGCACTAGTCCAGGTTTGGTTTGGGCATTGCTTGAGTATACTGAGTCCTTTGCATTACCATATAAATTTTTATAGCAACATCTCAATTTGTGCAAAAAGGTCTGCTGGCATTTTAATAAAGACTATATCAAATCTGTAGCTCATTTTGAAGAGTATTGGTATCTTCATATTGAACATTGCAATCTGTAAACATGGTATGCCTTTCTATTTACTTAAATGTTCTCCAATTTATTTCAACAATCTTTTATTGTTTTAGAAAAAGATCCTCACTTCTGGTTTTTTCCTCCCTCCCTTCCTCCTTTCTTTCTTTCTTTCTTTCTTTCTTTCTTTCTTTCTTTCTTTCTTTCTTTCTTTCTTTCTTTCTTTCTTTCTTTCTCTGCCTTCCTTCTTCCCTTCCTTTTTACCTTTTTATCTTCCTCTGTCCCCCAGCCTCTCTCTCTCTCTCTCTCTCTCTCTCTCTCTCTCTCTCCCTCTCCTCTTTCTTAATCCTTTTTAGCTTTTCTCACTCTAGACAAGTCCTTTGCCAACCACTGAAGTACATCTCCATCCTCAGCATTCTGTATTTCCTTTTAGATATTTATTCCTGTGGGCTCCTTAAGCTTAAGACCATTTTCACATGTGTGAAGTTTCAATGTCTTGCTTAGGAGTTTGTTCTAGAAGCAAGCTTCTTGGATCAGAGAATACCTATCTCAGTTAGGTTCATAGGAAGTAGTTTTAGTCAGCATACTAAGGGTTAGTTTTAATCTTGGTGTTATGGACTCTCTTCTATTGCCAAAATTCACTGATACACCCCTTGTCCTTGCCCATACTTATTGTCATTTACTGTATGACAAGTAATTTACCTAGCTCTGTTGAAGCTCATAAGCTACTGTAGAGAAGGAGTCTTTGGGAGGTGAACTGCTACTTTTTGAGAGACATGCATAAAGATTCAAACCTAGGTTTGGAGGCTTGAGTTCAGCATTCTGACCAAAGCCCAGGTCCTATGTTGGGGCGCCATTTCTCTCTGTATGCTTCTCTTTACTTGCAGTTTTCAGTTAGAAACTCATAAATATGTCAGCCAGTCAGTTTACCAGGTAGTGGACTCTCCTTCATCCTACGTCACTATCTTGGAGTGACAGTGATGAATGTCTGCAGATGTTTAAACAAGTACTACCTATTTTGACACAATGTGTTGTTGGATGTATTAATGATTCTTTGACTAACTTGGCAGTTATCTTGCACTCATCCAGGCAGTGGGATCTGTGACTACAATTCTTACAAACTAGTCCCTTAGAATGAAAGCCTGCCTGTCTGGGTCATTACTACTTTATCCAGAGGTTAAACATTATTTTGAAGGCAAGTCAAGATTCACTGTTAGGAGTAAATATGAAATGCGGAGAGGCTGAGAAGTAGGGCTCCCGGAATGGACCTTTCTCAGAAGGGCGCTTCCAACACCCTCCTGCTCCCCCTACCCGCAGCACCTATCTGTGCAGGGTTGCTGAGCAGGTTAATCATTTGCAGCTTAGATGGTTAGCAGTGAGGAGGGATCTGGATGGATTTCTGTTCACATAGCAATTTGAACCTTTGGAGCCTGAACCTGTTCTCCCCTGGGTGCTATCAGCTTTCAGCTGTTGCCCCATAGCAGACTGGTACACAAAGGTCTTCCAGCATGGACTATCCCCCATCCCGTCCCCCACCCCCACCCATGCCAACCTGGTGTCTTTTATTCCCAGTGGCTGTCAGGATTTGGCTTGTGGCCTGAACTCAGGGCCTGAATGCCTTCATTTGGAGGAGTTAGAAGGCCCCGGAGGAGCTGGGGACTTACAGTAGATAGTAGTGTTTTGTAAACTTCCAATAACTCTGGATTCTGTTTGTCTTCTAAACCAACCTTCTCCCCCTTTTGATGGATGAGGAAACAGCAGGGTACAGTTGAACCAGTAGCTGGGCATGAGAAGCTGAGAAGCATTTCCAGCTCAGCATCAGAACCCATAGCTAAGTGTGGACTCTGCTCTGCCCTTGGTAAGCACAGGACTGCTGGAAATAAGCATTTCAATTCAGTTCTCTCACTACCTGCTCTGAATGCCAGCCCCATGGCTTATCAATGATAATTGCATAATATTGCACTCGTGTGTGCCAGGTGCTTCATTTTCCTCATGCAGTCAGCTACTGTGTGTGGCATGTTGGCTGAAGGCCAGGAGATGGTGGGTAGAAGACACGTGGTAGAGCTGTGAAGGTGTTTGAGTTCCAGAGGAGAGGTAGACAGCAGGACAGAAACCACAGCAAAGTATGGTGTGTGTCATGACAGAAGGAAGAGGGCAAATAGATACCCAGGTTGGACATGGCACAGGAAGGTTGGGGCAGTGGGTCACAAGAATGCAGCGATGCTCAGTGGTTGGGCTGCAATGAGCCAGGTGAAGAGGCACTGGGGTTTCAAGCACAGGGAAAGCATGAATCCTATATGAGTGGGACGTGATATGCATGGAAGGGCATGTGACTCAACAAAACTGAGGGACCCAGGGGTCAGGTTAGGAGCAGTCCCCAAAAGTCCTGGCAAGAACCCCGGTCTAAACGTTTTCAGAGAGGAAAACGATTGTTGATTTCCATTTTTATACATCAGTCTGATATTAGAGAAGAAGTAGGAGGAGGGCAGCTTTAGAGGCAGAATTCCAAGTGCAGCGGTCTGGAAAGGAAGTCTGGTAGACTTGGGCCTACAGGAGTGGCTGGGTGGCCAGAGAGCTCAGCAGGGTGTAGAGAGGAGTCTAGGGTTTCCTGAGGTGGGAGGGTGTGTTGTTTGTGCAGCATCGGAGATCCCCGGGAGCCGCCCAGGTGTCCAACGGATACTTCGGTTTATAAGTACACAGTGCCAGGGCAAGATGTGCTCTAGAGATAATGCAGGGTTTGCTGACACAGGGATAGTGTCTCCAGAGCTCAAGCAGATCACCGTGACAGAAGCAGGTCAGCTGAGGTGAACAAGGATGTTGATCATCTTAACATGGGAGTGAGGGCTATGTTGGCACATCCTTCAGTTAAAAAGAAAAAAAGTGCCATTTGGTGGTGTCACACACCTCTAATCCCCACACTCTGGAGGCAGAAGCAGTCAAATCTCTGAGTTCAAGAACAGCCTGGTCTACAGAGCAAATTCTAGGACAGTTGGGGCTACACAGAGAAACTTTGTCTCAAAAAAACAACAAAAAGGGGGTACTAATGAGGTGACTCAGCAGGTAAAAATACTTGCCAGCAAACTCAACCGCTTGAGGACCTGTGTAAGGATGAAAAGCCAGAACCGACTCCACAAAGTTGTCCTTTGACCTACACTCCCATGCTGTGCCGTGCACATGCCTTCCGCATAATAACAAACAGTTAAAATGTAAAGAATGGAGCCAGACAGAGCAAACAGGTAAGGGTTGCAAATGGCCCCAAGTCTAGCCCCTCCCTTCCTAAGCTTATGACCTTGGCCCAGGCATTCCATCTCTCTCAGCCTGTTTCCTTGTTCATAAAATAGGAACAATAATTGGGCACTGCTTAGGATTTCAAGGGTAAGTCTCTGTAAAGCATTTAGGACAGTAGCATTATATATATATTTGTTTTTAAAGATAGTCATAATAGGATATAGTCGGAAAACAAATAATCTGTCGCAAAGATGGAACCTCTTAGAGGTCTATAGAAGGAACCACAAACTACTTTTAATCCCAGCATCACTCAGAAAGACAGAGACAGGTGGATCTTTGTGAGTTCAAGGCCAGCCTGCTCTACAAAGTGAGTCAAGGACAGCCAAGGCTACACAGAGAAACCCTGTCTTGAAAAACAAACAACAATAACAACAACAACAACAAAGAGCTAAGTAGAGACTGCTCACCAGATTTCACACTGCAGAGACCAAGAGTGGATTTACAGACTGCAGGGTTGATGGGCTGCTGGGAAATCCCCCTCTGCTCTCGCAGAGCTCCTAAAGGCCGGTGCTCTTCTAATGATGAAGGTCTAGCAGAGTCTCATAGGTTCTGTAGTACAGATAGCTGTACTGTAGAGCCACTGGGCTCTGGAACCCTGAGCTTCCCCATCTTCTTGCTCCCTGAAAAATCAACCAAGCTTTTCTCCCATATTTCTGGGCAGCAGCAAGGAACTTTTCTTCTCTTGCCTGTAAGCAGAGAAGAAAAGTTTCCCTGTTTCCCCTGTACTTATGAGAATCTACTTTGTCATCCCTTCCTGAGATAGATTCCTGAGACTGATGTCATTTTAAGGGGACATGCTGTATGTCATCAAATATAAGATATTTCTCCATGAGGCTGGAGAGATGGCTCAGTGGTTAAGAGCACTGGCTGCTATTCCAGAGATCCTGAGTTCAATTCCCAGCACCCACATGGCGGCTCATAACCATCTGTTACTGTAGTCCCATGGGGTCTGGTACCTTCTTCTGGTGTGCAGATACACATGCAGACAAAACACCCACAGACATAAAATACATAAATAAATCTTAGGGAAAAAAAAAGAGCAGAGCCACTGTGTTTTCCAGTTTTGACTATGGTCCCACTTCAACCATTTTTTAAAACAAAACAAAACAAACAAACAAACAAACAAACAAAAAGCCTTTAAGGTTAGCTAGGTGAGCCTGGGATACAGACCAAACCAACCAGCCAACCGGCACTGCAATGGCCCCACATGGGCCAGCCTCCTTGACTTGGGTGTCACAAATGTTGGCTCAACTTCTCAGAGTGTTGTTTTAGCAGAGAAAAGATTCCCAGTGGGAACCAGGACACTGTGTTATCATGACAGCCAGAGAAGAACTGAGGACACGGTGTACTGTTCCCAGAGTTCCCAAGTCTGGGTCACCCAGACCAGGTGGAATCAGGTGCTGTGCCCATTTCCACATGCAACACTGGAAGATTGGATATAGAGCGGCAAGAGCTTGATCTGGAGTGAGAGGAGGCTAAGAATTAAAATGTAGTTGAGAGAATAAGTAACACGAGCGAAGTACTTCTTGAGAGCAAACTTTGGAACATGTGGGTGGAAACGTCAGCAGATCAAATGTCTCAGCAGAACTGGGTGTGTGGCTCGGTGGCCGAGCACTTTCCTAACATCCCTGGAGTCCTGGACTTCATTTCTGGCTCACAGAAACACCTCATGAGACAATGAACCAAAGTGTGAGGATCCCTCCAGGGTTCCAGGGCACTCATTTCATGTTCTGTATTTTTTAAGTTTAGTTTTCATTTTTGTCATGTCTCTATGTGTCTGTACGTGGTGGATGTGTGCACAGGAAGGCAGGCGCCCCGGAGGCTGAGAGGCATTCAGATCAGTTTGGCGCTGGAGCTATCAGCAGCAGTGAGCCTTCTGACGTGGTGCTGGACACCCACATATGGCAAGAGTCGTATGTGCTCTTAACTGCTTAGCCACCTCTCCAGCCTGCATTTCTCACTCTTTAATGGAGGTTAATATTTAGCAACACTGAGAGTCTGCAGTGAACAAGAAACTCATGAAGAAGGGAGGTAGCTTGACCCTGAAGAGTCCTCACTCACCTGCTTACTGTTGGCAGTAGCATGCAGGATGATGATACCCTGTCAGAAGTTGCTTGGGTGGCTTACAGATCCTTGCGCTCTGACCTGACCAATGTTCATGTTCGTGAGACGAAACACCACATGGGGTCGCACCTAGGTGGTGGGGCATCCGATGCTTGGGAAAACTGGGGGCTTCTCAGAAATGAAGAGTATAAAAGGGAGTTTATAAATATGAGGAAATGGAGGTGAGGATGGTTCAGGGCAAGGGTAGAGCAGGCTTAAGTTTAGGCTTAGTCCTAGTGAGTTGGTCTACAACCACTGAGAGCCCTTTCCACACACCAGCAGCCTCCATGTGCCCAGCAGGTCTGGCGTGTGTGGCATCTTTCTGCTGCGTTCCCCGCCCCAGCACCTGCTCGCCTCCTGCACCCCCAACTCTCTGTGCATCTCTGTGGTCTATAGACTATGCACGCACTGAGCTTCCTTATCATTTTGACTCTGAGAAGCTTTGTCCATTTTTGTCATCATTGTCTGTCCTGCCACATCATCTTTGAGCCAGCCCCCCTTTCGCTTTCTATGGATTTGCCTATTGTGGACATTTTGTATAAAGGAAAATATTCAATATTTATTCTTTGTTTTTAACAAAATGCTTCTAAGATTCATACGTGTCCCAACATGCACCAGTACTTTCTCCTTTCTGTGGGCAGGTGATATTCATCCTATGATGGGTTTACCATCAGGTAATTTTCACTTAAGAACCCTGTTACCATGAACATTCAAGTTTTTGTTTCGATACATATTTTCATTTCTTTTGGGTATGTACCTAGGTGTGGAACTGCTAGTCATACATCAACTTTATGTTTAACCTCTTTAGCCAGATCACAGTGTTTCCTTCTTGAAATCTCCCAGGACTTTCCATCCACCCTTCCCAGTTCCAAGTTTTTCCCATTCACTGTAAAGCCAGCTATGACAAGTCTAGTTTCTCTGGATATGCTGTCCTTTTTTTTTTTTTTAATTGCTCAGGGAACCTGACTGCATTTCCATAGCTGTTCTCTGCCTGGAATGCTCCATCACCAGACCCAGTGCCTGGTACCGAGAAAACCTGCTATGGGACGAGAACATGAAGTTGTGTGTGTGTGTGTATGTGTGTGTGTGTGTGTGTGTGATAATATGTGTCTTGTATGTGGAAATGCCTCTCTTCTGATGGTCACTCTGCTAATGTCCTGGCATGGTTTGTAGTTGACGTAATCAAGGGTTTTGCCTCTTCATGTTCAGGAAATAATACAGTTCTGGCTCACAAAGGGTGTTGATGGCTTTAGTTTCGATGCGGTGAAATTTCTTTTGGAAGCGAAGGACCTGAGAAACGAAATCCAAGTAAACACATCCCAAATTCCGGTAAAGTGTCATTTTAAACCTTTTTTTTTTTTCTTTGCCTTATCTGAAAATGTTATCAGACTGTTTTTTAAGTTTTGTTATTTAAAAAATTGTGTATACATGTGTTTGTGTGGGGGTCTGTGCAAGTGCCTACAGAAGCCAGAAGAGTGTGTTGGGTTTCCATGGAGCTAACTGATGGGGACTATGAACGAAGCATGTCCTCTGCAAGAGATGGGTGAGCAGCTGTCACCCCTCAGGCCCTCTCCATCACCTCCAGCCTCTCTCCAGCCTGTGTCTTCTGTTTCAGTCTAAGATTTTTCAGTCTAAGATGCCAATTACAAGGATGAACTATAGGAAGGACTTTGAAGTGTGTCCTTTATTTTTCTTTTTTTACATTTTTAATTAATTAATTAATTTTAAAGTAATTTATTTACTTTACATCCGGATTGTAGCCCCCTCCCTCGTCTCCTTCAGGTCCCGCCCTCCTTCCTTCTTCCCCCATTCCCCTTCTCTACACCATAGAAAGGGGGAACCCTCCTCCCCTACCTTCTGACCCTAGCCTATGAAATCTCATCAGGACTGCCTGCATCCTTTTCTTCTGTGGTTTGGCAAGGCTTCCCTGCCATGGGGAAGTGATCAAAGAGCGAGCAACAGAGTTCATGTCAGAGACAGTCCCTGCTCCCCTTACTAGGGAGACCAAATGGAGACTGAGCTACCATAGGCTACATCTGTGCAGGGGGTCTAGGGTCTCTCCATGAATGATCCTTGGTTGGTGTATCAGTGTCTGAAGGACCCCCTGGGCCCAGATTTGTTGGCTTTGTTGGTCTCCTTGTGGAGTTCCCTTTCAGATCCTTTATATAATGGAATACTACACAGTTATTAAAAACAAGAAAATCATGAAATTTGCAGGCAAATGGATAGAACTAGAAAAGATCATCCTGAATAAGATAACCCAGAACCAGAAAGACATGCATGGTATATACTCACTTATAAGTGGTTATTAGCCTTATAATACAGGATAACCATACTAAAATCCACAGACTAAAGAAGTTAAATATCAGGGAGGACCCTAGGAGGATGCTCAATTCTCATTCAGAAGGGCAAACAGAATAGACACCAGAAGTGGTTGAAGAGAGGGAACAGGATGGGAACCTACCATAAATGTCCTCTGAAAGACCCCACCCAGCAGCGAGTTGAAGCAGATGCTGAGACTCAGAGCCAAACTTTGCACAGAGTGCAGGAAGTCTTCTGGAAGTGTGTTTCTTTTCTAGTGCATACATCTGGGTGACTCTTGCACCTGGTTCTTTACAGAGCCAGAGGTCACTTGAGAATCCTTCCTCACTGACGGTGTTGGGAACACAGTATGGACTGACAAAGGTCTACTGAATGAAGGGCAGTTTGCTCACTGAGAATTTTTATTTTTATTTTTCATTTTACTTAAGTCAAAGGTAAAGGCGTCAATTTCCCAGGACTTTTCTAGGTGGTCAAGGTCACAGTCACAACAGAAGGGAATTAGCACTGAGTGGTACCATGTTTCATCATACGAACAAGAGAAGCTTCATGGCTTCTGTTTAGTGAGGAAATGTTTAGGATTCAGGATTACAGCGCTTGATAACAATCCCAGTTCAAGCCTACTTCATTTAAGAACCTGGGCTCTCTGGGGCCTACACTATTGGTCTCACCTCAACCCTTACCCCCGAGACAGATGGAATGCACATGTTATTCCTCTGCTTGACCACTCTTCTCTAGTCACCCTAGTTCCTATGGTCAAGAAGAAAGTAGTTTCAACACATACTCAAAAATATTGGGATTGTATTGTGTGTCACAGGATAGAATGTTATATTAACCAAGTAAGCAGATTACAGCGGCAGGCAGCAGACTCAGCAATCTTAGCAGTACAATCTAAAAATGTTATGCACAGTAGTTGCTCTTAATGAAGCCAAATGAGTAAAGTGAATTCCACAAGGATATTTTATTATTAAGCTTCTACAAAAAGTATTTATTTATCATTTATGCATTCTTATCACTTCATTAAACTAATCAACTAACTTCCTACTTAACTACTCCCTTACCTACCCAATTAAAGAGCAGTTGATTATGAGATAATGTCATTAAGGAAAGGTTATAATTAAGCCTATTATTATTATTATTATTATTATTATTATTGCTGTTGTATGTGTGTTTTATACAGTGTTTTGCCTGCACGCCAGAAGAGGGCACTAGATCTCACTATAGATGGTTGTGAGCCATCTTGTGGTTGCTGGGCATTGAACTCAAGACCTTTGGAAGAACAGCCAGTGTTCTTAACCTCTGAACCATCACTCCAGCCCCACTGTTGTTGTTATTACTACTAATATTATTATAATATTTTTCTCACAACTTCTGGTAAGGCAGAAAAATAATGACAACAGGCAGTATTAGCTAGTTTTCTCAAAGAGTACTACCTGCCTCTCAGAGAGGAAATCTTGAAGTTACCTTGATGATTGTAATGTGATGTCATAAAACATATGCCTGCAAAGTGACTCCAGGATCTGAACAACATGTAGTTTTACGAAAACATCCAGGATTAAAAAGCACCCCCCTCCCATCAAAGGCTTTCACTCTTATAGGTGACATTAATCTACTCCATGAGAGCTCACAGACAGCAGGTTAGGCTGGGACTGATTAGCCAGTCCAGTCCATCCCAGGCCTTTTGTCCTTCTGCACCTTTTAGGAGCTCACAAGGAGGTCATAGAGTAACCTTGTGGTTCTCTCTGTCCACCTTTATGTGAGTTCCAGGGATCAAGGTCAGGTCACCAGGCTTGCATGGCACTCTCTGAGCCGTGTCACTGCTCATTAAATTTAACCTGCATAGTTATAATGTACAATTTGGCTATGCTGGTAGTCTTGATTCTTCCAGTCCTGGGGGGCATAGGAATGCCTGTCAGAAACAACCACTGAAACCCTGAGAAGGCATAACAGTAACTATGAAGGATGGAGACACAAAGAAACAAAGCTAAATGTTGATATTTTGTAAACAGACACAGTACAGATTTGCAACAAACTATCTCCATCAGGAATGTCTGAAGCACTTAGGCAGTTATATTTAGGGGGGATTTTGTTATGAAAGTTTTGGTATTTGATAAAATTTTATTTGTTAAAATGGGTGATGGAGAAACACTTACTGTTCACTAGGTTTTTAAAAGTAACTTATTTTTATGTGTATTGGTGTTTTTGCCTGCATGTATGTCGCTGTGAAGGTTTCTTAGAGTTACAGACAGTTTTGGGCTGCTATGTGGGTGACAGAAATTAAACCGGGGTCCTCTGGAAGGGGCAGTCAGTGTTCCTACCACTGAGCCATCTCTTCATCCCGTTCACCAGATTTTTAAAGTTACCAATTTAAGAGCTCATGCAATATTAAGGATTGTGAGTTTCCATCACCCACAACCTCTTGTATACCGAAGTTTCTAGGCAAATATCTCCTTAGTTCCAGCCATTTGATGAGACTATCTGAACTTACATGGAGCCCTGGTGGGCGGTGAAATGGCACTAACCCTGCTGTTCGTCTTTCCCAAGGACACGGTCACCCACTACTCGGAGCTTTACCACGACTTCACCACTACTCAAGTGGGAATGCATGACATTGTCCGGGACTTCCGGCAGACCATGAACCAGTACAGCAGAGAGCCTGGCAGATACCGGTAACCACAGACCCAAGTCAGATTCTCAAAAAACCCGCATAACTATAATTGTGTTTTATTTTTATTGGTGTTGGCGTTGGTGGTGTTGGTGGTGTTGGTGATAGGGTGTGTGTGTGTCCATGATATATGTGTAAGGGCATGCATGATTTGGAGCTCACATGGAAGTCATAGAGTGAGTAACCTTGTGGTTCTCTCTCTCCACCTTTATGTGAGTTCCAGGGATCAAACTCAGGTCACCAGGCTTGCATGGCACTCCCTGAGCCATGTCACCACCCGCCCCTACAGTTTAAAATTTAAAAAAAAAAATTTTTTTTTTAACCTACGTGATTATAATTTACAATCTGGCTATGTCTGGTCACGAAAGTCTCTCATGTTGCTTATCTTTGCTGATTTTCAGTTTGCTCTTTTTTAGAATGTTAAAGATGAAATCAATTTGAAAGAACATACTGGTTAAATGTTAGATGCAAGCTTTAAAATATTTCTACTAATCCTTTGGGAATTTCATACACTATATGTTGCTTTTGTGTGTGTGTGTGTGTGTGTGTGTATGTTTTGTATATGTGAGTGCAGGTGCCTTCATAGGCCAGAAGAAGGTGCTGATCCCCTTGAGGACAAGTTACTGTAGCTCTGTCACCTGGCATAGGTGGGGGGACCTGAGCTCGGATCCAGTTAAGAGCGGCACAGAGCCGTGACTGTGGAGCCGGTTCCCTGGCCTGATGAACTGTTATGTTATCATTATTGCTGGGGCTGTGTTTCTTGAGTAGTGGACCCAAATGTTGAGCTGGCTTGTCCACAGCTCCTGGGGGTTAGCACAGCTGTGAGATCTATCTGGTCTTAAAAATCTTGGATAAAGGATACTTACCTTGTGTTACTGAAATAGTTCAGCCAACAGAATCAGCAAGACAGCTAAAGACACTCGGCTTGGGGAAGGCAATGGACACACAGGGATTAACAGCAGAGGTAGGGGCTGAATTGACATGTTAAGACTATGGCACACACCTTTAATCCCAGCACTCGGGAGGCAGAGGCAGGTGGAGTTCTGTGAGTTCGAGGCCAGCCTGGTCTACAAAGCAAGTTCCAGGACAGCCAGGGCTACACAGAGAAACCCTTTTTCAGAAACAAAACCAAAAACTAAAACCAAAACAATTCACTGTACTTTTCCATTAATGTGCCACCTCAACCAGCTAAGGGCAGCACTGATGGGGCCTTTTCAAGTGATGTTATTGTCCTAAGTGTTCAGAGTGCCTATCAATGGCAAGGGGAAACCCTTACTTTATAAGAAGCTATAGAGTGGAAATTCTAAGTGGGCTGATGGAACTCTAAAGAAGGTCTTCAAGACGTTAGAGCTTTAGTCAGGCGTTGAAGGTGGAGAGCAGCGTCAATAGAGAAGCTAATTCTGCATTTGTGTGCTGCTTTCCCCTATCTAATGATGCATGTTGGCTCCCATACTAAACATGTTTTTATTAATTCTTTGAGAATTTTATACATGCATGCAATGCTGTAATATATATGTACATACATAATTTTTATTATTTTCACCTCCTTTCTTCCTCTTAACTTCCTCCAGAGCTACTCTCCGTACCCCACCCCTCCCAACTTTATATCCTCTTTAAAAAAATAACCACCAAGTCCAACCCTAATAGGGTGCTCACCTACTCAGGCATGTGGGGCCGTCCACTGCAGTGTGGTCAACCTGCTAGGGACAAACACCCTTAGAGAAAAGAAACTCTCCCCCTACCAGCCCATCAACTGTCCGTGGCCCTGCAGCTAGAGGCAGGAGGGCTGGTGATAATGAACCAGTCCTTTCCCTCCGTGCTGGACCGCTGGTGGGCTTGATCCCGTGCAGGCGAGCAGAGCTGCCGGGCGTCTGTCAGTGCAGCCGGCACATCCAGACGGTGCCGCTTCACCTCAGTCCTCTGCGACTTCTGGCCCTTCCGGTCTCTCCAGCCCCTCTTCCGTGATGCTCCCTGAGCCTTGCAGAGAGGGGTGCTACAGATGTCCCTGTGTGGCTGGGGGACAGAGGCACCAATTCTTTGTACTCTGACCTGCTGTTTGTGTGTTCACTGCCCCTGTGCAAAGGAGCTAAGCTCTGCTGAGGTCTGAGGCTGCGCTGGTCTGTGAGCGGCCCCGCATGTTATTCAGGGCATGCTCCGTGAGCAGCTGGAGTCAGCAAAGTTTGCCTCCTCTTCCAGGTTCATGGGGACGGAAGCCTCAGCCGAGAGCATCGAGAGAACCATGATGTACTACGGCTTGCCATTCGTCCAGGAAGCTGATTTTCCTTTCAACAGTTACTTCACCACACTAAACACCCTCTCTGGTCACACTGTATATGAAGGTATCGCATCCTGGATGAAAAACATGCCAGAAGGAAAATGGCCCAATTGGATGGTAAGCCCTCGTGCAAGGCACACAGCTGTACTTCTAGACAGTCACCTCTAAAATGATGGCCACCTTGTCCTTCAGTGACCTTACTCAATGTTAAGTCTGCCCTAGCTTCCGACCAGGCTTGTCTGATTTTTTATTGCTGTGACAAAACGCCATCATAGGCATACTTAAAAATCTTATATTTACCTTATCTTTTTCTCCCTACTCCACTCCACTCCAGCTTCTTGTCTCACAACAGCAACTAGGAGCAGCAAGGGGCAAGCAGGAGCAGCCTCGTTCTTTCTCAGAGCTTCCCAACACTCTCTGGGCTCTGGCATTTATTCCCTCTCCAGAGTCCTCAGATTTAAACTCTGCAGCTGGCAAAGAGCTCCTCT
Organism: Meriones unguiculatus; assembly: GCF_030254825.1. Classification (NCBI taxonomy): domain Eukaryota; kingdom Metazoa; phylum Chordata; class Mammalia; order Rodentia; family Muridae; genus Meriones; species Meriones unguiculatus. The sequence goes on along the minus strand of NC_083349.1, from coordinate 94,278,815 downwards.
CAGAGCCTGCATGAAGCAAACAGTCTGCTGCCGTGGACCATCTGAATCAGTCCCACATCCCACACCTGGGACCAAAACAGAAACATGTTTCTATCCACAACACACCATGACCAAGAAGCAAGTTGGAGAGGAAAGTGTTTATTTGGTTTACAATTCCATATTGCTGTTCATTATTGAAGGAAGTCAGGACAGGAATTCACCTGGAGGCAGGAGCTGATGCAGAGGCTGTGGAGTGGAGCTGCTTACTGGCTTGTTCTATGAGGCTTGCTCAGCCTGCTTTCCTATAGAACCCAGGACCACGTGCCCAGGGATGGCTCCACCCACAATGGGCTGGGCCCTCCCCATCAATCACTAAGTAAGAAAATACCCTATAGGCTTGCCGACACCCTGATCTTAGGGAGACATTTTCTCATTTGAGTTTCCCTCCCCTCAAATGACTTTAGCTTGTGTCAGGTTGACAGGAAACTAGGCAGCACAGGGTTCTTATTATGGAGAGAGGACAGTATCCACTCAACTAAATCAATACTTAATGAATATTTATCTATGCTTAGAATTTCACTAAGCTTGATTAGGATGGCTATCAAACCATAATTCCAACCCACTTTCCACAGTTTATGATCCCAGTACAAACAGGTTTCCAGTGTGAAGGCTACAAGCCAGGGTGATGTTTGTTGCATAGAGTATCATGGAAGAGGCATTTAAAGCCCAGAGAATCCGGAAGGCTTTCCCCCATCTACACATAGCCTGCTCCTAGGCTATGGAACAGTGGAGGGTTTCTCTGTACTGAGCACTAGTGAGTTAGTGTGTCTAAACACAGGAGGGGCACATTCCAGAGATGACACAGAAGACAAAACCCAGGTGCAAAGCTCTTCAGTGAGCGAAGCCTGCAGATGTGGAAGTTGTCAGTGGTGGTGGTGGGGCTGAGTGTGAAGGAATGGGGCTGGACTGCCTACTCTAGCAGTTTACTGTACTTTACTGCCACTGCCTTAGAAACATGCCCTTCCACTCACTCCATTTACATTTTCTCTTCACTAAGAAGTTCATCTTCTTCGTTTCTTGGGGTTCTTTGTTTGTTTGGTTGGTTTTTGTCAGGGTTTCTCTGTATAGTCCTGGTTGCCCTGGAACTTGCACTGTATACCAGGCTGACTTTGAACTCGGAGATCTGCCTGCCTCTGCCTCCCTAGTGCAGGGATTAAGTGTGTGTGCCGCCACCACCAACTGGCTAGAAATTAACCTTATCTTTGTATTATACACTCAAGTATTTGAAAACTTTTTACGTTTGTAATAACACAGTAGAAACACAAACATTGCTTGGGTCTATAGTTTTTTCCTGTATATCATTATTCTGTAGCCTATTCTTTTTTTGTTTAAAAATTGTCATACATTTTCATCTTAAAAGTGAAGACCCAGCTAGCCATGGTGCGCACGCCTGTGATTCCAGCACTCTGGGGCCAGAAGCAGGTAGATCTCTGTGAATTCAAGGCCAGCCTGGTCTGCATAGAGACTTCAGGCCAGCCAAGGTTGCATAGTGAGACTCTCTCACAAAATAAAATAGAGAAGATCCACAATATCCTGGACTGTCTAGTGTCATCATCTTCCACTGTTCATGTCCTGCCAGTAGAAGGGTCTTTGGTACAGAATTGTTCCCTCTTGGAAGGGCTTCTTCTGAGGGACCTGCCTGAGCTCTCAGCTCCCCACCCCCCACTTCCTGTCAGGTCATCCCTGCAGGCCCCTAAACTTCCTCTGTTGCTGAAATGACCTTGGGCTTCTGAGTCTTTTTCCACTTCCTGAGAACAAGAGCTGTAGGAGTGCAGCGTCATGTCTTCTTTTCCGTGGTGCCTTGATGGAATGCAGAGCTCCTGTGCTTGCCGAGAGCACTGTCTTACCAACATCTGCAGCCGCAGCTCTGGCTCTGATTTTCAAGCACCATCGCTGTGCTTTTATCCTGTTGAGATTTCTTTCATGCACATGCGGTGCATGATATGTCTCACAGGTCTCAGAGTCGTCACTCATTTTCTTCATTTTTCTCTTTCCTATTCTCAGTTCAGACCAACTCAGCTGACCTGATTTCAAGCCTTCTTTTGCTTTCTCTTGCAGTTCAAACCTGTCAAGCTCTCTTAAGGAAACTTCAACTTCTATTATTGTACTTTTCAACTCCAAGATTCTTACTTGGTTCTTTTCATTATTATCCATATTTTGATGTGTGAGACATGATTCTTTTTGTTTGTTTTATTTTGTTTTTTGAGTCAGGGTTTCTTTGTGTAGCCTGGGCTGTTCTAGACTTGCTTTGCAGACCAGGCTGGTCTCGAACTCACAGAAATCCATCTGCCTCTGCCTCCCTGAATGCTAGGATTACAGGTGTGTGCCACCGTACCCTGCTGCGGCATGATTCTTATGCTTGCAATTCTTCAGATAGAGCTTAAGTTCTCTGAACAGATATACAACTGCTTTAAAGACCTTGTCTAGTAAGCCTAAATGTTTTTGTCTCATTTATAAATTTTACATATAAAACTAATCATAATACTCTATATGTTACAAGACAGGGTTTCTCTGTGTATCTCTGGCTGTCCTTGAACTCACTCTGTAGGCCATGCTGACCTCCAACTCACAGAGATCCACCTTTCTCTGTGATTAAAGGCACATACCACTATGGCCAGCTTAGTTTAGTTTCTCTTGATCTCAGTGACATTTTCCATCACCTTTCCCATATTTACATTATGGCCATATTTTTGTTACTTTGCATGTCTTTTACTTTTTTATTTTTGTGGCGACTTGGGTGTTGTAGGTAGTACAATGGGGTAATTCTAAAAATCATAGTTTTCTTTCACAGTGTTTGTTGTCTTGTTCTTTAGTCACTTTCTTAGATGAGTTCTATAAAGTCTATGTTCTTGGTTTGGTGTGGCCAGGGAGATATCTGGAGGTTCTTTTTAAAAAAAGAGATTTTATTTTTCCTCCTCCTTTTGAATTTTGTGTACGTATGTGGTCTGTTGTGGCTGTGAGTGTGGTGCCTGAGGGGGCCGGCAGAAGGTGTTTGACCCCATGGAGTTGAACTGACAGGTACACACGAGTGGCCTGATGTGGGTCCTGGAACCACATTCTGGTATTTGCTTTTAACTGCAGAGTCATTTCTCCAGGCTTGGGGAGATTCCTCAGATGCCTTGAACTGGTGAGGGTCCCTGACATTGCTGAGGGGCTCTTTGTGTGTGGGCAAGCTCCCAGCAGTTGGCAGTCACCTTACAACCCACCTTAGTCAGTCTTAAATCAGCTGGGATGAAAGCTAGAACCTTGTCACACACAGGAATGTTGGCAGGCCTCTCTTGGGTGTCTCGTTCCCCAGTTGTTTCCTTTGGTTCTTCTTCCGGGCCTTAGTTTAGCATAAGTTGGTATAATGTCCAGGCCAGGTGAAGGCAAAGTATTGTCACAAATGTTATGAGGAGTAGAATTCTTGTTGTTTGCATAGTTAATCCTTAGTCAGATTAGATAAACACCCTAGTGAAATGAGCTTCAGTGGAGTTTACACAGCAGCAGGTCCCGGATACTTCAACATCCAGTGAACTTTAAATCCATCCATCGCTGCCCCTGGCTGTTAGGCTCTTGTTTAGTTGCTGTTTGTGGGGTTGTTGAGCATATCATGGCCTTGAAGAGAGGGTAATTAGGGAAAGTTAAATGCTCGAGCTATGAAGCTCACTGTTTTTTCTGAATAAGTTAATCAGTAGATTTGCCACTGCCTTTAGTTAATTTTACATGTTCTGAAAAATACAGAGTTTTAGTTTTTGCCAACATTTTCCTTGTTTGGGAGTTTTGTTTTTGTTTTTAAACATTGATTTATTTTGTCTGTAGAGCTGGAATTGGAACCCAGGGCCTCATGGATGCTGGGCATGTTGTTCTGAACCGAATCCCCAGCCTTTAGGAGCTGTTTTGAGATCCTTATTCTGTCAGTTGGTTGTGCCTAAGATGTCACAGTTTTGGCGATATTGTTTTAGCAGGCACAGAAAGCATTTTGACAGTTTCTAGTGTTGTAGGTTGCTGGCATTGTTCTCAGTCTGTGAGATCAAGGTGATCTGCGTTCACTGCTTTGAACTACTCAGGGAAAGATTTTCTGCTTTGAACTCTGAAAAGGAAGAATTTACTCTGTGACCAGATGACATGAGAAATCAGTCTGCAGAATTGCTAATGGCACTGAAAAGAAGACAACAGATGGCTGAATGTTCTGGCCATAAAACTAGAAAAGTGATTATAGTGATTCACAAAGATACAATTATGGGGGTTACCTTAGCACAGCTAAGGGAAGAGAAAGATCAAGTTCAAAGCCAAAGGCTACTTGTCCATCACAGTGTAATTCAAATACTGGCCTTTCTCATCTGTGAAAAAGACACAGTCCTTGTGTCACAGGTCTGTGAGGATAAGTTACGACATAGGTGTGAAAGTATTTAAGCAGCAAAGTGCTATGCTCAGTGTCTGCCCACTGGATCCAGCTGAGGTGCTGTGGGAAGAAGAGTTGCTGCAACTATTCTAATCTGTAACTGGAACACTTACCATATGGAAATCATGTACAATTAGAGAACGTGTCAGGAGACTTCTTACACTGTGCCCTTTCTTTTATTTATTTATTTGGAGACAGAATCTCGTTATGTAGCCAACAACGATCCCAAATTCATGACCTCTCCACCTGAGCTACCTCCTAAGCACAAGTATGCACCTATGAGCACAAGTAACCATGCCCAGTTTTGTAAATTTCTCTGTGAGAACTAACTTGCCTTTTGTCTTTGTGTGTGTGTGTGTGTGTGCATGCACGTGCTATCTCACAGCATATGTACAAAGAGACCTTGAGTAACCTTGGGTGTTGCTCCTTAAGGTGTGCCCATCTTGGTTTTAGAGAAGGTCTCTCTCTGGGATGTGGGCTCCCCAATTAGGCTAGGTGGTCTGGCCAGTGCCCCAGGGATCTGCCTGCCTCCTCCGTATCGCCAATGATGGCATTACTAGGGTGTAATGCCATCCTTCTTTTTACATGGGTGCTGGGGATCAAATTCAAGTTTTTACATGTCTGCAGCATGCAGTTTACTACCCCAGCTTTCTCCCCAAGCTCCCAAATATCTCACTAGAGATTGGTTTTGGATAGTTTGAATGTCAAAACAAGAAAGATACATTAGATGTGCCCATCTGCTTCTCTACCTTATTCTCTTATTTTATTTATTGGGTTTTTCAAGACAAGGTTTCTCAGTATAGCCTTGGCTGTCCTGGACTCACTGTGTAGACTAGGCTGGCCTCAAACTCACAGAGATACACCTGCCTCTGCCTCCCAAGTGCTGGGATTACAGGCGTGCACTGCTACCACATCAACTTTGTTCTCTTACCTTTTTGTTTTGTTTTTCAAGACAAGTTTTCTCAAGCATGTGCCTTGGTGCACACATGAAGGCCACAAGAAAACTTTGTGGAGTCAGTTTTCTCCTTCCACTTTTAAATGGGATCCAGAGATTGAATTCAGGTCACTAGGCTTGCTAGGCAAGCCCTTTCACCCACTGAGCCATCTCATGGCCCTTGTCTTAGTATTATGGAATAAAAAAAAAACCTTGTTTCCTTTGCTGTTGGTATTTATTATTCTTGTGTGGGAAACACGAATATGGATCCTTTAAACTGCCTCTGAATTGCAGTACATTTGCAAGGAGCACGCTGAGAACGCACCACTGCTTGTGGTCTTTCTTTGGGTTACTATGTTGTGATGAAACACTGTGAACACCATTACCGAAGCAACTTAGGGAGTGATCATCAAAGGGAGTCAGGGCAGGAACTCAAGCATGGAACTCTTTCACAAGATTTTGTGTAGAGGTGTGCTCATAAAACTATCTGCCTTTCAGACTGGCAGGCCAGAGAGTCCCCGGCTGACTTCTCGCCTGGGGAACCAGTATGCCAACACCATGAACATGCTTCTGTTCACGCTCCCGGGAACACCCATAACTTACTACGGAGAAGAAATAGGGATGGGAGATATTTTCATCACGAATTTCAATGAAAGCTATGATATTGTAAGTACGATACAATTTTTAACTGTGGGGCCATGACTACACTGACAGACAATTTATCACTGCTATTCAATGACTACTGAACAGTCATGGTCACTTTTTTTTCACTGTTGCCAGTGAGGGTTTATCAGCTTTCTTGGTGGTTGAGCTCATTGAAATGCCACCTGCTAAGGCACACAACTGAGTTCTTAAACAGATCCAAGGAGCCTACAGATTCTGAGGCTTTTGAAGACCAGTGGCTTACTTTGGATATTATTCATTGCCCTCTTCCTTAAATAGTTAGGGACTTACCTACCTCTGGTTTTAACCTGTTAGTTATGTGAGCACAGCACTGCCTTGTCCTGTACCACTGTGTGGCTTTGCTTTGTTCTGAGGTTATGGTTCTCACGGTTTGCTTGCTGGGTAGACAACATCCTGACCTTTTAAAAGTGCAGTTCACTTTCCCTTGTGTGACAGACAGTTTCCTTAATATTTGGTTAATTTAAACTTTCTACCAGCGGCTCACTGTGTGTGGATGTTCGCACGCAGCAAAGGATTAGGGTGGATACGGGAGCAGGCACAAGTCAGATGAGCCAAGTCTGGCAGGGTTCCTGACTCTGCTATCAGTTTATCAGAGCAGGATGAGGTGACAGGCTTTGCTAGTGGAAATCTCTTTTATATTTTCTGAAAAAAGCAGCAGATTCTAAGCACATGAAAGTTCAGTTTGGAAGTGTATTCGCTATTTTCAAACGGAAAGCATGAAGCTGAGCTATCTGTGTACATTGAGGCTTTTTCATCACAGAGTCCGCTGTATGCTGACGTCAGCTCAGGACTGAAGGGGCAATTGGGAAGTGGCCAGGAAGGGCCCAGATGGATTTCTTGTATGACCTGATATAACCTGATCACTTTGTTTTTGGTTTTTCAACATAGAATACTCTTCTCTCAAAGTCACCAATGCAATGGGACAATAGTTCAAATGCTGGGTTTACTGAAGGCAACCATACCTGGCTACCCACAAATTCTGATTACCATACTGTGAATGTGGATGTAAGTATTGATGAGAATGTTTCACTGACTCTAGAATAAGGAATGAGTGTCTACCTGAATTACTAACATCCTGAGCATGTGGGAAACCTTAACTAAGACATTAAAATCCATCACACACTAGTCTTGTAATTTTCCATTTGTAAGGAGTTTGGAAACCATGTTTTTGGTGAAATATGACTTGGTACACTAGTGCCCCAAAAGAAAATCATTCACAGCATTTAGTTCTTCACTGAAATGTCTTGCCTGAGAGTGCTCCACTATGATGGTAATTCTACAGATGTCTTTATAGCAAGCCTACCTTCCCTTTCTCTGTAATTTATTTTACAGTCGTCACTAAGTTTTGAGGAATTAGAAGGTCCCTTTTAAAATGCCAGGGGTGGGAACTTCAGATCAGTTGGTCTAACAGAAGTCTCTTAAAAAAAAAAAAAAAAGGAGAAATCTGGGCTCAAGAGATGTCTCAGTGGTTAAAAGCACTGTCTGTTCTTCCAGAGGTCCTGAGTTCAATTCCCAGTAACCACATGGTGGCTCACAACCATTTATACTGGGGTCTGATACCCTCTTCTGGCATGCAGGTGTACATTCAGATAAAGCACTCATATATACACACATATATAAATCTTTTAAAAAAGACCACCCAACCCAAAAAAGGAAAAAAAATCACTAAACAAAAGAATAAGATGATTATAAATAAAAGATTAAATGAGGTTTCAGTAGGATGTTGAAACAAGGTAGTCACATATACGAATGGGTAAATTCATATTTAAAGATAAAAATATTCAGATTAGATAAGACAAAATCCAGATATGAGAGACAGCTAAAAGAAACTATTGTAGGCGACTGTAATGGAAAGAAAGCTTTCAATTTAGAGATCAAAAGAATGTTTATACTTTTTGATCAGTAGTTTTACTCTTAGATATCTATATCTATGAATATCCATGTATGTGAAAACAATAAATATGCAAAGCCTTTTCTATGTCACTGTTTGCAAGTACAGAAGTGTTAGAAATGACTTCTGTGTCTATCCATCAGAAAGCCAATTCAGTAGATCATAGGACTAAGGATGTAGCTCCGAAGACAGAATGGCTGCACCAGTGAGAGCGCACTTTGTTTGTTTAACAGGGTTAAGACAGGGTTTCTCTATGTAACAGCCCCGGTTGTCCTGATCTCTCTGTAGATCAGGCTGGCCCTGAACTCACAGAGTTCCACTTGTTTCTGCTTTCCAAGTGCTGGATTAAAGGCATACGCCACTATCGAGAGCAATTTTAAGATGGCACCACCTGTGTAAGCACATCTACATATGCTTGCAGCGGCACAGGGTACCATTTCATGATACCTAAAAAAGGAAGGAATGCAACCAGCCGTCGTGTCCTGCCCGTCTCCGGGAGTGAACAGGCGGCGCTTGAAGAAACCTTTGCCTGGTGTATGCTCTTCTTGCGACTGAAGTTTATATACCACGTGTATGCATCTAGACAAACAACGACTCACAAAAGTGGGTTTGGAAATATTTAATAGCAGACAAAATAGAATTTAATATGAAAAGCATTATGTGAGAGAAATGCAATTTTCAGACAGTGAAAAGAATTGAATAGTCCACTAAAAACCACAAATCTTTATGCATGTTAACAAAAGGTCCAAAATACATCAAACAAGTACTTTGATTAATGCAAAGAGAAACAGACAAGTGCACAATTACAGAGAAAGAGTTCAAGTGAAAGTAGATGGAAAGAGCAGCTCACTGGGCCTCTCGTGTGAGCGGCTGTAAACCCTGCCCTCATGCATTCATCATCTAGAGCTATTGAGAATGAGCAAGAACACCGCCGCGTCACACACACACCAGGATTGCTCTGTGCCTGATAAACAGAATGGACAGCTTCAAATACCCATGAAATAGTCATTAAATACACTTATTAAGCATCTACTCAACAACAACAACCATGACAACAACAACCCCTGCCCCAGGAAACATGGCTGACGAGAGTGTAATGAATGAATATTACTGTTGATTTGGCAACAGCTACAACTAATTTGGCATTATGTATTGAATGTCCATACTCTTTGACACAGGAATTATCTGTCTGATAATCTATGTTAAATAAATAATATTAAACATGGGAGGAGGTGAATGAAAATGCAAGAAAACACCAGAAGTGCAAATGCTGAAAAGGAAAGGGAAGGGTAGCATGGTAAAACTATTTAACAGAATATTATCTGTCATTTCAATGACATCTGTGGGGACAATGTAACAGAAAAGTGCTTATGAGAAAAAAGAAAAAGGAAAGAACAGCACTAAATTAGATATGCTGTGTAGCTGTAAAATCAAACCAAGTCTTTAATAGACAAAAACTAGCTTTTATGGCCTAGAAAACAAAAGGCATAAAGAGAGCAAATGTGGCCTTCCTAACTTGCATCTTAGGCTCTGCAGTTTGCAGTGCTCTTCCCATCACCGGTGATCTGAAAATCAATGTCTGCTGGACCCATGATCTCTGCACAACAGTGCCCCTTCTCATCATCCTACAGATGAGAGCAGCCAAGCCCAAATGCACAGACACTCTCCGAGTTCCTGTGACAGTGGCTTTTTGCATCTGGCAGTTACAACACAGCACAGTGACTTCATTCCAGCAAGCTAAATGACATAAAGTGGAGTCAAATTTGCTTCTGCAGCAACTCTAAGATGTGGGAGCACTGCGTATACTGAAATGACTCCCCAACAAGCAGAAAATCTGATTTGTAATTCCTCTGACTTTAGGAAAAACTATTTATAAATTTGGTAGTTACTTTAAAGGGCAAATGGAAGCAATTTTTTTGAGAGGGGGATAATTATTAAATATTGTGAATATTTACATGAATATTGTTTTTAAAAACAGGTCCAAAAGACCCAGCCAGGCTCAGTGCTGAGGCTGTATCAAGATTTGAGTCGACTCCACGCCAAAGAGCTTCTTCTCAGCAGGGGCTGGTTTTGCCTTTTGAGGGATCACAGTCACTCTGTTGTATACACAAGAGAACTGGACGGCATAGATAAAGTCTTCATTGTGGTTCTGAATTTTGGAGAATCATCAACTGTGCTAAATCTACAGGAAATCATTTCAGAGCTCCCTACAAAACTGAGAATAAGATTAAGTACCAATGGAGCCTCCAGAGGCAGTGATGTTGATACCCATGCCATTTCTCTGGAGAAGGGAGAGGGGCTCATCTTGGAACACAGCATGCAGACTCTCTTCCATCGTCAAGAAGCTTTTAGAGACAAATGCTTTGTGTCCAGCCGCGCATGCTACTCCAGCGCACTGGACATTCTGTATAGTCTGTGCTAGGAAGCTGCATGAAGAGATGGTCACCCTGTATCCAGCATGTTTTGATATACAGTAGGCTTCTGAGTAAGCCTCGTGGATGGCATCAATTTGTAGATATTTCTACAGCACTGCTGCACTAATGCAACTGTTTTGGGGGAAGTTTCTCAAATTTTGAAAGAACAATAAAGTATTTAAAAGATTATTCCAGAATGCTAAAGCATTTAAATATGAAAAATGCTATTCTTTTCTTTAAAGTAGAGTTGTGGAAATTGCAAGATGACTCATAGCCACAGTGCTTAAAAATAGTTATTAGCAAAGAGGAAGGACACTGAATTGTAAACTGGTCAAAGAAAATTCTATTAAAAGACATTAAGTTGCTCTGATTGGAAGGGAGGCCTGGCGTTCCCCTGCTCCCAGACCTTCTGGCCCCCTTCTCTACTACCAATGTAGTACGAGCATGACCGAAACGCTGAGGTTTGTACTGGTGGGAACAGTACAAGTGACACATATGTTAAGCAAAACTACACAAAGAAACAACTTAAAAAAATACGTGATAACTTAAAAAAAAATCTCACTTTTGCTAAGCCAACTGGAAATGAGACTAGTTATTATTTCCACGTGTGTCTAGTCCAGCTAAATGCAGCAGTTCAGAATTTCAGGTATTTCTTAAGATTCTCGAAAGCATTGGTGCTGTCAAGTCCAAGTTCCTCATACAGGAATTTCATCTGGGCTGTAATCTAAAAGAACCACACTTGAGGATTAGACAGAAGAATCAGAATCCCAGTGTTCCCTAGTCTGTCTTTATCCAAGCTAACCTGACTTGAGTCTTTAACCCATTTCTCCTTAGCAGAGCCCCCTCATGGGGACAAGGGCAGCCCTTGAGCACAGTGGCCTTCCCCTACCTCATGCCGCTGGCCTGACATTGAGAAGCAGCCCTGCCATTACCACTGAAAGCCTTCAACACAACACATCTAAAATCAAGGACCCTGTCAGTGCAAAGGGGATGGAGAACATACCTTTTTGTGAGAATCCTCAATCACATGATTCCCTCCAGGCTGAATATCTAAAATGATGTTGGGGGGCTGATAGCCTGAAAGAGTTAACACAAAAGCAATCAGATCTTCATAAAACTGAGACCCATCTCTCCCTCCTTCTAAGCACTTAACTCAAACAGCAAAGGAACAAAACAAAGTCACCATAACTACCACCAAGGAGATGGGAGGGCAAGGGGCAGGAGGCCAGTTTCTGAGCCAGGGGGAGCAGGACACTAATGGCTGAGGAGCCTGGGTGCCAGAACTGGCACATTGAGAGAAGACTGTGACCTGTGACCCAGGAGGGGGTCAGAGGTTGTGGTTTAGGAGGGTGTCAACAGTCTGTGGGACCTGAGAGTTTGGGACCCTGGAAATACCAGCTGTAGCAATGGAGAGGGAGAGCTGGAGCTGCATCCACAGAGACTGACTTGGAGGGTGGCCCTCCTAATTCCAAACCCAGAGTGTGTTACTAGGCAGTTTTAAGAAAAAAGGAAGAATTTTTAAAAATGACTTTTCTACACCTGGCTGAAAATGAGTAATCTTAGAGCAGCGACAGGATGTCTCACTGACTGTTACATGACTGAATCTATATGTGCGGTCTCCTAGTTCCAGTTACTTTTACTTTTATAGTTGGATTTCCTCTCTGCTTTGAGTCCTGCCTGCTTTGCTTTAACATTACTCCAAAGGGGGCAGTTGCAGCTACATGGACTGTAACCGAGGAGCCAGCACGGGAGCTGTATGTGGAGCATGCTGTTGCTCAGGGCAGTCCCAGGTCAGCTTCCAAGTGCCTGGGTCAGGCTGAGGGCAGCCCCAATACCAGGTGCCCGGTCAGGCAGCTACCTTCACCGGCTTCCTTAGTGTGCTCTGCAATGGCTTCCTGGAGTTTCTCAGTGTAGCTTACAATTCCTTTCAGAGGTACTCGCTCATCATTTTCATAGGCTGTGATATGAATTGAAGGGTAATGCTGAAAGAGGACAGATGCACAGAGTTATGTTACTCCACGATTCCTTCTACCCTGTAGATTGTTTGTTCCCCCGAGGGCTGGAAGTGTTTGCTTATCAGGAGCTCTTGAGCAGGCCTCAGGAGGATGGCGCCAGGCTAACCGTTACCTGTTGTGTGATTAGCATTATTATTTTTTTTAAAGAGTTATTTATTATGTATACACTGTTCTGCCTGCATGCCAGAAGGGGACACCAAATCTCATTATAGATGGTTATGAGCTACCATGTAGTTGCCAGGAATTGAACTCAGGACCTCTGGAAGAGCAGCCAGTGCTCTTAACCTCTGAGCCATCTCTCTAGCCTGATTATCTTTTTTTTTTTAAGAGCAAATCATAATCATCAAAAGTCAACAGGATTATGTTATATTTATATAGCATTTTAACATTTCAGAAAATGCCCTAAAATACATTTGCCTATCTCAAAAACATTATAATTGGTTTTAATAGAAGGTTTGAACTTTCCAGGTTCTCTGATATTTGAATTGTTCCTATAATTTGAGTATTTAAATTTTTGCTGTTTGCCTTGTACGAGTTATATTGGTAAGTAACCAGTATCCATTCTTTGAATAGAATGAATGAATGCTGGTTACTTGGTTACTTATCAATATAACTGGTACAAGGGACAGCCTTTTCCTCTCTAGAGAGACCATGATGTCATTTAATCTCTACTGGATCAGGGGATGAGAACGAATGCTTGTCTCAAGGCTGTTAAACTGAGGCAAATGTGGAGTACGAGTGGACCTAACACCAAAGAATGATTAGGTGCCCTAAGCAGAAACAGCCTCGTAGGGCCCTCTGACTCTTGTCCCACCTCAGCGTGTGCCCTTTCAGTTGTCCTCTCTATTGCTTCAGGACAGTGACCGCAACCGCATCTCCCTACCTGAGGTTTAATGTTTTGACAGGGACAGTAGCGTTTTATGTAGTTCTTGTGCTTCTCATCAGATGAAGGGTTCCCCCATTCTTCTAACTCTTCCAGTGTCAGAGGAAGTGTGGTGTCCATCATGGTGTTGAGGACATCCAAGAAGGGTGCCTAGTCAAAGAAAGAGAAAGCCAAACAGAAATATATATATATTTATGTGTGTATGTATGTGTATATATATGTGTGTGTGTGTGTGTGTGTGTATATATATATATATATATGTGTGATCAAAGGTGAAATGAGCTTCACAATAGTCTCCTGCATAAAGACATACCCAGGTATGAGAGGGCACAGCTCAGGCTTAAGTACAGCTGGTAATTGACAGGTGGAGAAAGAGCATTCAAACTCCTTAAAAGACATTTTTATAACAAGAAAGAATTTACTTCATAATTTCACAAATTTTGTTTTTAGTTTGGTGCCTTTTCTCCTATTTTTACTTATATAAAAGTAACAAATATAGCTCTATATTTCATTAGGATGGCTATTATATCCATCCATCTGTCTGTCTATCTATCTTATACTATTAAAAAGAATCTCACAATAATCAGAATATTTCAAGTTGGTGATGAAACAGAGAAACTGCACCATTTTTGCCTATTGGCTAGACTATAAATGGTTGTCACTGTGGCAAAAAGCATTGCAGTTCCTCAAAAAAAAAAAAATATGAAGGTGACATTTACCTTTTGATCTAGCATCTCCTTCCTAGAGATAATAACCAAAAGAGCTAGAGACAGGGTCTTCCCCACCAACCCCAGGTAGGGTTTCTCTGTGTAGCCCTGGCTGTCCTGGACTCACTCTGTAGACCAGGCTGACCTCGAACTCACAGAAATCTGCCAGCCTCTGCCTCCCTGAGTGATGGGATTACAGGCGTGTGCCTCTGCTCTGGGTTGAGGTAGGGTCCTAAAGGGACACGAGGACAGTGAACAGACCAACTGTGCTGCAAGCGTGCAGGCTGGAGTCCTCTGCATGCGGTGACGTCAGGACCAGCTAGGCAGAACCAGCAGTTTGGCATGATGCCACTCAAAAGAGCTGATGTGCAGACGGAAGGCAGAGAGTGGCTTTCAGGGGTGGGGACTGATGGGTAGAACGCTCAAGGCTATGTCTTTCAGTTTTGAAAGATAAAATTTGAGATCTGGAGACTGACTGCGTAATATATAAATGTCTTAACAGTAGTGAGCTATACACTAAAAATAGTTATGATACTAGATCTTCTTACTTTACCATGACTAGAAAGTCTTAGAAGGGAGAAAAGCACCATCAGCATATAAAGTCTGCTTCATCTGCTGGGATCTGATGATAAAGCTCATACTTAGTAGTTTCATAAGATCTAGAAAATATCAAGAAAAAAAAAAAAAAGAAAGAAAAAACTACTGGCCCTAATTAGTACTGGAATAGCAGTTAAGAGCTCTGGCTGCTCTTCTAGAGGACCCAGGTTCAATTCCCAGCACCCACATAGCAGTTTACAGCTGTACATGACTCTGTTCCTGGGGACCGAACACCCTTCTGTGGCCGCTGAGGGTTCCAAGAATGCACGTGATACACAGGCACACAACACAGGCAGGCAAAACACCTATGCACACAAAATAAAAAGAAGTAAAAACCCTTAATTAAAGGAAAAGTGCTTTTTACTTCTTAGAGCATGTACTTTCCAGGTTTCTCTCACAGTATCGTAACCGAGTCCAGGGAGCTGTGGTCCCTGGCTGCCACCAGCCTGGTTAGGAGGGCCACTCTACCACACCTGTGGTGACCATGGAGAATCTAATTGAGGCGATGTGTGCGCCTGCCCACTCTTCAGGGGCAGCAATGGCGGGGCAGTGCTGTCCTCACAGTGGCTGCTTCCCTGTCTGTTCCTGGCTGAGCAGCCTCTGGTCCTGGTTCCTAACACTCCATTAACCCTTCCTGCTTCAAATGGCCAGAACTGTGGGTGCTTATCATCAAGGACTTTGGCTCCTACACAAACACTTTGTGTTGACTATTTAGGCTATTCCAGTTCTTCACTGTAATGAGCAATTGAAATAAATATCCTCACACATATATTTCTGGTTATTCCTAATTTCTAAAATTCAAGGTTAGCTCATTTTATATTGTAAGCAATTTTGTTATTATGTTTGTGGCTAGATTTATTTCCTTTATAAAGAATATTTAAAAAAAAACAGATTTCTAGATCAAGTTATTAATACTTCAATTGAACTTACTACTCCTTGCTCCACACACACACACACATGCGCACACATGCACACACACACACACACACACACACATGCGTGTACACACACACACACACACACACACACACACATACACACGCACGCATCCATGCATCCTGAAAAAAATTACTCTGGACTGCCCCAGTCATCATTTTCCAGAGCGTCTAAGTAAAAGATAGAAGAAGATGGATGTGAAGCCAGAAGACATGACACAGCTTCACAGTTTTACAGAGTAGGAAAGGGCTGTAGGACATTTCCAGAACTGAGAGTTAAGTCAAAGGACAGGACTACACCAAAAGACCACTGAGAATGGAGTATCTACGCCAGGTGTGGTGCCCACACTAAAATCCTGGTGCTTTGGAGGATGAGGCAGGAGACTGTAAGTATGAGGCCAGACTGACTAGCTATATAGAAGAAAATAAAAGAAACAAAATCATGGAGTGTCTAAAAACAGAGAGTCCCTGGTGTTTGACAGCATACTGTCACACAGGTGTGGTGTCGGAGGACAGTGCACCCAAACTCATAGACAGGATATTCAAGCCGACTTCTGGACCCATGGCACACACAGTTTTCTACATGTTCTGGTACACAGAAATGGCTCATGGGGCACAGCCATTAGTCTATCAAAGAAATACTGCAAAATCCATAAGTTGTTGTCAGGGATGATTAAGATAATTCCACATGTTCTAGAGCCATAGTTCAGTTCAGACTTAAAGGCTTTGATACACCATAAAATGCTAACGCTTCCCCCTCTTTGAACAATGGCACACCTGCCGGTCTGTGAACGGGACAGTACTCACCTCCAGAGTCACAGCTCTCAGGAGCTCTGGCTTAGAATTGCACAGTGCTCCCACAAGCACCCCTCCAGCACTGAAAGCGCTCAGCGTTGTTAGGCTTGGCTGAGAAAAGCCTTGGCTATGAAGCGTCTTAATGCAAGCCTCTAAGTCAGCAAGGCCATTGAGTTTTTTAGTTAGACGGCCATCAGCATGCCACTGGAGGCCCAACTCACCGCCTCCCCTGTAGTGGGAGAAAACAAAAACGATACAGTATAGGTCAGCAAACTGTATCACAGGCTCCTGTGGGGCACTGGAGCTCAGGATTGCTGTCATGCTTTTAAACACAACAAGAGGAAATACACAACAGACACCGTGATTGGCCCGCAAAGGCCTAAACCAGTACCATGTAGTCCACCATAGGAAACAAAACAAAATAAAAAGCTGGCTGTGGTCAAGATAATAAAAATCTAATTCAAAAACTATGCCTGAATGCCTACTGTCTACTTACTACAGACTGTCTTGAGAGAAGACCTTAAAAATGCACAAAGCTCACAGTGGCACGAGGAAAACAGCCCCAGTCACCAGACACCATGGCTCCCGCTGTAACACAGTGTTTGAGCTTTACCTGAGTGGCGTGTGTGTGTGTGAGTGAGGAGCACCACTGCAAAGGAAATGACTTAACTAGCTGTGAAGGAAGCGGGTTCTGGAAGTTAAGGAAGGGAAACTAAGACCCAGAGAAAACAGCATGTATGAGGACACGGAGAGGAGGGTGCCCACGCCAGCCGCAGGCACGAGAGCGGTGGATGCTCCAGAGGGAAGCCAGATCACAAGAATTTTACTGGTAAGTTTGGACCTTGTTCTGGAGATGGGAGGTGGAGAAGGTTTTAAGCAGAAATGAAATGTCTTGAAAACAGCTAGAATACAATGGGAATTAGAGGGAAAGAAGTTCAGCTTAAAGAGGCTCTGTAAGCCAAGCCTACATTAGCTTCACCCAAGCACACGCCTGCCATCTCAGCACTTGAAGGGCACTGAGTTCGCAGCTACAGAGTAAGGCCTGTCTCAAAAATTCTAAACATAGAAACCTGATTTCAAGAGAATTATGTGGAAATAACAATGGAACTAATCAAGCACAAACACCGCTACATCTAGTCCCAGGTCCTAAAACTACTCTTTTGTTCTTTGGATCAAATGAATCTGCTATCTGAATTCAGACCCACCAGGAATACTTAAATCCAAAATACACACAGGAAAGGGGGCTTTTGCCCCTTAATACATTGGGGTTTATCCTTTGTGTCTGGTTTTTAAGGTTCCACTATATAGTCTAATAGAGGTCTGCCTGTCTCTGCCTCCCGAGTGCTGGCATTAAAGGCATGTGCCTGGCCCCTATCATACTGTTATTGTAGTTGTGTCAACACGCTGTAACGCTCATCTGCCAGGAGAAACGTGCTGACTCACCTAACATGGCAGTATGCCAAGATCCACCCATCATCCACCAACACCCGCCTCTCAGGCCTGAAATTCATCTTCAGATCCATTCCGTAGGCTCCATAGACGTGCACCAAGAGAGGCTTCTTCTGCAAGTCCTCAGAATCCGTTTTGTGAAAAATTGTCATTGGCACTAACTTTCCGTCCTGGAAACGAAGAGTGTGTAAGGAAGCACCTTTGCTGCTTGGGATCAGGACAGATGCGAGGCACCCAGCCCATCCCCCATGCCAGAAGAGTTTTTAAATGGCTTGACCCGGGTTTAAACTAGCATGAAGTGCACTCCCAGCATGTGCTTACTGCACCTGGACACCGGCGCTGTGAGCGACGGCAGCTGCATACACAGCTCTGGGCTTCAGCTACCTGCTGCTCTAGAATTAGCCAGGAAGGAGCAGCAGGACGAGCCTGAACATTGGCACAGCTTCTCACAGTAGGAAAATAACTTTGAAAAGCATTTGTCATTGCCCAGTTCTAATTTATTTCTTTTGGGTCAAGTCAAAATGCCTATTTAGCTTGGAACTTTTTTTTTAAGTTCATAGCTTTATTTTATTTTATGTGCATTAGTGTGAAGGTATCAGATCCCTTGGAATTGGCATTACAGACAGTTGTGAGCTGCCATGTGGGTGCTGGGAACTGAACCCGGGTCCTTTGGAAGAGCAGTTGTCTTAACCACTGAGCCATCTCTCTAGCCCTAGGTTGGAACTTTTAGTATAACTTTCTCTCCGTGCCTAGGGACAATTCTTATCTGTGAATATTTAGAAATATGCTGATTGAAAGGTCCCACTAGCTTCATTTTCTCGAACCCCAGAAAAATGCTCAACATTAGTACGTGAGCTCACATGCAGACCATAGTGATGGCTACCTTCATCCTTCAAAGGCCTACAGAACTTTATTAATGCAAATAAAATTATTTTCTATGTGACTGTCTGCATCACACGTGTGCAGTGCCAACGGAGGTCAGAAGGAGGCGCTACATTCCCTGGGACTGGAGTTTCAGAGACTGAGCCAACAAGCGGGTACTAGGAAGAGAATATGAGTTTTCTGGCTGAAAATAAACCCCTCTCCTCTCACTTGTTTATGGTCGTGGTGTTTTGTCACAGCAACAGAAGCCCTAACTGAATAGTACTCTTTCGGAGAAGGCTGCCTGACCACGTAAGGGACCACGTTTCCAGTGTACTCAATGTGCTTTCCTTCGTGGCTGTCAGTGCATTGTAATGGTTTCTTCAGCCTCTGGCACTGTCCATGCTACACTGAAGCCTCATGAAGGCTAGAACTGTATTAGTCTAGTCTAATATAATCAACTATTTACTATACTTTCAAAATTACTGCCATAATTGTATACCAACTTTGACTATTTACTTTTTATTAATTCAACTTTAAAATTCAAACATAAGCAAGTTAAATGAAAGGCTTAGTATACTAGACTTTTTAAAATCCATGTTAAAATTAAAACGTGTTTTTAAAGTTTGAAAAAAATCCATGTATTTCTAAAATCATCTGGACCTTTTCTAGTGTAAGGGATTTTCCAAAAACAGTGCTGAGGCAGCCCTAAAGCTGACTCTGGCAGTGTGTGGTTTCAGTGCCTGGGGGCTGGAAGCAGAGATTACAGCACCTACCTTGCTTTTGGCTTCTATGCGCAAAACACGACTAGTCTTTGTAATGGGATCTTCATGACCAGTTTCCTCAAACAGTTTGCCTTCTGCAAATTTGTAGGTGTAATATTTTGGGGGTCTTATTGGAGAGCAAAGCTGGAAGGGGCAGTTCTTTGGGTCAGAATTTGTATCCATTATGAATCCACAGGCCCAAGGAGGGAGCTGAAGAATAAAAATTATTTTCACTAATTAATATTAAAGTTTCTGAGTCTATTCCAAACAAAATGTTGTGCCTATCTGCTTTACTTTTTGTTATTACATGATACATCATTTAAGAATTACTTCATTGTGACAAAATAGGTATCAAGTAAACAAAACACTGTATCAGTTACCAATAAGATAAAGAAAAATGTAGGAAATAGGTTTATCATGATTCCACATTTACATGAAATTGCTTTGACCATCAAGTTTATTTGGGGGTATAAACTTGGGTGATGAAATAACCAAGTGGCTAAGAATAAGCCCAAGAAATAGTAATCCTATCCAGCAGCAGCCCTTGGTCTGCTCTCACAGAACATGAGATCCTCACGTGGATGTTTGGAGTGATTTTCCCACCAGTCCTTCGCCTGCTGCCTGGACAGCCGTGATGAGGCTACAAACGGGCCCAGCAGCACTAAAGCATTTACAATTTGTTTCTAACTTTAGCTTCCAGGCTGACCATTGTGCCGAACAAAACCTTTCCAGGCACAATGACTCAGAGAGACTCATAGCTATTATGCTCAAGATTCTTAACTTTAAGAAAAATGGAAAGGAAATCAAAATTTATTCTCTTAGAGCAGCAGGGTCCAGCGTCAAGCCCTCCTCTAACATCCCACTTACACCTTTTAAAGAAGCCTGGTAAGCAGGTTGACAGAGCGCTCGAAAGGCACTGAGACTACGAATGTGAAAAGAAAATTGCCTTTCTTTTTCTGAGTAATTGTAGAAAGAGCAAATTCCTTAGAAAATCAGAGGTCTTGGCACACAACATCACTGGCGGGCACTACTGGAGGAAGGGCTGTGAGCACCAAGAGTGCAGACTTCCACTGCAGAAGCCACGGCCAGAGAGCACAGTGGTCAGGCACACTTCCCCAATTAACCCAGGGTCTACTTTCAGAAAAACTAACAAGGACACACATTTGAGGCTGATCTCTATTTGAAAGAAAGAAACCTAACTGCGACCTCGCAACCGTCAGGGTAGGTATAAGATTTCTGGCCCACAGGGACGCAGGGTTTGTTTCTTCTTCCTCTTAATGATGGCCATGGAATACGTTGTTTTAGCTTTAGAACAACTGATACCAATAAATCATAATTTGGGTTTTGCCAAGGTTAAAGGTTAAAGCTTTAACTGTAACCAGAATTATTCCAACGCTATGGACTCCAAAACATCTGCCCAGCTGATTGAGAGTGTTAGCTGTCTCAAGGGCATCTTAAGCCACGTTGCCTACTGAGTGGTAACACACTGAAAGATATTTGGCCTGGAAATAGACTCTCCAGCAAATACAGATGATGACAGCATACAGGGAAACATTTCTTGGGCTTGTGGGTGGGGGTGACACATGACTTAGTGGCTGAGTTTATATAGTATGTTCAGTCCCTGGATATTCCCCCTAGAATTAAATAAACCATCCTCAATTTACTTAAATTACAATCAAATATTTTTCTTTTCTCTCTCTGTCTCCGTCTTTCTTTTAGAGACAGGGTTTTTCTGTGTAGCCTTGGCTGTCGTGGACTCACTTTGTAAACTAGGCCTGCCTCAAACTCACAGAGGCCCCCCTGCCTCTATCTCCCCAAGTGTGGGGATTATACCGTGCACAGCTATATTTTTCTTTTTTAAAAATATACTGATGACATGATGACCGATGAAAAGAAGTAAATTCATGAAAAGTTAACCCTTGCATCGCTGCAGATTGCGTCAAGTGTCCACTAGGTATGGATGCTATACGCATGGGAATATATTGCCAGCTACTCACACTGTGGCTCAGGATTCTGCCTTTTATACACAGCATAGTCTATGGATGTTTACCAGGGTTATTCAGCATCACGCAATTATAAAATTACGGTTAAGTAGCATGTGGGATGTACTGAAGCATTTGATTCTCTTTGATGAGGATGTAGAACAGTATTCAGGGTGTAACAGGAGCCTACAGTTTGGAACAGGTCAGACAGTAGTGAGAGAAATGATATAGCAAAAACTAAAGACAGCATTTTTTGTGAAACAGCAAATTCTTTAAGTAAGACTACTTATTAAAAATAAGAAAAAGTCATTTTTACTTAGAAGACTAGTCTTAGGGACTGGGATACAGCTCAGTTGGTAGAGTTCTTGCATAGCATGCATGAAGCCTTGGGTTCAAACCTGGCACAACGTAAAACCGGGTATACGGTCCATGCCTATAATCCCAGCACAGGAGAGGTGGGGCAGGAGGACCAGAAGTCCAAGGTCAACCTGTACTATCGTAGCCCTGATAAGTCTCTACATGGCAGCCCCACTTTTCTTGATACACAACTGTAATAAATGCATTGCTAGAAATTAACTATTTTCCCGTTCTTGTTTATGTGTACTGCAATGAGGATATGTGCTCTCCGCCAGCTTTCCAACTGCAGCAGATGGAAACAATAGGAAAGCCCTGAAGCAGTGATCATTTTTATTTCGGGATACCTACATAGACATCTGAGAGACTCAGTGTTAAACTTAGCCATGTGGTTTTAGAAAGCAACCCAAGAATCCTAATTGTCACAGGCTCCCATTGTTTATTTGTATCTGTATAACGATCTTGAAGTTCATCTCCTTGATTCCATCTGTTTGCTCCAGTCTTCACTAATAGAGTTGTCTAATAATCTCATGAAGTACAGTTCCAGGAGCTCAAACTATTTCCCTGTCCAAAAACCGTTTCCTCTGCTCACACCAGTTAAAAAGCATTATACTGCTGGGCAGTGGTGGCTCACGCCTTTAATCCCAGCACTTCGGAGGCAGAGACAGGCAGATCTCTGTGAGTCTGAGGCTACCCTGGTCTACAGAATAAGTTCCAAGACAGCCAGGGCTACACAGAGAAATCCTGTCTTGAGCCTTCTCTAAAAAAAAAAAAAAAAACA
The DNA here is from genome assembly GCF_030254825.1 of Meriones unguiculatus. Classification (NCBI taxonomy): domain Eukaryota; kingdom Metazoa; phylum Chordata; class Mammalia; order Rodentia; family Muridae; genus Meriones; species Meriones unguiculatus. Next base: position 94,256,346 of record NC_083349.1, on the reverse strand, counting down.
AAAACAAAAACAAAAACCAAAAACCAAACCAAACCAAACAAACAAACAAACAAAAAACCATTATACCATAACTTCATTGTCCAGAAATAATTTCTCCATTGGCAAAATAGTCCTAAGAATTGGTTCCCTGAAGAGATGTATGGACTTGAGCTTAGAGCTGTGTTTCTCATTCTTGGATATGACAGGTTATTCTGCATATCAAGTTCCTATCTGTCCTCTTTAGTCTATCTCTATTATTCTAAAGAAGCTTTCCTGAGTCAAGAACTCTTCCCTTCTTTTGAGCTCTACGACACAGTTTGTTTTTGAAACCACTATTTAAAACTAACTTATATTTAAGCTTTGTGTTTTGATATGTGTCTAATATAAAAACTTTGCTCAATAGGGCCATGTATTTTATTCTGCTGTTTTGCCACTCTGTGAGGCTGCGTATGCTCACTTAATGCTGCTTTGGAAATGGACAGTAAGGTTGCCATTCGTTGATTTGTCAGGTTCATTTCTGAAGGCATTTTATCACCTGCCTTGGAAGGTATGCACAGTGTCAACTAGTTAGAGATGCCTCTATCATCCTTCTGTGTCACAGACCACTGACATCTATGTATTGAAAGGGAGCAGGTACATACCTCCTGGGTAAGAAAACTGGCAAAGAGAGAAGATGCAAATACACGCATGTGATGGAAACACAGTGAGATGACTACTGTCCTTCTGGGATGTGGCCTCCACAAGCAGCAGTCAGTGCCTGGGTACTAACTACCAAGCAGGTCTCGGTTACTGCTGCTCCTCACACTGAAAAGATACCTGACCATAGAGCTATGCAGAAAGACAAATATAATGAGCCCTGGCACTATTTCTGAAGTCCATCTGTGAGTCCATTGGTTTAAGACTGCATTAAACACAAGGTCTTGCAAGTCATTCTAAAATGATTCTAGACCTGATAAAAAGCCAGTATGCTAAAATCCACTTCAACTGAATCCCTTTTAAGAAAAGCACTCGGCACTTGAATTTCTCTGGTAAGCAACCTGTGTTCTTGATAAGTACAAAGAGTAGACGTACCTTTAGAGAGCGCACTGAGTCGTCAGCCAGACCAATCACATTAACATAGAGCAGATTGCTGTGTTTCAGGAACAGAACACAGTGGTCCTTAAACATGTCCAAGTCTACAACCTTGGTATTTCTCTTCATTGTGAAAAATAAATCCCAGTTCATAATAGCAGGGGCATCAGCTGCTGTTCGCATCAGCTGTATGAACAAGGTTAGGAGAGATCTAGGTGACAAAACTCTACGGCTGCAGCCTTCAGGGCTGAGATGACTGGAAAGGAGATCACATCAGCTGTCACTATTTCATGATGAGCTGTATCAGGGTCCAAGCGTGAGTGTCACCATGTTAGCCCGGTTAGCAGGCTGTGTGGTGCCATGCTTAGCTAAGAGTCAGCCACTGGACAATGGATGCATTGGTATGCCTGCCTGAGACTAATTCAACTGCCAACTCACAATCACAAGTGCTCTTCTGGGCCAGCCACATTTGGTTTTTATAACATAAACACTAAAAAATGTTTCATTGACTTATGTTTTAAGTATAGTTATAGTAGGTAGAAATGTTGGCTCCAAGGGAAGGGAAATAATGGAAGAGAAGAGGGACTGATAATGTCTAGGAAAGCAGTGTCAATTACACACTTTAACTCCCCACCCCCATACTCTCTTATAGCAGGGAAGGTTGGTGCGAGGAAGCTGGCCCTTTTAGGAGCCCGTGCCAAAGGGGAACAAGCAGACTGGAGACCTACCTTGAACTCTGTCGGCTCTCCGACATTAGTGAGGATGTATAATTCGTCATCTCGATGCTCGACATAGTAGAGAACCCCCTGTATTCTCTTCTGGATAAGCACTGGCGGGTCCCAGGGGCTTAGGCCGTCTATCAGCCACACCTCGGAAGTCGTCCTGTTCATGATATTCAGGGTGAGGAAACGACTGTCTTTTGTAAGATACAGGAAAACAAAATAGCTAGAAAGAAGGAAAAAAGCACAGGATTTCATTAAGTCATTATTGTACTGGTTGCAGACTGGGATATGGGTAGGAAATCCCCCTTTCACAGTCTGCAGTATTATTAGATATGTAAGCAGTAAGGCTGCAATGACTTGCATGGGTATAAATATGCCCCTTATTTAAACATATATATATGTTTAAACATATATATATATATTTAAACATATATATATGTTTAAATAAGGGGCATATTTAGAAGCAGGAAAAGAGCTGGAGCTGAGCTACAAACCCTGGAAGACATGTGGAATCAGTGGCATCATTTGGAGTGGCCGCCACTATCCAATCTTTAAGTGTCTCAGGTGAAATGCTACAGAATACTAACAACTGAAGAAGAAATGGTTTTTTTCTTGGGGTGGGGTGGGGTGGGGTGAGGTGGGGTGGGGTGGGAGACTAGCTAGGTGACTCAGCAGTTAAAAGCATTGGCCACTCTTCCTGAGCACCTCGTTCAATTCCCAGCACCTACATGGTAGCTGCTCACAGCTGTCTCTAACTCCAGTTCTCACAGACCTGGTGTTCTCTTTGGCCTCTGTGGCATGCATGTGCTACACAGACACACATGTAGGCAAATGCCCACACAATACAATAGAACAAAAATTTAAAAAGAAAGAAGTGATTTACTCAAGATCAATCTTACAAGCATCTGTGAAATAATTACTAGAACTCCTTGCAGAGTCCTCTTTTGATTTCTTTTGGGCTTTTGAGATAGCCCTGTGCAGCCCTGAAACTGACTATGCAGACCAGACTGTCCTCACAGAAGGACACCTGCCTCTGCCTCTCAAGTGCTGGGACTGAAGGTGTGCACCACCACACCTGGCTCTAATTCTCTTTCTTATCAGAAAAATTAAGCTCTAACATAAAAGTGAAACGATGGGTGAAGAGCTAAAACGCTGTCTATTTTGTTGTTTAATTCCCATAAATATTCAGCTGTCTGGGCAAAACATACTAATTTCTAAATCATTACAGATGTACGACTAAAATTCCTCTGGAAATTTCTAAGATGTCAATGATTGGCATGGGCACAATGTAATCAAGGTTACTCTGAGCCTATTTCCCAGGGATGTTTGGGGTTTGGACCCAAGAATCTTCAGAGACCAGGCTACTTTCCTTGCTTTTTAAAACTGAGACCTGTTCTTGGTGAATAGTATTTCTGTTAAGAAAAAAAAAAAGTGTGCAATGGTAGAGGTAATGGTGTGGGGAGGCGGGTTGGTGTTGGAGCTGTTGACTATTCACTGATGTAAAAATCAGATTTTTAAAATTTAGCATAGATCTTTCCCTTCACAATCTGTATAATACAGTTTCATTACAATGTATGGATTCTATGGCTCTAGAAATAGATATATTAAAAACAAAGAGTCAATGTTTAAAGTGCTCTTTAAGAACATGTTGGCAGGCACTTCCCTGGCCACAACTTTAAGAGACAGTCTACCATCAAAATGAAGACCTGTTTTAAGATAACCAACAACTGAAGTAGTAGAAGAAAAGATGGCAACCGTGGCTGATGGGTACTCTTTGTGGCCACATTTATAACATTTTCATAATTAGGTATCCCAGATTGATAGAATTTGGAGAACTCTATAGATTAGTTCTAGAAGGTAGAATAATGAATAATAATTTCCCCCATTCTCAGCACTTCAAGTCAACAATATTAGTACTTTAAATAGTGGGGGAAATACTTTGGAGAAAAGCGTGTAACTGCATCATTCTAGCACCTTGGGTCTTTTTCTGTGTAGAAACGCTCGTTACGTTTGTTATCCCCAAATGTGGCTCGATACACATCATGGCAGCGAAGATTCCTCTGGAAGGTGTAGAATAAGACATCTTCATCTTCTTCATCCTTTACCCATTCTGAAAGGAAGGAAGGAAATGAATTAAGACACAGCTACCTGTGCTCAGATGCTGAATGCCAAGCAAAGAAGTGTATAAGCTGATCCCCAGAGATCTACATATTGCATAAGCTTGATTAAAAAAAATGTGAGTTTAAATACAACCTAGAGAACATAAATAAAACACTGAGACACTGATCCAAGTTTTCCTTTACTTAGTCTCAATCTACTTAAGCACCTAAATAAAAACCCATATTTAGTGTTCAGGACAACTATTGGTAAAGTCACGTTTGCTTTTGGGAGATGGTTGCTAAACTCTGAGGAAACACCGAGTGCGTCCCTGCTTTGTGTTCAGTGCCTGCTTCTAGAGAACAGGATAGCTCAAGCTACCAAATGCACCTCAACAGGTCCTTCTCTTCATCATTCATCATTATCTATGTTCACTTTGTCTTCCCTTTACATTGCTATTATTTTCCGAATTGTTTAATTAGATGCTTTTGCATTAAACTGAAATTATATTCTATCTAGTGCAATCTTTTGTATGTGTTAGTCATCTTCTCTCTGTCTCTCTCGCTGTGTGACCATAACCTATCAATGGAGATTTGCACACAATTATATCATGACTGCCACCTGGCTGACAGTCACTGTAAATCATTACTAGGTAATACACACCTTGATCTTAGAGGTTTGATGAACAAATGTATTTCTTAGGGTTCACTGTGCAGGGGCTGAGGAGAAATATGGGTACTGGGGTCTGAATCATAAAAAGCTGTGCATGGCTGAAACCCCAGGAACTGGGGGCTGAGAGATTGTAAAAGCTTCCTATGTGGCCAGCCAGTCAGCTCAGCCAATGTGGGAGCTTCTGGCTCAGTGGCAGATCCTGGCTCAAAGCACTAAGCAGGGAAGATGGCCAATGTCCTGTTCGCACCTTCATATGAGCAAACATGGGCACACTCACGTGTGCAACATAGATACACAGACACAAACAAATACACACACACACACAGATACACAGACACAAACAAATACACACACACACACACACACACACACAGACAGAAGGAGGGACAGAGAAAGGATGCTAGCATGGGTGCTGAAAACTGACCATGTGCCCTCTACAAGAGTAACAGACTCACTCCTAACCACTGAGCCATATCTCCAGACCCCCATAAGCACAATTTTAAGGTGACCCACTTAGATAGATAATTAAAGAAATATTTTGTAGTGAGAAATCCATAGGAGGACATGGAGTCCACAGAGAAATGGACCAGCCACTGCCTGCCATGGCTAAGGAGTATCCGAAGCGTGAGAAGCATTTCATGGCTGCCTTTCAAAAGACTACTTGGTGGCTTACCAAAACTGGACACATTTGGGAAAGAAGCTTCCATGACAGGCTGATCACTGAGCTTCACAACTATGCAGGTGGAGTTTTCAGAATCCTCAGTTCTTATTTTGGCAGCCACATATTTCTCATCGGGAGCAACTCTGATACAATCAATGAAGGGCTGTTCTAATTTAAGTTCTTCCAGGTTGAATAAAACTTCATAATTATCACTGTCTGCTGTATAAAGGAAGGTCGGGAAGAGAGAATTCCACAATACATCCTGTAAATCATTTAAGACCATATCTTAACATTTTAAATTGAGGCCATATAGTGATGTCCTTCTACAACTGTTATTTAAAATATTTTATTCAAATTATTCTACATACCAACCTGTGAGCTATTGTGATAGTCTAGAGCAGTGGTTCTTAACCTTCCTAACTTTGTGACCTTTCCTCATGTTGTGGTGACCCCCAACCATAAAATTATTTTCATTGTTATAATTTTGCTACTTTTTTATAAGAGTTTAATTTACATACATTTGTAGCTACAGGTTTTCCAAGGGGATGCAACCCACATGTTGAGAACCGCTAGTCTAGTATTTACAGAATTTACAGAGAATACAAATGACTCATATACCTAGCACAGCATTCAGATAGAACTGGACTCCATCTCCACTCTCACTGTTAAAGTTGCTGAGTGTGGGCTGTTAACTCTTTTATCTATGTTAACCAAGATATTAATCCAATCATCTTAGAAATAATCTATTCATCTTAAAAAAATCTATTCTAATAGCTTTGAGTAACAACTATCAAGCTCCTGTTAAAAATGTGAAAACCGGGAAGCCAGGACATCAGTAAAGATATGTGGTTTACCTTCTTCATCTTTGGAACGAACCAAGCAGCAGCCTTCTTGGTAATAAACAAAACCACCATGCTTAATCTGACAATAAAGAAAAAACAAGACTTTATTATTTGATAATAATTTAATTATTTAATGGATTTCCTAGTTCAGATGAAGAGAGGAGACTTATCATGGGAGTCAGAGCTACTGAAGTGTGAATGAATGAAATACAAAATGAACCATTTTTACACACAGGTAGCAAGAACAGATTTCCTAAGTTCAGAATTGGTGATTTTTAATACATCAATGCAAAGGCATAAAAAAATCTATGTTTGTTCATCTAATATCTGTACAGTGAGATTCAATTAAGAATATCAAGTGGCACTGTTAAGATAATCCAAAATGATACAATGAAAAAACTGTGGCTAGTTTGAAATGCCAATAACATTCTGGCATCTTCTTTTAAAATCACTGTCGCCATCAACTGTGCAGTACTGATTTGATTTTATACAAAGCATACTGTTGCATGGTAAAGTGTCTAAGATCAAGAAAATAAATATTAATTTTTCAATCTCTCTGTTCAATTCAGTATTTAAGACTGATAATTATAAAATGATTAACTGTATACTTAGCTTTACTAAAGTAATTTTCCTTTTATAAAAACAAAGACACAACAAAAATATTTTTGAAATAATAAATGGTTTGGTATGAACCTCTCTTTAGAATTTCTACAACTTTACATCAGTTACACTCCATGCTTTAAGTTTTAATTTTAAGGATCATATTCTATTTATTGCTTACAGTTGAGAATGCTAGCACACTTGAGAAGCTAAATGCAACTTGATTTTGATGGAATCTTATGTCTCTAAATTATGAGGTGCCTCATTTACATCTGAACTGACAACACATTCAGTTCTCCCAGAAGACACAATGCAGCTTACCTCAGCATTGATGATTTCGTATTCTTCTTGCGGCTGTGTTTCTAATTTTGTTCTCACTTTTTCAAATGCATCCATGTTTTCAGAAAGAGATTTTTCTGCTTCTGGCTTAATAGGTAGAAGATCCTAGAAACATTTTTGGTGGTATGATCAAGATCTTTCAAACTCGGGGGAATGTCTTTGCTTCTTAGAATTATTATACTTGTCATGCAGGTATTACAATGTTAGGTGTGTATAAAATGAGTTTTACAAATCTTGTTCTTTCTTAAGCTCATCAAAAGAAAACAGACACTAGATACATTATAATAAGTGCATGAGTCCTCAAGATACTTCTAGAAGCAGTAAGAAGCCTGGCAATGTTCAGAAACACTACATATAGTTAAGGAGGAAAAAGAATTCTTTGAACCTTTACATATGTAATTAAAATGAGTCATAGAGAAAAAAAAGCTTGCTGAGTTTCCTAAGTACTGAAATATATCCTAAAAGGAAGAAAATGTCAGTGAGGAAGGCATTTCTTAACTAATCAATGTGGGCTATTAATTCACAGAACAATTACAATATTTATTCTGTGTTATTAGCACATTTTCTGTTGTTGAGATACGTAACTTCACAAATATTAACTGTTGAGCAGATCTTTGTGAAGCCCTGGCTGTCTTGGCTCATTCTGTAGACCAGGCTGGCCTGAACTCTTAAGAGGCTGGCCTCTGCCTCCTAAGCGCTGGGAGTAAAGGCGTGTGTCACCACCACCTGGGTCCTCCCTTTCTGTTTAAGTGATAGTTCATTATTAAAAAAAGGAAGGAAAAGCAAAGGGACTTAAAGGTGGGTAGAGATAGAGAAGAAACCACATAACCCCCCACTGTGCTTCCTCAGAGTAAAATGCTAGGTGGTCTGGGCACCTCCTGGTGAGGGGGTAAGTACTAGAAGCTTCATCAACACTTGGATAAAGCTAAACCTAAAACCGCCGAATCAGAAAAACGTTCAATAACTCAACACTCCACTGCTTTGCCTTGTTTAAACGAAAGGTTAGTTAAGAAGTCTGATTGTTCAGCTCTCGGCCAGGGAAGACAGACTTACAGAGATGGTGCTAGTGAGGCACTGGGCTGCTGGTCAGGACCCTGGCGGCCGACACTTGTTCACAGCCTAAGTACATTCATGGTACTTTACCAACAATGTTGAGACTGTAAGTTACAAATGTAGTTTGTATTGTAAAGAGTTTACAACCTAAAAGTAAGCACAATAAAACAGGAAACTCAAACAGACTAAATGGAAAATAATTATTTTCACAAAGTTATTCTTTAAAAATTTTTGGGATGCTTTAATGATCTGGATTAGATTAAAATTAGTCATCATAGTTGTTATGGTAATCTCAATCTTTCAGCATCTATTTTCTTTTAAAATTATTATCTATTTATAATGTTGGAGCATGTGGAGGGTAAGGAACTTGTGGGATGCAGTTTCTCCATCACTACATGGAAGTGAACTGAGGTGGCAAGTCTTGGCAGCAAGCACCTGTACGCACTGAGCCATCTCATCAGTCTCTCAACTTCTACTTTCCACCAGACAATTAAGTTTTGAGTAAATATTTGCAGTCAAAATAATGAAGGTCTGACAATTTATTTTCATTCATATTTTTGCATTCCTATAATTTATATAGCTGATGTTTAGATTAAGGCAAATATATCAATAACCCTCTAATATTGCGGAGAATACTAAATGCTAAACCAGAATATGACTAGAAATCTGTCTTGAAACTCTCTCTTAGCATATAAGAGCCTTGAAACTGAGCTTATCTGAATCCTAAGACTACTGACTGCCTTACTGAAGTTTTTCTTTCTTTTTTTTTTTAGACAGAGTCTCCTCACTCTCAGGCTGCACTACACTTTCTGTGTATTGGAGGTGACCTTAAACACCTGATCCCCACCTCTGGAGGGCTGGGATTACAAATGAGTGCCATCACTCCCAGTTTGTGGTCTGGGACTCTGAGGCAGGGCCTTGTGCACGCTGTCTAATGAGCCATGTTCCCATTCCCATGCCTGCTGAAATTTTAGGAAGGCTTCATGAAGCAAAAAGAAGTATTTTTTTACCACTTTCCAAAGGCCCAACATAAAATCCACTTTAACAATGAAAGGTAATATTAATCAAATGTGCAACCTTATTATGGTAAAAATGTTAAACTCTCAAGACAAAAAATTGTGGGGTGGAAAAATGATGAATGACGATGAGATCTGCATAATGGCTAATTCCAGATCTTGACAAGGGAGAGCACAAGGTGGGCCTGGCAAACCTGGAACCTCAAAAGAAGGTTCTCAGAATAACAAAAGCACATCAGCAGGACATAAGGGACAGTATGAAGGAGTGTCCGCCACACGTGGGGTAATTTGAGCTGTTATCAAAAATAACAACTAGTTACAATACACTGAAGAAGCAAAATCTACAAACAAACAAATAAAAAACAAACAAAACCTGTATCAAATAAAAGTTAAAAGGGAAAAAGGACTTCAAAGAAACTTTACCGAATAAAAGTAGCTAATAAATGTGGGAAGTACGAAAGACTACTTTGGAGAGCTCTGGAAGCAAAGAGCTCTAAACTCATCCGCAGAGCTGAACTCTCTGGGACAAGAAAACTGCACAACATTCACAAAGCACTGGCCTTACTGCTTACAGGAAGAATGACGTCCCTTTAGCAATGGGGACCACGGGCAGTTAATGCTTTAGCTAAAACAATCATTAATGGTGGGACAAACCAACACTGTACCTCAAGTAGAGAAAACAGAAAGGCCCCGGAAGAGAAGAAACTGGCTGTTTCAATGAAATCGCTTAACAAAGAAACTGAAGAGAGACACAAGAATATACAAAACCATTCCCTATCCCCCAAAACCTCCTAAAAAAGGCAAAAGTATGGTAAAACTGATCAAGGAAAAGAAGACAGAGAACATTAGATATGAAGAACATGGTGTGATTAGTTATAATAGAGATTAAAACATTTTAAATTTTTAATATATTTCATTAGTTATTTGAGAGTTTCAAACATGCATATAACTGTTATCTTGATCATATGGGGGAATCACCAGATCCCCCTCCACTGCTTTCCAAGTTCATGCCCACCTCCTACTTATTAACCAGGAGTCTACATCTGTGTTTCCCATACACTCCTTGGTGTGGAGGGCCATCCACGGGGAACGTGTTCCCCCTAACAGGGGCCACACCCTTAATGAAAGTGGGCTTTCTCTCCCAGAGAAGCCATCAACTCTCACCAGCTTCTCAGTGAGGGGAGGGAGCTTGTGAGGCCCTTGCCTCTCCATGCTAAAATACTGACTGGTTGATTCTGATCCACCAGTGAGTTCTTCAGCACAGTGGTTCCCAAGCTGATATAGGACATAAGAGCTACACGAGGAAATGATCATACAAAATGCAGTATTTCAAAATTGGGTAAGAGATTAGCCCCTTCTTGAAAAAAAAGTTAAAGCCCAATGCTTTCAAATGTAGTTATATTGAACTAGATATGGTGACCTATGCCACAGAAGGACGAGACAGGAAGATTTATGGTTTGAGATTAAGTCTGGGCATTATAAAGAAATCCTGCCTCCGGTATTTCCACTTCTACACCTCCTTCACTGCTCCCCAAATTAAAGGAAAAAACCCTACCACTCATAGTCAACTATTTAATAGAACAAGGAAAAAGGTCAACTTACTCAGATTACCTTATTAGGCTAATATAACCTTGACCCTAAGTCTCAGTGACAACACACACAAAGTCTGCTCTGTCTAAAACTATCTGCACAAGATACTCCTGTGCTTCACCTCTTCCTTACGCCTGTGCTCACATGCCATACTGCCTGTGCGTCCAGCCTCTGCCATCTTATATAACCTAGAATGTGCTTCCTTCTATTCCCTGACCCTATTCTTTTTTTTTTTCATAAAGTACCAGGTTACTTCCAACTCATTATTCTTTTTGTTTCAGGAACAAAATTTCATTTATCCCAGGTTGGCCTTGGATGTCCCTTATGCTATGTAGTGGAGGATCACCATAACAGTTATCCTCCTGTACCGACCTCTTGAGTGCTGGGATTGCAGGAGTTTGGCACCATTCCCAGTTGTGCTTGTTTAACCCAGGGCTTCATGCATGCTAGGCAATCACTCTACCAACAGGGCCATATGCCTAGTACTCACTAGTTTATACTTACATTTATTTTATAATGTCATTTCTGTTGACAAAAAAACTGAAACTCAAAGCTGAGCTCATTGTCTGAGATACTGATCGATCTAATTGTCTACAACGGCACAAAAATCTAAACAGGGAGAAGACAAGATGTTTTTTTTTGAGGAAGAAAAGCTTTTGGAAAATAATAATGAGAAATTATGAGAATATTATAAGACAGAAGGAAAAGTACATTTTCCCCAAAAAAGGGAAAAAGAAAATCAATCTTGGGCTCAGTCGTAGAGCTTTTACTTCGCATTAAGACCACCCTAGGTTCAGTCTCAACCACCCCAAAACAGCATCAACACAAAACCCAATCTTAAATAAGATGGGATCAAACTGTTATTTTAAAAATCCACAAAACAAAACAAAAAACTCGCTAATAGTAAGAACTCCAACAGCTATGCAGCCAAGTGGGGTTCTTCCTGAGGATGACCAGATGACCCATCTTTGGAAAAGTCGACCGGCATCCAGTGCCATGCAGCGCTAATAAGATCTACCTTCCTTATTTTTCATTGATTTTTATTTTTATTGTGTGTGTCTGTCTGTGTGTGTCTGTCCGAGAACAACTTGGAGAAGTCAGTTCCCTTTTACTTGGCATTGATTCAGTCTCAACCACCCCACACAGCATCCACACCAAAACCACCATATGGTTCTGGGGCTTGAACCCAGGGCTTGAGCTTAGGATTGGCAGTGAGTGACCTCACCTGCCGAGCCACCTCACTTAGCCCAAAAAGTAAATTTTGAGGCCCTTTGAATAAACAGAAAATAATTTACAAATTTGGAAATGTGCTAAAACATTAAATTTGTAAACGAAGAAACTCCCTTGACAGTTTCTGGTAGTTGTCTTATGTAATATATTAAATCTGTATCTAACATATCCGAAATATATATGTAAATCAGGATATAATGTAGTTATCATTTGTGAAATACTATCATCAAGCCTTAAAACTCTAATTATAGTGTCTGGAGAGATGGCTCAGAGATCAAGAATACATCCTACTCTTGCAGAAGACCTAGATTCAATTTCTAGTGCCCACACGACAGCTCATAACAGTCTGTAACCCTACTTCCAGGGGATTTGATACCCTCTTGTGGCCTCCATGGACACCAGCCTTGGACGTGGTACACAGACATACCTGTAGGCAAACACTCAAGCATATATAAAAAATGTGAATCTATAAAAGTAGAGGCATAAAGCTAGTCCAGATAAATTTTAGAATTTTCTAACTCCGAGCACACACACACATACACAGACTGTCCCCACGGGTAGCATCTGTTAATCAAATGACACATTTAATGTTAATTAATTTAATGTTTACTGTCAAGATTAAAGTTCTTTCTTTCTCTCCCCCCCCCCTTTTTTTTTTATTTTGATACAGGATTTCTCTGCATAGTCCTGGCTGTCCTTGAACTTTATCTTTTGTATCTTGTTCAAATAGTCATGATCGGTTATTTTTGAAGTCATTTATGTATAGGAGAATAATGCAAGATGGTAAGAAGATAAGGACCTGGTCTCTGCTCTTAGCGTTTGAGTATCACTGGCAAATGTTAGTGCAGTCGAATGACTCCTACCAGCTGCTTGACATACTACGGAAACTTCAGATACTGGCTGAAAAGAACGCTACAACTGAATAATTAGGGTTAGATCAGCAACACTCATCACCAAGTACCTTCACTTTCTAAATATAGATATATGGATAGCAGCAGGTAAGTCCTGCATGTCAGTTACCTAAGGAACTTACAAACAAACAAACAAACAAATAAAAAACAGACTTCTGGCTGGGTATGATGCCTATAATCCTAGTTACTTGAGAGGCCGAGGCAAGAGGATTGTATGAACAATCATTCTGGTCAACACAGAAAGATCTTGTCTCAAAAATAAACAAGAAATCAGATCCTTACTCCTCAGCAACAGACATTCTGATGCAACAGAAATGGCTTAAGATCTAGGAATCTGCATTGATAAAAAGCTCCTAGGATTGCTTGTCTAGTGTGCAGAAGTTGGTACTGAAGAATCCAAAATTATATGATAATCAGTTGCCAAGGAAAGTGGGCATAGTGAGGTTTGAGGTTGTTGCTTTTTTTTTTTTTTTTTTGCTGTTGTTGTTTTTTGAGTGAAGAAAATTAAGATCCCTGATGAGTCTACAGTCATACCAGTTCTGGCTAGTTCTTTTCCTTTCTAGTTTTTTTTGTTTTTTTTTTTTTTTATTACATATGCTGTCTTCCCTTGTTCTTCAGGTAACTTCTCTAAGTAGTGCGTCTTTAAACAGACCTGTTCCTATCCTTTCCTATCCTATCCCTTGTAAAAGTGGACACATATAGAACTTAATGGAACCTAGCAAAAGAAAGAAATGTGCATTTCTGTCTCCAGAGTATTTTCACAGTTGTGGGGTTATTGTTAAAAGTTGTCCTCAGATTTCAGTAAGCATAATGAAGAAACAGCCCAGCATTTTGATAATTTCATTTGCCATAGAAGGAATGGTTGACATATAAAATGTGGGGAAGGAGAGCTGCTTTGTAAGTGGAAGAAGTCCATAGAAGAGTTTCTATTTGTAGAGTTGCTGTCAGGTCAGTTTCTAGGAGTGGGAGTCTATGACAAAATTAAAAGTTGCCTCAGAGACAAATGGCTTCAGAGACAACCTCTTGGCTTGGGGTATGGGCTAATCTCACAGCTGCTCCTCTGATGGTAACTCATGCTTACTATTTATAAACCAAGACAAAATGACATAGTGTTCTAATCATGATGCAAAATAAAACAACTCAAAGGCTTAGAGCAGTAGGTAAACTTTATGAGTATAAAGTATGGCTATAAAGTCTACATTAAAAACAAAACCAGAAAAGGGAAGTTTCTAGGTGAGTAAAGTTAAGAATCACAGAGCCAAGCTAACATTTCAAAGGAAAACAATCTAGAAGATTGAAATCTAGGAAGTGGACGGGAGAGGACTCAACATGAAAAGACATATATGTGCACCAAATAATTAGCTAAGAACAAAAAACTGAGTAAAAACTAAAAACAAGACACAATTAAGTAAAATAGTTTAATTTAGAAGATAATACACCGAGTGTTCACTGACTGATGTATAAACAGCATGTAGATTATTTAACCAGAGTATTATCTCCACGAAGAGGGATGAAGTCATGACATATGCTATGGCATACTTTTTACTAGCAAAGTAAAACAAAACAAAAAGAAAAGGTTAAGTACTGTGTGCTCTGCTCACCCAAGGTATCAGAATAGTCCAGTTCATACATATAGGAAGTGGATTGGCCGCCCCAGAGCTGAGGGACACATCAACTGTTGGGGGAGGGTCACACGATAGGATTTTGGAAATAGTAGTTATAGTTGTGCTACAATACTGTGACTGTAACTGAGTTCCACACTAAAAGTGGCTAAAATAGTAACTTTAGCACCCCTACTAAAGTGTAAGGAGCCTCACGGACATAGTTAAAAGGTAGAGGATACCTGTCATAAAAGCAATGGGGTAAGTAGCTTGATCGCAAGTTAAGTATGATGGCCACGTAACATGACATCTTAGGTAGGACACTCTTGAGAGGAGAGAGGACTATTAATAATTACACAGGGACAACAGGTGTACAGCGGGACTGTCTCAGGATAACTGGAACATGGGGCTCCTCTCTACTCAAAGCAACCAGTTCCTCAGGGCTGAATTCAAGTCCACAGTTTGGGGCCTGGCAGAACAGTCAGTATTTTCTTTAGGAACACAAGTTGTCAAAAACACATGATAGCTTTTCATTCCTTTGTATAAAGAAACAACACACACTACATGGTATTTATTAAAGCTTCCTAATCAAGGATTTTATACAGGAATTAGCATATTATTAGGTTTTATTAAGAGGCATAATTTGACATGTTAGTAAGCTATATCTTAAAACACATTTGCACCAAGTCCTAAGATCAAATCAGTTTTTATCAATCTACATTTTTATATAGGTTCATATACAATCTTTTGCACTCATATTGACTACAGATATTTGAGCCTGAAAAAAAAATCTTAAAATCAAATTTGAATTACTGAGAAGATTAGTGGTGGATATCTTACCCATTATTTATGCGCTAAATTTAATATTAATGGCCTACAAACAGATTAACTTAAATGGTCCATACCTTACATGAGAAGTTCCGATGTGGGATGTTTCTTGCTAATTCTGCTATCTTGGGTTTATTCTGCAGACTCTTGGTTGGGTGATATTTTTTCAATTTTATTCTATTGTAATAATGATCAGTGAAGTTACAGTAATTCTGTTTCTGCGTGCACTTGCCAAGGTGAGGAATACTACACTTCAAAGCTCGGAGAAGTAATTTGGTCGTCTGCTGCATGGCAGCAAAGTTCCTGGTTTTTGCCAGCATGCGAATGATTTCACACATAGAATTACACAGTAATGGCATCTCAGAGCATTTGAGATCTTATCCCCCACCTTTGGGCTCATTAGCCCCTTAGGTTACAAGTAACAGCAGACATCTGATAACTTTGGTTAAATAAATTTAAAAACATGTATGAATTAAAGTTCATTCAAATCGTACTTCTTGGCAGGTCTGACTTAACCGTGTCATCTGTAAAATCAGTTTTACTAGGTTCAAGCTATGCAGCAGTGATTCTGGTGAACATATGGACAAACTAAAACAAAAAACAGAAAACAAGAAACAAAATAAAAATTTGCAAATAAGTAAATGGTTTTAATGTGAATCTCAGGAACTCAGGGTGTTCAAAAGCAAAATAGGTTTTATCCTACATATGTAAAAGACAAATAGGAAAAGCCTGAATTACTTAATAAAAAGGGGATTAATATTTGTTGAGTGTTGGCTAGGTGCCAGAGTCTTTTCATCTATTTTCTACTTAAACTTCACATGTACTTGATGGAGAAGCTCTGGTGCTATTGAACGTACAGGTGATCCAACTGTGGATCTGGGAGGCGTAAGAAATTTCCCTAACTCACTTTTTACAGCAAAAAAGTCAAACTGATTTGGCTCCTCACCTTGTACATGGGCTATTGGGCTTAATCATAAAAGGATAATTAATTTGGAAAAACTTGTAAGATGTACAAATAAACCATACAGTCGTCTTTGGTTTCTACTGGAAGGTAAGTTCATTGTAACCTCCACAGTCGGAGACCTAGGGTTAGGCCTTAGGCTTTGCATGTTACCTGCATCTGGTCTCAATTTCTCCACTCGTAAAACAAAAAAAATGACCACACCATTTACTTTCTGGTGTTGTTTCGTGAAAAAGAACCAGACAATTTATGTCAAGAACTTAACGTAAGCACCTGGCACATAGCAGCCACTCAACAAAAGGTGGTTACTATTAGCATAGGAATATTTTAGGTATGCGGAACACTGTTGGGTGTCATTAGAGACTTCTTCTCTAACACATTCTATAGTAGCACAGAAACACTGCATCAGTTTCACCACAGATCCCATCAGCTATGAAGCCCCTCCCCGCTTAATCTCTTCTGTCGCAGCAAAATAATGGACCAGTGGAGCGACAACCTAGAAGAAAAACGCTCCCAAATCGCTTGATCTATCCCCATAGCCATTCACCCATCACCTGCACGCAGAAGACTGTGCCAGGATAGCGGTGGGGTAGACAAATGGGTGTTCCCAGGATAACCTATTCATTTCCCAGTGCAACTGTGCATCCCAGGGATGTGGGAGAACGGTACCGATTACCACGCACAGAAAAGACGGGGACCAAAAGGGGGCCCAGGGAGCTGAGGAATGGCTGGAAGGTGGTGGGCAGAGGAATCAGGAAAGGGGACCCTCCAGCAACCCTTCCATACGTACGCAAATTGAAAGACAGGCCGGCTCTGGACACAGACGAGTGAAGGCGGAGAAGACAAACGCGAGAACCCGTAGCTCTCAAGGAGCTGCAGTCCCCTCAGCCTTGTCCACCCGACGTCTGCGCTCAGCACCCAGCCAGAAAGGCAACCTACCACGCGCCGCCCAGAGCTAGTTTGCAGCTCGCCGCTCTACGTAACACCAATCCAGCCCGAGGAGGGAAGCACATTGCGCCATCTTTATTATGGTCAAGAATGGGTTTTTCCTTCTTTTCTCTTGCTTCCTGGATTTACTAGTCTCAAAGGACACCTGTATTTTGTTGGTTTGCTTTTTTTGTATTCTGGCGAGCGAGAGACTAAGAGAGGAAGAAAAAAACAACGAGAACCCCCCTCCCTGTAGCTGTTCCTCAGGTCCCTCCCACTCAGGCTCGCCCTCACTCAAGATGGCTACCAGAAAACTGGTGCAATGACGCGACGCTGCTGTCCTGGTTGCCAAGGAGATGCGAATACCGGAAATGCGGAATTCGGGGAGGGTGCACGCTGTGGGCGAGAGGCCGGGCGTCGCAGGTCCTGACAGGGAAGAAGTTGGCAGGTCCTGACAGGGGAGAGCCGCGGCGGAGCGTCTCCGCGTCCAGTCAGCCCTGGTGATGGAGTCGCGGGTCGCGGCCGCCGGGGCTGGAAGGACCGAAGCAGATGCGGGCAAGGCTCCCACGATTGGCAGTGCCACCCGGGGGCCGGTGGCTTCGGCGCCCAGGGGGGCCGTCCGGTGGCGGCTTCTGCGACAGGTAAGGGCGAGCGCCCGCCACCCCGCCTCTGGCCACTCCCCTCAGGTGCGCGGCCGCCGCCGCCTCTCCCCGCCGCGCCTCGCACTTCGCCTTCGCGGCGCCCCCTGGCTCCGCCTACACCGTCCCGCCGCACAAACGGGGAGTCTGGCGGGGTGGGAGAGCGGGACCGCCTGGGCCGAGGTCCCGGGAAACTCAGATCTGGGTAGAGAACCCCCGTCCGTCCCGGGGGTGGGACCGCCGCTCCTCGTCGCGGGTCGCTCTTCTTTACGTTCTTAAGTCCCAGCCGGGTTGTTGTCCCCCACTTCCTGGGTGCACCCCTTGGTCCTGCGTCTCTGGACGTCCGCGTGGTTGTCTGATGGAATGGTGACACCGCACGCGTTTCCGTGTGTTTTCTATCAGAGAGTAGAGGGAGTAGGGAAAAGCGACTGCTTTCCCTTTTCCCGCCACGCGAAAGTCAGGCGTTTATCGTCAAAGTTTGGAGTGATCGTTGGGGATGCTCGCAGCCCAAGAGGAACCAACGAATCCAAATGTGTTGGCTCGTACTTTACAAACTAATCCTGTGAAGGCTGTTGTGTTGATGAGTTTCCTTGGTCATTGTGTCTCGTCCCAGCGGTAGAGAAGTCACTCAGCCAGTGGCTCAGAGCGCTGAGTCCTTAGTGTATTGTTTTACTTAACTATTGCTAATAGCACCCAACCCCTTGTCAGATGTCATACAACTTTTGTGAGCTACCTGGTAGTTTATTGATATAGGTTGTGGTCACCTGCGTGGTTTAATATTATGTATTTGGTCTATATACCCGCGGTTCTTTGCTCAGTTGGCTGACATGTTCTCGCAGTTATGGTAGAAGTATAAGAGAGCAAAAGGCACATTTAAAATCCCTGCTTCCCTGTTGTCTGTTAACATGCTGTATCACTTTACTTGTGTCATTACTGTGGCAATATACTAGACAGAGCAGTTTAAGAAAGGAAAGCTTTATTTTGGGACAGTTTGGTGGTGCAGATGATAGCAGGAAAAGTCAAGGCAGCTGGATCCTTAAGCAGCTTGTCACACTGTGTTAGCAGTCAGGAAGAAGAGAGCAATGTTTTAGTTCTGTTTTTTTTAGTTCAAGAGCCCATCTGTGAAATCATGATACTACAATTGGCGTGTGTCTTTCCACCTCAGTGAATTCAATCAAGAAAATCCTTTACAGGCTGGTGTAGAAAATATTGGTTATTAGTGTTTACTGTTAATCACATATAATTATTACAGCAGCTATTATTATTTAACCAGCGTCATATCAATAAAAGACACAGACACCTGTTAGATTTTAATATGCCTTAAACTCTGGCGCTGGGCAGAAACTACCCTCCTAAGCTATCTTTTACCTTCTGCCCCACATCCCATGCCAACTGCTCTAATAATTCCTAGCAGGCCTACCTCCCATCATATATCCCACAAATGTACATGTTTCTTATCTGGGCTGCTTCCCTCCATCATTGATCCTTACAGCAGGCTCCTCCCAGCTGCTTGCTCTTGTCATGATAACCCATGGCAGCTCTGCCTCCAGAAGAGGAGAAGACCTCTACTTTACCTCTGTTCCCTGACTTCTCTTGTGACCTCCTCTCCTCCAATCCCACGAAACTTAGCTTGGTCTAACTCTCTTCTGCCTTGCCCAGTGTGTAGGCAATTACTTACCCAATCAGGGTCACCAAACATCATTTCGGATATGTGATAGTTCATAAGAGACAGCAAGCAGACCTTGAGGAGCAGAATAGTTAACAACCAAACACGAAACACTACAACATGCTGTAACAACAGGCACGGCAAGAGGTCAACTTAATAAATCGCCCGTCACGCACATCCTGGGACTCCTTAGATTCCTCTAGTTCTTGTCAGGTTGATAATCACTATGAACCATGGCATAGACTGTTAGCTATGGAAGGAAGGAAGACTCATGGTCAAAAGTCACACTGTAGGGAAAAGTACTCTTTTTGTGTGTGTCAGGGAAGAAGTGATTTTTTTTTCCTGTAATAATTCAGTCTGTTCCAACAGGCTAAACATTTGTGGGCTTTCTGTAAGCATTTAAAGTGACTGAAAAATTTATTCATGCCTCATCTGTACTCAGAAGCAGAGAGTGTGAAGAATCTGCTCAGGGCTAGAAAGTTGTGACTGTAACTCAAGTGATAAAACACTTTGCATGTGCAAATCCCTAGTTTTGATCTCTACCACCAGGCGTGGGATGTTCTTTCTTTTGTGCACGCTTTCATGATGTGGGTTTATTTTCGCCTGCCCCCTCCCCCCATTTGTCTTTCTGTACTCCTCAGGATTCCAGTGGTGTCTCCAGTGGCATTACCTATTGAGTGCTTACTCTGGAATTCACATTTTTGAGAGAAAACTGTCTGACTAGTACAGTATTGTTTCTAGGTTATGTGACAAATTGCTGACTTTTGACTCTAGTGCCTGCCTTAACTAGAATCTGTGTATGATCAGCAGCTAAGGAAGTTACAGGTGCTTTATTTTCCTTTTGTTGAGTCTCTTCTGATAGCAGTGGTGACCACTTGCAGTTCAGGCTTTCAACCTCCATCCAGTTAGTGGCCCTGAAGGAAACATCTGTTTTCCCTAATAAATAATTTCTTCCAAATGAATCTTATAGGTCACATTTGGGCCAATTGCTGTGCCCAAGAGCATGGAGCTATTTGGCTAGTTTGGGTCATCAAACTGTTTTAACAGTCTCAGCATAGAAGAGGAGGTTGCCAAAATGAAGACATACATCCACAAAACCACAGACACCTCTGGCATGAAGCTCTCTACCGAGACAGCTGGACACTTGACTGAGGAGTCTGACTAATAGACTGTCTCAGAGTGCAGTGTGAAGCAGGATGTTATGTGTGAGACTCGCACTGCTAGCTGAGACCCCTGATTTTAGGCTCCGCTCTGCCCTTGACTTTGTGTGGTGAGGAACACTTTATTGGACATCAGTTTTTCATTGTAAGCGAAGGACCAAGGGTAGGCTTCTATCAGACTTTCCTACCTTTGATGATCTTTCCATTTTCTAGACTCAGCTTTTGGAGTACTTTCTGCTAACCCTTCAGATTTCATTAGCATCTGTAGTGACTTTTCGTATATTTTCACCTCTAATATTTATAATTTGAGTTTTTTTGTTTTGTTTGTTTTCTTTCCTGTTTTAGGTAGGGGTTTACCCATCTTACTTATCTTTACAAAGAATCAACTTTTAGTTTGGTTGTTTTTTTCTGTATTCTCTTATCTTTTAGTCTGTTTCATTAATGTCTGCATTTGATTTTAATTATTCCTTGTTTTCTAGTGCTTTTAGATTTGGCTTTTTTTTAAGATTTAATTTTTAATTGTTTGTATATGGGAGGAGAGCTTGTATAGAAGAGTACAGGTGCCAGAAGAGGGCATCAGATCTCTTGGAGCTTATGTTACACGGCATTGTGAACCACCTCCTGTGGGTAGTAGGAACTGAACCCAGGTCCTCATGATTTTATGTTCTTAACCTCTGAGGTGTCTCTCCAGCCCCTGGATTATTATTACTTGTTTGAGGCCTTGAGTTATTAAATCCCAGCATGGAGAAGGGAAAGCCCCACCCTAACCAAGAAGCTATTTCAGTTGATAATCTGTTGTGAAAAGAAAAGTTTTCTCCAATGGAGTATCACTGGGCTTATCAACCACTTTTCAGGGCCAGCCTCATACCCCGAAGTAGTTGGCTAACATCAAAAGGACTCCATGGTTTTCTAGTGTGCTTTTTGTTTTGTTTTGTTAGGTTTGTTTGTTTTTAAGATTTATGTATTTATGTATATGAAGGCTTTGTCTGGATGGATGCCTGCACATCAGAAGATGGCATTAATCCCATTACACTTGTTTGTGAGATGCCTTGTGGGTGCTGGGAATTGAACTTGGGACCTCTGAAAGAGCAGTGCTCTTAACTGCTGAGCCGTCTCTTCAGCCCCCTGTTTGGTTGTTTTTACTTTTGTATTTTTTTTTTTTTCCTTGAAGTTGGGTGGGTAGGGAGATGGAAAGGCTCTGGGAGGAGTTTGGAAAAGGGAAAGGGTATGATCAAAACTTATTGTATGAAAAATATTTAAATAAAAATGTTTTTGAATAAAAACAGAAATCCCCATCAAGATAAATTTATCTCAGTTAACCCAAATATGTTTTTTTAAAAAAATTATTGAACTGTGCATACTGAAAACTCAGTAATTACATGGAACTGAAAAATCATAATCATATTAATTACATAATTTATAATTAAACTAATTATAAAAATTAGAAATACATACATCAGAGACCTTGAGTTGCATCACTAGTTTATTTTATTTTTAAATTTTTTATTTTATTTTAGTTCTTTGAGACAAGGGTTCACTATGTAGCTCTGGCTGTCATGGAGCTCACTATGTAGACCAGGCTGGCCGCAGACTCAGAGATCCATCTGCTTCTTCCTCCCAAGTACTAGGATTAAAGGTGTGTGCCACACATGGGACACAGTGGTTCCTGTCTGTAATCCCAGCACTTAGGGAGGCAGAAACAGGCATGCATATCCCTGAGTTGGAGGCCAGCCTGGTCTACAAAGCAAATCCAGGACAGCCAAGGCTACATAGAGAAACTGTCTCTGAGATTACAGGTGTGTGTCTCCAGGTCTGGCTCTGTTTGTTTTTTAATGTAAGCACCCATAGCTGCTTAGCAGTACCTCAAGGTTCTAGAAGTTACATTTCATTTTGAGTTAATTCTAGGAATATTTTAATTTCTACTATGACTTCTTCAATGACCTTCTGGTCATTCAAAAGTTTTTTTTGGTCTTTAAGTGTGTTTAAGTCAAGTAATTTTTTCTACTATTTTTTTAATTGGTTAATTGAGTTTCTAATGTCCAACATTTTTTTTTGTTTGTTTTATTTATTTTTTGTTTTTGTTTTTGTTTTAAGATAGGGTTTCTTTATGTCGCCTTGGCTGTCCTGGATTCACTTTGTAGACCAGGCTGGCCTTGAACTCACAGCAGTCTGCCTGCCTTTGTCTCTCTGAGTGCTGGGATTAAAGGAGTGCATTTTTTTAAAATATGTATTTCTAATCCGGTCATGATGGCACATGCCTTTAAACTCATGACTTGGAAGGCAGAGGCAGATGGAGCTCTGAGTTTGAGGCTAGCCTGGTCTACAATAGTGAGTTCTAGGACAGCCAGGAATACACAGAAAGACCCTGACTCAAAAAAAAATGAGCATATTATGTAGAATGTATTATATATTACATATATATATATACAATACATATATACGATATGTATGCGTAT
Organism: Meriones unguiculatus; assembly: GCF_030254825.1. Taxonomy (NCBI): domain Eukaryota; kingdom Metazoa; phylum Chordata; class Mammalia; order Rodentia; family Muridae; genus Meriones; species Meriones unguiculatus. The sequence continues at coordinate 94,233,326 of NC_083349.1, read as the reverse complement.
ATAAATAATACATAATTTTATACACTTTCCCAGTGAATTTGTCCTCTATGTTGATAACTTTTTCATCCTCTTGTTGGCTTTTATTGTCCATTTTCCTTTGCTTTGCTGACTCTCTTCTTCACCTCTTGGATTGAAATTTTTGTGTCTTCTTTGTTGTCACTGTCGTTTTTACCAGTAGACATTAGAAATCTTCATCCTGCATTTTATCTACTCAGTATCTTTGAATTCAGTGAAGAATTGCAGTATTCTAGAGGTCATGCTGCCTTTCAATGTTTCTGTGATGTGGTCTGAGAATGTTGCTTTAACTCTCTCAGTTTTGTTGGAGATCTTACTGAGCAGCCTACTCCAGAGGCTCAGTCTTCATACTGTCCAGTGAGGACAAAAAAATTAATTACAACAGCTACAGAATCAAGTTACACAAGTTATAGAAATTGTTTAAGAGCCCACCAATTCACTGACAATGACTATAAGCCAAAGAATATGAAAACTACTATGAAATTGTAAATTATTAGGGTAAATGTAGAAATACTAAGTGAATAGAAAAAGGAAGGAGGCAAGGAAAGAGGAAAATGTAGAGAAGCCGAGTTCAGGAGACAGAAAGAAAAGGAAAAGTTGTGCAGAATGTTCTGAAGGAGAATAGGAAGGAGTAAGTATTAGAAAAGATTCAAGAATATATCCAAGAAAGAGAAAGTTTGAAAGCAATTTAAAAAGAAGAATAAAAAGGAAAAATAGGAATTTAAAGCTAACCATTAAAAATTCTGCAAAACGAAGCCAAGTGCTTGCTTTAGCAGCATGTGTGCTAAAACTGGAATGGCCAGGATGATTAGCACGGTCCTGCACAGGGTGACACACAAATTGTAGAAGGTTTCCAAATTAGGAAAAAAAAAACCAAAAAAACAAAAAAAAAAAAAAACAAAACAAAAACAAAAAAAAAAAAAAAACAAAGTCAAAGTACTCCAAAGAATACAGAAGGCTTAAATTTTTTTTTCTTTTTTTCCTTTTGGTTTTGAGGCTGGAGATATTCCTCCCTCCCTTCTTCCCTCCCCTCTTCCCTCCCTCTCCCTCTCCCTCTTTCTCTCTCTCTGCAAGCTCATCTTGTATAATTCTTGCTGTTTCTCCAAGGAGTCTCACCTTGTGTTGTGGTAATACTATGTAGAGACAGCAGGGAGCACCAAGTGTGCTAGTTGCTGCAAGTCTGATCACGGAAGTCTTCAGGGATGGGCAAATACATATGTACAGTTTTAAAATGCAGGGCAGAAGACGGAAAGCTTCATTAGGTTATGTTTATCTCCCATTTGGATGTGGACCTGAAAGGTTTTTGCTAAAACCATTTAATTTTATATCTATCTCTTTTCTCCAAACATGGAAAACTAAAACCAGTAAAACTAGCCATTTGATTTCTCCTAAAACAAGTAAATACATATACACAGATACACATACAACCCCATAAGCACACAAACATATATACAAACATATATATGTCACACACACGGGTACACACACATGTGGGTACACAAACATACTGTGCTGCACATGCACACACATACACATGAACAGCACGTGTACACACATGCACACTGATATGCACATACACATGCAGAGCCTAATAATAACACACCTGCATTAGTTCTAGCTGTTAAAGGTGTTACTTGTGTTCTCAGTTCCTCTAATTAACAGATGCGCAGGAGAAAATCTGGTATAAAAGCCTTGCTAACTCTAGATTTGCCCCCTTTTTAAGGTTATCACATTGTTTAACTGTTACTGTCTTCACTGCTTTCCAGCGCCTTCAAGTGTTTTGTCCATTTTCTCCATGTGCTCAGCAGGAAGTTAGTCTGGATAATCTAATCCAGTAGTATTGGACATGAAATTCCCCTTATCTCTTAAAATTTGCAAACTAGCCTTATACTACTTATATCATATAACCCCAATGTTTGATTTTATTTCAAAGGTTCTGAGGCAGAAACAGCTGGATGACTGTCTGAGACATGTGTCGGTGAGAAGATTTGAATCGTTTAATCTGTTCTCAGTCACAGAAGCCAACAAAAGGGGAAGTGAAGAGGAGGCTGGTTCGTGGGTCCAGTACACGAGTGTCTTTTATCCCGAGTACAGCATCTCCTTAAGGTGAGAGTTGTCTGAGTTCAGGTTGTAGAAGGAGACCTGCGCACACAGAGGTCTGCGTGGCTCTGTGTGGCTTTGCAGCAGTCTTTATTAGAACTGAGCTGTGCAACTTGATGTTAGAAAATCCCGCTGCCTTAGACAGATTCTCTTATGCTTCTGTCTCATAAAACCACGAGTATCAAATGAAAGCATCAACTTTAAAGTACTTTTGAAACTTCAAAAAGTCAAGCGGTTTGGCCCAATCGCTTCACCAGAGATAATCTCATTGTATTTTAGTTTATTGCTACTTTATTTCTAAAAACACTTTTATTATTTATCTTATAAATTATATATTTATGTGTTGTCTATAAGTCTGTGTTCTTATAAAAATCAACATCTAATGAAGACGTGCTTGTTTATCTCAGTCACTGTTCTATTGCTGTGAAAAGACACCATGATCACGTCAACTCTTATACAAGAAAGTATTCAGTGGGGGTGCTTGCTTACAGTTTTAGAGAATCAGTCCATGATCATCATGTTGAGAAGCAGACAGGCATGGTGCCAGAACAGTAACTGAGAGCTTTATGTCCTTATCTTTAGGCAGCCGGCAGAAAGAGAGAGAGAAACAAAGAGAGGCATGAGAGACAGAGTCCACCTCTGGTAATACACCTCCTCCAACAAGGCCACACCTACTCCATCTAGGCCACACCTCCTAATCTTTCTCCAACATTTCCACCAACTTGGGACCAAGCATTTAAATATATGAGTCTCTGGTGGCCATTGTCATTTAAACCACCACTTTTAACTGAGATTTAAATTTTATGCAGTGCTTGAAAATAAATTCAATATTTTTAGAAACTTAAAAAACAATTAAGAATTTTGCTACCTTCACTGGGTCTTGTGTTGTCAGACTAGAAAATAATTAATTTAAGGATATAGTGAGTTTCAAACTAGGGGTCCATTTATCTATTCTCTTACAGCATTTGATTATGATAAAAAGCCAAGTTCTTTGAGGCAGAGAGGGCTGAAAATAAAAACCGTTTTCTAAACTATACTCCAAGTGGTAGTTACCTGAAAATCAAGCTTTGGTATTCTTCCCATTCAGGTTTTGTTGCTCTTAGAACATGACCAGAAAAATAGTAGGAACTTCAGCTGAAAATACTGATTTCTGAGAAGCATGCAGACTGTTCTAGTTCTTAAAATTGTTTAAGAGACAAGAAAGTTACAAACTGAAGTAACAAAATACCACTTTTACTCCTAGTTATAGTCTGGTATTTTGCAGTAATGCTGTAGTTGTTTCATTTTTATAAAACCTGCCTTTTGTGACAGATCTCACATTCCGAGGTGAGGGCTATTCAGTGATACCAAGTGTAAGAAGAGAAAGGAGCATCTGGAGGGCAAGTGTGATTGAACATTGCCTACGGGAGTCCTGGAATGATGTTAAGAGGTTCTTGCCATGAAGGCTATCTGTTTATAACACTTTAGCTTAAGGTTTCTAAATTTTCAAAGGTGCCAAAAGAGTTAAACATTTGGATAATACTGATTAAGCTGAGTGGTGTGAAAAAACAGGTGTAAGGATCTGTTTTTAAATACGTGTTTTATTGACTACAGTAATTAAAAGTATTTTGTGAACTTGCCTTTATAGTCATTATGAAATTCTAACTAGAGTATGCCAGTTCACCCTTTTTGTTTTTTTCTTAATTTGAGATAGGTCTCACTACATGGCCCCTGGTTAGGCTTGAATTCACAAAGATCCAGTTGCTTCTGCTTCTCTGTGTGCTGATAGTAAGGCGTGTGTCAGCACATTCCTTCACTTTGTTTGATGTAGATCATCTATTTAGTCCTTGCTCAGAAAATAAAGTTGTTACATATTACTAAGTGCCTGGTAATGAGCTAGGTGCTTTGGTATTTTCTGTGTCCAGGAATCCTTATGCTACATTCTGGGAAGTAGGAATAAGGTGGTTGCCAACTGGAAGATAGTATGTGTAAATTGAAAAAAATGGGAAACCGGAATGATCCAGAGCATTCAGGAATAAAGTATATTTCATTTTTTACTTTATGTGCATTAGTGTGAAGGTATCAGATCTCTTGGGAGTGGAGTTACAGACAGTTGTGAGCCACCATGTGGGTGCTGGGACTTGAACCCCGGTCCTCTGGAAGGGCAGACAGTGCTTTTAACAACTGAGCCATCTCTCCAGCCCCCCGAGGAATAAACTTGCAAAGCTATTTTCTTGCATCTTCTTGTGATAAAGGACAGAGTAAGTTGGAGCTGGATGTTTCCTGAGTTTTCAATGCTCAGTAATGTTGGCTGCTGAGAATGTGAGGTTTTCACTTGTTGGCTTGTTACCAGTAAGGCCTTGTTATCCATCCACAGGGATGCCCTGACTTATCACCTGGAAGCTTGGGTATTGTATGGACTGAACTTTTTCAATAACACGGCTCTTTGCAACGACTCATTTTTGAAAGAATAAATGTCTCTAGAACTATGACACAGTCCTTACTGAGCTAAAAATTTGGCCTTGAGGGTTTCCAGTTTTATCTTTCTCTTTGTTTTCTGCTTTGTATCCTTTTACATTATTCAAGTAAAAATAATACCTTAAGTACACAGAATTTGTCAGTTGGACCTGGTCTTCAATAGCTAGTCAGAGTAACACTGAGGAGGGCTGACAGCTGATGTCTACTAGGTGATATCACTTTCTAAGTGGTTTCTAGGTGTTAGCATCTTTAATACAATAGCCAACTTAGGTGAATACTATGACATCATCATTTGATAAATGAGACTAACCTCATTTATAAATGAGGTCACACAGCTGGTCATGCAGTAATTTGTGCCTGTATTTACACAGGTAATCTGTCTCCACAGTTTGTACTTCTAAAGCACTGCTCACAGATAGCTACAGACATGGTTTAGTGACTTCAGCGTAACTTCCTTATTGATAACCTCTCTAGATGGACACCGAGTCTGTACTTTTAGCTTCTGCATAATCCTGCCTCTTAAATTGGAGCCTAGGTATGTTGATTTCCTCAATGATTACTGTGATCATCAACTTTCTGCTTTATACACAACCCTGTTATGCAATTTTAGTGAAATTACCAGAGGAGCCTAGATGGAGGATTTTTGCCATAAACAGTTCATTCTTCCTCATTACAAATTTTGTTCACATATTTTTACCTATTTACTGTTTTCTCTTAGTTTCTTTTATCTTCTCAATATCAACTCCATTCTTATTTTTTTTCTATCTCATATTAGCACTTTCAACCTGTTTCTGTAAGATTTTTTTAGCAGTGGTATCTGTTTTCTTCAGTATTGAGTGATGGATATTCTGAAATAGTTTTTGACTGTTTTAGAACAATAACAACCAAAATTAATTTTAAATAAAGTATATACATACACATTGATAATTATATATACTATATATAAATATAATATAGTAATAGATAAATATATAAAATTATATAATGTAATAAAAACATAAAATTATAAATTATAAAATATATAGAGGTATTTTTAAATTATAAAATATATAATAAAATTATATCAATCAGTCAATATATATTTCTATATCTAGAAATAATTTCCCACTCTATATTTTAAAAGTTTGTTAAATACAACATTGTGAAATTATTAGAGGAAAAAAATAATTTTAGGTAAATTCAAACAGAATAGTGTCTTGTATATAAATAAATAGAAATATAAGATATGCTTTTCCCAAGGAGCTAATTATGTGAAAATGAAACATTAACAAGAAAGAAGGAAAGTTAAGTAGGCTGTCCAAGAGCTCTCACCATATGGTGCACGACTGATTTCTAAATAATTAAAAACTTGATATGTGTCAGTTTAAAACACTTTTTCTGGAAAGTGCTGAGGGATTGGAATTTAAACTGCATCTAGAAGTAATAGATGGTTTCGGAGAAAGGGAGAAATCATTCCTGATTTCACAAAATAGATAGGTTGAAAACATGCACGGCCGAACTACCAGGGGCTACTGAGAAGGGCATCTTAGCCTCTAGGGAGAGGGTCCTGTAGGCTGAGTGGTTGCTGTGCACTCCTGCAGACTGTAAACGTGAACTCATTGTGTGTCTTGCTCCCCATCACCTGAGAGTTCCTGGCTCAGCTCAACAGAGGACATGGGTGATTCTTACCTGTTTGTCCTTGGTGTCTGTTCCCAACCCTAAACTTCCTTGAGTTCTAGCCCTTTGACATTTTATTAGACTCAAAATAAGTACCCCAGAGCTGCAGAGATGGCTCAATGGTTAAGAGCGTTGTCTGTTCTTTCAGAGGTCCTGAATTCAATTCCCAGCCACCACATGGTGGCTCACAACTATCTATACTGGGATCTGATGCCCTCTTCTGGCATGCAGGTGTATGTGCAGATAGAGCACTCATACATAAAATAAATATATAAAATCTTTAAAAATTAAAAAAATACCCCAAAGATAGTAAATAACTAAATGATCGTGAATTTCAAAGTATCTTATTGTTGTTTAATTACTAAGCTATGTAAACTATAAAATTATAATTACAGAACATTAAAATTTTTGATCATTATTTTCTCTTAGCCTTACATAATGGTACTTAAAATGAAGGAATAATGAATTTCTCATAGTAATTTTCATTAAAAGCAAAATTTTGGGTTGTTAGATCAAAGGTTAGATTGTGAACTCCCCAAGATCAGTTGTCATTTCTGTGTGTTCCAGAATAGTTCAGTGTTTGGTTGAAAGTGGTTGAGACTGAGGAAGTGAAATGAAGAAAGTGTCACTCCTACTTTGTTGCTTGAAAAGTCTTGTTTTTCTGGTGCTTTGTTTGTTGGAACTTTATAGACACAGCTATTGCTGTTAGTTAGAGCCACACAGAAATCAACAGTAGGCCAGAAAGTACGTCCACTAAAAGTCTGTTATTAAAAATTACCTCCACCCTCTCTTACACACTGTGATTTATTATTGCATAAAACTTACTGTAGAAAGACTAGATATTTTCTCCATATGTTAGTTTTTTAACTTAATTTCCCCATGGCCAAATTTAGATATTTTGGAATCAATAAAATACTTTCATTAAATATGGCACCATACATGCCAGGGTTATTAATTTATAAATATATGCATATATGTGGAACAGTACATGCCAGGGTTATTAATTTATAAATGTATTCATAGCTTAAGAAAAGCTAAAGCCGAGAGGCCTGTCCTGTCCTTCTGTCTTTGAATATGACCACTGTTGCTATGGTAATTGCTGAATTAGAAGGCCAGCACTTGACTTTTGGCTTGTCCTAGAAGTGCAGGGTAGGCAGGAAGTCAAGAATGTGGCTTCAACTGTGTTACGTTTTTAGTACAAGCAGTGCAGCACCATGAGATTATATATTGCTTCTCAGAGAAAGGAAAAGACAAATGAAAGCATCACACTACTGAAATTAGTGTGTGCTTTCTAGTGCTAAGTCAAAACTGGTGACAGGAATGATATGTTCATGAAATTAGATGCATGGTGTATTATCCTCACATACCTGGCATATTATAGGTACATATTTCAATAAACATTTCCTTTCAAAAATTATAGTATGGATGTGAAATGACATCTCACTGTGGTTATAATTTGCATTCCTCAATGATGATTTCAGGGGTACTACCTAGTTCTGAGAGTAGAGGCAAGAGAAGGTAGTAAGTTGGGGTGGGGGTGAATATGAACAAAATACATCAATATACAAGCACCGTCACAATGAAAGCCATCATTTTGTGCACTAACTAAAAAATTAATTTATAAATTGGGAAGTGGGGGCTGGAGAGATGGCTCGGCGGTTAAGAGCACACTGGTTGCTCTTCCAGAGGTCCCAGTATCAATTCCGAGCACTCATATGTTTCACAGCCTTCTGTAATGGGATCTAGTGCCTGCTTCTGGGCATATGTACATGCAGACAAGGCACCCATATACATAAAATACAGAAACAAATAAATCTTAAATAATAAATAAAATGAAAAAAGGCAAGGCTGGCAACTGAACAAATATGATTACTGCGTTTATTTAAATAGGTAGTTTTAATATTAGGAATAGTATTAATAAAAGATATTAAACAGCTTTTAGTTTCTTATTTGAAAAAGTCTTTATAGGACCTTTTCTAGTGTATGTGGAAAACTCAAGTTAATTGAGTTGTATTTTCATGTAACATGTTATAGATGTCGGTTAATTATGACATTAATATTCTATGTTGTCTTAAACTCTATTCATGATTGTTTATGTAATTTATTTACATGTAAGTGTCCTCAGTTTGAGAAATTAAAATGGTTTCTGGAATGTGTTTTGAAATTTATCTACATTCTATGTGGATGTTACCTATACTTTCTTATATTGTAGATAAGATTGTAAAAGCCATTTAGTTATAAAAAAGCTTCAAAGTGATTTGTACAATCTGTTGTTAAACATTTTTTCTCTGAAAACTTCTATGTTTTTTTTTTTTCTTTTATAGTCTTCTAGGGTACATTCCACTCTGTGGTTTACTTTTTCTGCCTTTTAAATTTTTTTTTGTTCTTGTTAATCAAGGTACAATCCACATGCCCTTTACCACTGTAACCAAGGCTCTCAGCACAGCTCCCAGTGCCTTAATGTTTGCAGCTCTGCCCTATTGCAGCCTCACATTAATCCAAAAGCAAGGCCACACCCACTGTCAGGAACTCCCCCATCCAGTCTCTGTCAGCATCTGATTTGCTCCTATTCTTGGAGGGGGGGCTTGTTTGCTCTTGACATTTCATAGAGATGGAATATTACAATATGTGGGCTTTTCTGTCTGGCTTTTTTTCCACTTAGTACACTATTATACGTAAAAAAAAAAAACAAAAACATTTACTCAAATTCTTGTTTCAGAAAGTTGTTTTTTTGTGGTTGAAATAATGTCATTATATGGTTAGTAATGCATTTAATACTCCCTTATGAGCTAATGGACAATCTGAGTTGTTTTTGCTTTTGGCTGTTACCCGTAGGACTGTACATTCATGTGTACTGTGTGTGTGTGTGAACATAGTTTTCAGTGCTCTTGGTATGTGCCTGGGAAGGAAATGGCTAGATAATGCAGTTGCTACATGTTTAACTTTTTGAGGAATGCCCAACTCTTTCATAGTGGCTTTTTTACATTCTTACTAAGAATGAATGGGAATTCAGATTTCTCTTCATGTTTGTCAGCACTTGTTTTTTTTGTTGTTTTAAAGTTAATTGTGTGTGGGTGGTTTGCCTGTATGTATGTCTGTGCCCTACATGTGTGCCTGGTGCCCACAGAGGTCAGAAGAGGGCATTGGATCCCCTGAGACTACTGATGGCAGGGAGCCACCATGTGGGTACTGGGAATTGGACCCAGGTCCTCTGGAAGAGTACCCACTGCTCTTAACCACCTCTCCAGCCCTATTTGTTCTTCTCTATTAAAAATTTATAATGTGAAATGATATCTTACTGTGGTTTTGCTTGTCAGTTCCCAGTTGAAAATGAAAGATGCTAAGCATCCTTTATGTATTTATCATATAACTTCTTTGCATTCAAGTATTTTACCCATTGTAAATTATATTGTTTATATTTAGGTCCTTCCTTCCTTCCTTCCTTCCTTCCTTCCTTCCTTCCTTCCTTCCTTCCTTCCTTTCTTTTACATATATATGTGCTCTCTCTGTAGGTCACTTGCATGTCAAAAGAGGGCATCAGATTCCAGTATAGATGGTTGTGAACCAACATGTAGTTGCTGGGAATTGAACTCAGAACCTCTGGAAGAGCAGACTGTGCTCTTAACCACTGAGCCATCTCTCCAGCCTTATATTTAGGATCTTAAGTTTAAAAAATTTTAAACCCAAAATTAATAAATAATTGCGACATAGATATTTATGTAGTACAGTGTGAAATTTAATGTCTTTCTACAGTGTATAATAGTCAACCCACCACCTCATACATCAGTAATTTCTTTGTGATGGGTTTCTTTACATAGCTCTGGCTGTCCTCAAACTTGCTTTGTAGACCAGGCTGGCCTTTAACTTAGAGATCTGCCTGCCTTTGCCTTTTGGGTGCTGGGATTAAAGGTATCACCACTGCCTGGCTAATTGTTTTTATAAGTAGAATTGTGAGATTTGGCTTCTTGTTTCTCCACTCTTATACAACTAAAAATATCACAGTGCACACTCTACTTCAAGACAGTGCTTTCAGTAATGACAAGCTCTGCTTCAGTATTAACTCAGAAAGTTGCAGTAGTTACTGAGTAGTGTGGGCTTTTAAGATAGGTGTTTTACTTTGGTTATCCTAGCTCCTGGCTTTAGACAGTTAACATTATGTAGTATGCATACTGTTTTTCTATTCTGCTCTGTTATATGACAAAACGTTTCCTGGGGAAATGCTACACATATGTCTTCTCACCCCAGATATGGGGTATTAAGTTCACCCAAGATGGAGTCACCTAATACACTGTGGTGGTTTGAATAGGTATGGCCCCCGTTGTCTTACGTGTATGAATGCTTGGCCCATAGGGAGGAAGGAATGTGTCACTGTGGGGGTGGGCTTTGAGGTCTCATATATGTTTAAGTTGTGCCCAGTGTGGCACACAGTCTCCTTTTGCTGCCTGCAGATCCAGATATAGAACTCTCAGCTCCTTCTCCAGCATCATGTCTGCCTGCATGCCACCATGCTTCCCACCAGACTGGTAATGGACTAAGCCTCTGAACCGTAAGCCACCCCAATTAAATGTTTTCCTTTATAAGAGTTGTCATGATCACAGGGTCTCTTCACAGCAGTGGAAACCCTGACTAAGACAGACACCAGGATGAGCTCTGACCCATGTGGGGGAATGGAAACTGACCGTTCTGCACTTCTCAGAGGTCATGTGACCCCTTACCTCAGCTGAGCAGCTTGTCCACAACATCCTGTTAGCTTATAATGACCAGAAGTGCTCTCATAAAGGACTTTTGCTTACAGCAGCTCCTTTTGCCTTAATGCTTTTCTGGCCACTTTGGAAGGCTTTAAGGCCTTCCAGAGCCTCACAAGCATGGAAGTGGGCTTTCTATCAATATGCTCCCTAAGGACTCTGGCTTGACTCAAGCCTAGTCACAGTTGTGTGCAGGTGATCCAGATAGGCCTCTTCCTCTGCTTTACCATTTCTCATCTCCTCTAGATTGCTCTCTCACTTCACAGTCACTCTTTACATGCTAGTGTGAGTCACCAAGAGCTGCCAAAGCCTCTGTACTTTGTAAAGATCCCACTGTCCCTTTATGGGGCTCCGCAAAGCCACTTTGAATCAATGTTTTCCTCAATTCTCCTGTGAACAAAGCTCTGTCCAGCCCAGCAAACTGAGGTCCACACACAGCTTCTCTTATTCCTACTTCCCTCAGTAATGTCTCCTCTATTGTTTTCTACTTCTGTGCATTTATGGAGTCTTCAGAAGGAGATAACCAAGTGTTCCTAATGGCTCTAATAAGTCAGTCCATTAGGGACTAATTTCCTTCATGTCTCAGGTTATGAAGCCTTTGCCTTCAGGAGGGCTGGGGAGTTATATTACTCAGTTTTCCTGTCTCCACAGCAGACTGCTCCCACCTGCTCCCATGTCCCACAGCCTCACAAGCCTCACAGGCCAGGCTGCAGTAGGCTCTTTGCTTTTAAAAAAGTCTCCCTCAATTCCAGGAGCCCAGGTGCTGAGTATTCCCTCGTTACAATACTTTCTTGCCCCATCTGCATGCTTGATTTTACACTGTTCCTTAGTTTTTTCATATTGAAGTCGGACCTGTGGGCATCTTCTGTTGCCTTACCATATTCTTCTTCTCTTCACTCTCTGAATCTTCCCATGGCTTCCAAGTTCTTGGATCCCAAGACGAGCTTTTAAGTATGAATCTAACTTGTACTTTTTTTTCCTCCTGCCCTCAAGCCTTAAGCAGCAGCAAGCCAACACCTTATCTCATCCAGTAGCCTCAGATCAGAGGCTAACACAGAGAATGCTGCCTCAGCTCCCTTTTTTGGTTGAGTTTGTTCCTTTACACAAACATCTCAGCCTCAGATGCATTTCTAACTACACACGGCAGAGGCCAGGCAACCTCTGCCTTGCTTGTGGATAGTGGGGACCGTGGTGTGCTAATCTCAAAGACTGCAAGAGTTCCTCTCACCTTCAATGGTTTTCAGGGTGACTCCATATTCAGGTGGTGGCCCCTGCTCATCAAGCAGGCATGCCACCCCATTTGCCACCCAGATGCCGACTCCGGGAGACCTCCCAGTCACTGCTGATCCGATGGCTCAGCCTAAGCTGTCTGTCTCACTACCCAAAGCAAGAATCATACAACTGCTGTCGTAGAGGTCTCACTAACACACCGTACAGGAAAGGTCAACTCTATCAGAATGTCCTCCTCAGATGCTCCCACTCAGGCTTCTTGGCTGCGCCGTACACCTTGCTACTTATAGCTAGAACCATGCATTCACTTCTCTCCAACTCATCTGTGGTTCTGTCTTATTCAGGTGCCAACTATGTTGTATGACAAAACTTTTCCTGGGGAAATGCACACATGTCTACTTACCCAAGATAGGGAGCCTATGACAGACCAAAGTACAGATAGCACCAAAGTTCATCTTGGTGAGCCAGTGATTTTTTTTTTTAAAGATTTATTTATTTGTTATTTATACAGTATTCTGCCTACATGTGTGCCTGCAGGCCAGAAGAAGGCACCAGATCTCGTTATGGTTGTCAACCATCACATGGTTGCTAGGCCTTGAACTCAGGTCCTTTGGAAGAAGAGTCAGTGCTCTTAATCTCTGAGCCAACTCTCCATCCCCAAGATCCAAGTCTTGAGCCAGTGATTTTTATTGGGATTACTTACAGGAGCAGAAATGGCTCAGAGACATCACCAATGCCCACCCCAGCTTGGGTATCAGCTCACAAAAGCTGAGAGCCTGGAGCACACTGCACAGCTTGTATGCAGCTTGACAGGTTGAAGAGTGTCCTTTCCAGGTGCTTGCCTCAGCTGGTCCAAACCCTTCCAGGCAGCTGGTCTGGAATCAGTCTTCTTTGTAGCTTGTCTTGTCTGAGAGACTTCTATTCAAATCACTCCTTCCTTCCTTCCTTCCTTCCTTCCTTCCTTCCTTCCTTCCTCCTCCCTTCCTCCCTTCCTCCCTTCCTCCCTTCCTCCCTTCCTCCCTCCCTTCCTTCTTTCCTTCCTTCCTTCCTTCTCCCTTCCTCCCTTCCTCCCTTCCTCTCTCCTGCTTACTCTGGCAGGGAGAGGCCTAGTGAATCTGGTCCTTTTCAGGGACTTTTAAAGCTATTTTGAGTTGTTTACCTTCCTTCTTATGGAATGCAGGACTGAATCTCAGAGGAAATTGTTAGACAGTATCTTAGTTAGGGTTTTATTGCTGTGAAGAAACACCAGGACCATGGCAACTCTTACAAAGGACAGTGTTTAGTTGGGCGCAGTTCAGAGGTTTGGGCCATTGTCAGTGTGAATGGAAGCGTGGTAGCAGGAAGGAAGAGAGGTATCTGACAGCTCTACATCCCCATATGAAGGCAGTAAGAAGAGGGAGTGACACTGGGTCTGGCTTAAGTGTCTAAAACCCTTAAAGCCCTTCCTCAGTGACGGACATTTTTCAACAAGGCCACACCTCCTAATAGTGCCACTTCCTCTGGGACTATGCCTATTTTCATTCAAACCACCACTGGCAACATGCCTCAGATTTAATTTTAAATGCTTTATCCTTATTGTGCTGTTTGAAGGTATGGAGGTATTGTGCTGTTTGAAGGTATGGGGGAATGATAGGGAGGGAGAAAAGGAAAAAGAAAGGGAGAGGAGAGGAGTGGAGAGGGAACCAAAATGTCTTTATCAGGCCATAAAGAAACTGAGTAGGCTTGGTGGGTGGTACACGCCTGTAATCCGGGCAGAGGCAGAGGCGGGCAGATCTTTTTGAGTTTGAGGCCAGCCTGGTCTACAAAGCAAGTCCAGAACAGCCACAGCTGCATAGAGAAACCCTGTCTCAAAAACAAAAAAACAAAAAACAAAACAAAAAAAACAACAACCCCAAAACCAAAACCAAACAAATTGAAAAACCATAAGAACGAGAGAGAGGGAGAGAGAGAGAGAGAGGGAGAGAGAGAGGGGCAGAGGAGAAATTGTGGTTTCAGGAAGTTTTTGAGAAAGGGTCTCTAGCTCTGGTGCTAACCTCTGCGTGTAGCTAAGGAGGCCCTTGAACTTTCCTTTCCTAATGCTGGGTTACAGGCATTTTTTTTTTTTTTGAGGAATTTTTTGTAAGGAAGTCATCAGAAACAAGATATTCTACAACTATTTTTACTACAGTAGTATGTGTAGTAGCTCCAGAGTATGTGCCATGATATAGTCAACATGAATTTGTGTTCAGTGTCGTGGTGCAGTCACAGTCATAGTCATTCACTGTTGCTCTTTGAACTTCTGAACGTCATTAAGATCATGTTGCAGGAGATTATTGGATGTTGAAAATTCATGTTGAAAGCATGAATTGTACAACAGTTTTATCAAAGTGTAAGAGCAGATTTGAACTGTGTACTAAAATCTTAACTGATTATCTCTGATTTTTAGGATTTTGATGTTTTGTTATCTTAGACCATGCTGAGGTCTGTGCCGTGTCATACCACGTCTTGCATCTTAGAGGTTAAAACTTCATGTGCTATAGTTTTCAGTAATGTTAGTGTAATTAACTTCGTATATCCCAGACCCTTATGTTCACAGAGGTGGCTATAGCATCATCATATGATAAGGAAGCTTTGATGTGTGCATGGTCACTTTATTTATTTGGATTGTGATAATTGTGTGGCCAGTGTTTATTTGGCTACTTCTGATTGCAGACAGCTTCATGCAATCTCAGTCATTCTGTCAAAGAAATGATATGATATAAATAAAAGCTCTTAGCTGGATGTGGGGGCACACGCCTGTATCCCAGTACTTGGGGAGGCAGAGGCAGGCAGATCTCTGTGAGTTTGAGGGCAGCCTGGTCTACAAAGTGAGTCCAGGACAGCTAAGGCTACACAGAGAAACCCTGTCTCAAAAAAAAAAAAATGAATAAATAAATAAATAAATAAACAAACAAGTAAATGTTCCTTTTTTTAAAAAAAGGGTAATATAATTAGTATTTTGTTGTTTTATATATATTACAATTAATTCTAGCAAACTAATATATCTTTATCTATATATATAAAATTATATGTATATAGCCCCTATTTGTACTAAGCTTTAATGATGAAGTTCAAGTAGTATTGATAAAATGCATTTCTAGAGACTTACTGATGATTATATATAATCAAAATACTAAAGTGACTACAGCTGTAATTCTGGGGGAGCATGCAGAAGATTGTAGCACTGTAACTCCAACTATTGCCAGTTGGATCCCTTATTAAGATTCAAATAATCAAATCCAATATTTGAAGGGCTAAGTGAGGAGAGACTAGAGCTAACAGAGATGGAAGATTAGGGGTAAATGCCATGAGTCATTTTTTGCCTGCTGACGTTTAGAACTGCCTGTAAGTGGGTCTGCAGACCTAGTGATTGATTGCTTCTTTGCATCCAGTTTGCAAATGTTGCACCTGCTTTAGCAGAACTTTTGTGTTGCCGAAGATCTGAGGATGGCGCTGGATTGTGATTTATTTTTTTAAATTCTAAAATTAAAAAAAAGTTCTGTCTCTAAGAAATTGCTTGTATGTAAGTATAAATTATTTTCTATTAATCAGTGATTTAAAAAATTATAGCATTCAAGATGTTGATTATAATCAGGAAATGCTATTGCATCAAATACTCTGAAGACCATGCTCTCAGAGCCTTCCCCCCTCCCTCTAGTGGGCAGAAAGTATTTTTTAAATTTTTTTTATATTAATCACAGGTTATTTACTTTGTATCCCAGCCGTAGCCCCCTCCCTTATTCCCTCCCAATCCCACCCTCCCTTCCTCATCTCCTCCCTGCCCCTTTCCAAGTCTACTGATAGGGGAGGACCTCCTCCCCTTCCATCTGACCCTAGCTTATCAGGTCTATTCAAGACTGGCTGCAATGTCCTCTTCTGTAGCTTAGCAAGGCTGCTCCTTCCTTGGGAGGGGAGAGGGGGAGGTTGAAGAGCTTGCCATTGAGTTCATGTCAGAAATAGTCCCTGTTCCCCTTACTAGAGAACCCACTTGGATACTGAGCTACCATGGGCTATATCCGGGCAGGGGTTCCAGGTTATATCCATATATGGTCCTTGGTTGGAGAAACAATCTCATGAAAGACCCCTGTGCCCTGATATATTTGGTCCTTGTGGAACTCCTGTCCTCTCCAGAAAGTATTTTAAAATTATAACATGGTATGGTTAATTAGTATTGGGCATATCACAATATACTCTTAGATTTAAAAAAGAATTAGAAATGCTATTATTTCAGAAATGTTAAATAAAATGTTCTGTTCCTCTGCAGGCATAACAGTGGCTCGTTAAATGTGGAAGACGTTCTTACCAGCTTTGACAATACAGGGAATGTTTGTAAGTTATACACTAAAGTATCTTCAGTGCTCCTCTATTGTTCATTTTACATGCTGTGTGTTTATATATATATATAATATAATATAATATAATATATAATATATTATATATGTATATGTGTACACACATATATACATATGTTCTTATATATGTGTATGCATGCACACATATATACATACATATTAGAAACTCTTGGTGCCTTTAGCTGTAAAATATGTCTCATAGAAGATGCATACTGAATGGAGTATGGCAGTTTTTCCCAAAACTTTATGGATGTGTGTGTTTGTGTGTGTGACAGACTATAGATCAGAAGGAAGTCTGGACTGTCCAGTACTGTGCCTTCTGTTTCTTGTTTCCATTGTGATCTCTCCATTAATCTGGTTGTTGGTCTGCTTCCTACTGTGTTATGCTCTGAGTGCTTTACTCTTCGCTCTTTCAGTACAGATTCATTCCAGACATGTTCATCATGATGTCATTAAACTTAAAATGCAAGTTTTTGTTTATATATATTATCATCTAAGTCTCTGATTAATTGGTGATCTGTTTCTTTGCTGAGTACTTAATAAATTCTAAAATAATGGCATATGATGAAAGAAATCAGCTAACGGTATATTCATGTCACAGTTAAATAACATTAGAAGATATGTGTGTCTTCTAAGCTGTTGTATAGGATACTTTTCAAAATAATGAATCAATACTAAAATGTGATCATTTCAAATTTAAAAATAACTCAATTTTTTCCTCAGAGGAAACATCAAATCCATAATTACTTATTTATATTTAAATGATTTGCTAATACTATTGTTTTATCAAATGGATGGATTTGAATTGAATAATATGTAATAATAAACATTAATTTTGTTCTATGTCCATATTTTGGTTAGCTCTTGCTTATATGGAAAAGTTATGTTTTGTTACTAAGGAATCTGTACATGTTCTATTCTGAAATTACTCTAAAATATTTTAAATGGTGTGGGTTTCTTTTTGCATGGATATTTATAGTTTATCTTTTAGTTTTACTAAATTCTGACTTAGGTGTGTGTTGTAGTTTTGTTGGGAGCTAGGCAAGGACTGGTTAGCGATGCTATGGTGGTTGAAGACACAGTCTCCTTTACACTGGGGCAATATTAACTATCATTAAGTCAACCCTGTGCAAACACATGGTTAGAACGTAATCCTGAAATGTGAAATATAGAATTTTTAATTCAGTAACATAAAACTAGTATTATTTTCCTGACTCCGTATGAAATAGGGCCACTAGCTGGCAGCACTACATGCCATAAAAAGTTACTAATGGTCCAAGTTGTCATTTTACATATAAGTAACTCTGTAGCTTTTCTCCGCCACCCACACCCTGAAGGTGCTCCACTGACAAATGGAGGAATTGTGTGTTGAGGATGATTTCCCTGCTGTCTGTTTTTTGGTAGGAAATTTCAGAGTGAGCTTTTTAGGTAGTTTCTGTGAACTTGAATTTTATTTACTTTTAAAGACTACATGTAATTCATAGACATTATAGAACCCTGTTCCTCACAATTGAAATTCAATAAGTGGAAGCTATTTATTTATTGCTCCTGGTGACTGGTACTTTTCAAACATGTTTATAAGGGCTTATCAGTATGTGCAATTTATGTTGTTAAAAATCTTTACTTTTACTTTAGAATAAGTGTAAGTTAAAAAGGACACTATGAATTATTATTTTTTTATTTTAGGAAGTATTTATTAGTTTCCTTTCTGTGATGTTTGCTCATCTCAGACACTGTGAATTATTTTGATGTTTTAAAATGGACTATTTTGATTGAACTAAAAAAATAGAAAAGTTAAATAAAAATAACAAAAGAGTTTATTAAAATGTTTTATCATATCAGAGTCTTAAGAACCTGAAAATATTGTCAGGAGAAAAATGCAGTAACAGAAAAAAGGTGAATTAGGCTTTTTTGTATATAGGTTTTTTTTTTTTTGGCATGTGAACATCTGTGTGGTATGTGGTGTGTGTGTGTGTGTGTTCTTGTGTGTGGTTATATGTCTTTATTCATTGTGTGGAGGCCTGAGGTTGAGGTCGGCAGCCTCCCTCTCTTGTTCTCTGTGCCTGTTCATTGAATCAAGGTCTCTTGAGCTTGTCCATGCAGCTAGGTTAGCTACCCAGCTTGCTCTAGGGAGCCATAAGTGCTAGCTAGAGTTAGAGATGGTCCGCCATGTCTGCTTGGTGTGTATGTGGGTTTCATGATATGAGCTCAGGTCCTTGCGGTTGTGTGGCAAGTGTTTTCTCCATCAAGTCATTTCCCAGTCCTCATGCAACGTGTTCCTTTTTAGTGTTTGTATATTATATGTTGAGCACATTGTCCTTCCTCCTTCCCTCCCAGCTTCTTCCTGCTCCTCTTCTCTGCTGTTAGTTCCCTTTGGCCCTGTACACAGCTCTACTTTCATGTCATATAGGCTTTTATGCTTTATGTAACTACATTTGCTCATAAATACGTAACTGTATTTAGTCTGTAGTTTAAGAGAAATGTTGACTGAAATTTCACTTAATGGATAAATAGGTAAAGTGATGAAATGCTAGTTACAACTTTTATATAATCTTCATCATAAAATGCTCGTGGATGAAAAATAATTTTTCACTTGATAAGTTTGATTTTATTTTATTAGTGTTGTTGCTATGTTGACTTTGTGAGTGGGAAGCCCAGCAGAGGGCACCACAAGCATAATTCTGTTTCAGAGCACAGTGTAAAGCGACAGGGATAACTTAAGCTTTCATTGTATAACATAAAGACGTGTTTATACACTTTCATTGATTTATTTCTAATGTCTTTAATGCATTTGCCAATCGTTAGTATAAAAATCTTTCCCTATCTTTGAATTTATTTTGTTTTTGCTTGAAATGTCAGTTTTTGTGTTTTCTGGCTTTAAATAAAGGAGTAGTTTTGATCTCTAACCCTAATGGGGGCTTGGCATTATGGAATATCAGTTCCAATAGAACTGATGTTATAGTATGCAAAGGGGTATTTACAGTGAGGAAAGAAGCTGCTAATGGTGGAAATGATGGGCACAATCACTTAGGTTCTGTAGGTTGCAGACAGTTGTGAGCTGCCATGTGGGCACTTGGAGTCTGATGCCCTCACACCCACATAGAAGCAAGCAGAACACCAATGTACATAAAATAAATATAATTAAAAGTAAATAAATATATAAAACTGCATAAAACTTAACTATTTTAATGAGAAAACATTTTAAAATTCAACCTTGCATTCTGAACCTCTGGTAATTCTACAAATAGCATACACTCTATATAACAAAATAATAATGTAACAGAAAACCTAAGACTGTAGAATGCATTTCCATAATTTTCCTTTGGTTTCTTTAAGGTAGGTAAAAAAGAATATATAAAAATCTTAAGGCTGTGCAGAAATGTCACACCACTTTAATTCCAGGACTGGAGAGGCAGAGACAGGTGGATCTCTGTGGGTTCAAGGTCAGCGTGGTCCACAGAGCTAGTTCCAGGACAGCCAGGACTACACAGAGAAGCCCTGTCTCAAAACAAAACAAAACAAAACAAAACAAAACAAAACAAAACAAAACAAAACAAAATCTTAATAAGAGTATTTTCTCTGGTCTAAAAGAGATCAGTTTTAGGCACATCCGAAAAAAGATCCTACTACTAGACAAGTAGAAAGAATGTAGAAAAAGACTAGAGCTGTGTGCATTAAAAGTTCAGATGTGTCCTAGAACTCACCACATTGTCACATGTAAAAGTATTAGAGGGGCTACAAACATTTTGTAGAAGCCATGAGACATCTGCCAGTCACAGGGTCCTATCATAGGCCAAGCAGTGAAGAGGGAAAAAGTTGAACAGCGGAAGGGTTTTACTAATACATTCTCCAAAATGAAGCTGTAACATTAGCCAGAAATTCTGACTGACACTAAAATATTGCAATGATGCATAACAACTACTGGCTTATACATATTACATATAATATACATGCAATAATATACATTTATATATAAGTCTACATCTATAGATTTATGATTTTTCATTATTTCTATATTCCTAGTTAGTGTAGTATTTTTATTAAATTTTATATATTATCTATATGGTATATATGTTATATGTACATGCAATAAATTGTGTGAGAAATACTGACTTAATTTGTTCAGGTTATCAAAAGACAGTACAGTTTAAAAATATGCCATTGAAACTATTGTACTCCCAAGCACATAGAGGACATTATAAATACTAAATAACTGTATTAGATGCTATGATATCCAAATTTGTTGTCAACTAAGACTAGAAGAATCACATCTTCAAAATTTCATTTTGAGCCGGGAGTGGTGGTACATGCCTTTAGTCCCAGCACTCAGAAGGCAGAGGCAAGAGGATTTCTGTGAGTTCTAGGCCAACATGGTCTACACGATGAGTTCCAGAATTGGCTGGATCCCTAACTCTACTGGGAGGAAGAGAAGGCAAAACAGCTCAAGAGTAAATGATTGCACTTGAGAGGAGTTAGAAGGCTATGTTTCCAACAGGGTTGCTGTTTATCCCAGAATATAAACTGCCTACAGTGGGATCCTAAAGCCGGAAGTTCAGCTTAGAAGTTCATCAACGCAAAAATAAAAAGCTCAACCAGAAACTCTAGCTGACTCTTCCCTGGGTCTTTCTCAGTGAGTTTCCGCTGGGTGATAAGTGTTGGAACTGAAGGTCTGCTGTCTTCTCTTGCTGTTTTATTCTCTTAATTCTGCTTGCTATATACCTACTAGCCTCACCCATTCAAAACTGGGGCCATAGCTATCCTGATTGTTCTCTATTCTTACCATATGTAAACACATGGCTAATTCCTTTGTGAATTACATAGCCATCATATATCTGTTTACGTATATGTTTTATAACCTATATCTGTCCATACTTTGTATTTCTATGTAAACACACATTTATATTTTAGTAAAGTAGTTTAATTAAGAAGTGAGAAATTTTGGGCTTTTATGGATCACTCACTGCTCTATTTTAAAGTGTCATCATAGAAAGTGAAATTAAGATTTAGCTCTCTCTCACTCCTAAGAAACACTAACTACTTTGTACTATGATAAACATATCAGATGTTAAGCTCTATTTCATTGTACATACTGATTTTTTTTTTTTTTTATCAGTAGTATTGGTATCATCTGCTTCATTCTTGATCTTTTTGGTTTTTGAGGCAGGGTTTCTCTATGTATCTCCAGCTCTCCTGGAACTTGAACTCTCAGATCTGCCTGCCGCTGCCTGCTGATTGCTAGGATAAAAGGTGTGCCACCATCACCCAGCTGTCATTCTTGAACTTTTTAAGTTCTCTGGTGATTAGAAAATAAGACAAGGTAGGAAGTACGTTTCCTGTCTAAAGATTTCACATTACTTTGTTATGTGCAAATGCAATGTTGAATGATCCATCACTAAAACAGTATGTCATTCATGTACTAACACAATAAATAAGTGTTTTAGTCGAGAAGAGAGGGTATTTCCAGACCTCAGCATCCAGGACTCATGTGATCAAGATGGAATATCAGTGGCAGGGAAGGATTGATGTTTTTTAATCAATAGTTTTGAAAACACTTAACTAGGAATTAAAAAATAACAAAGCCAATTTTCTCCTTTGTTCTATATCAACATAAATTTAAGTTGGATGAAATGCTTAATAGGAAACTGACATTCATGTGTATTCCAGATGAATACCTTTGTTATATTGAGACAGCGATGCCCTTCTAAATGTAACCCAGATCCCTGGGATTTCAAGATTAATAAATAGGCTGACTAAAAGTTTAAGGACACTTCATTAAAAAAGCAGCAGCAGGAAGTTGGAATGTAAGGATGCACTGGCAGTTATTAGATAGAGAGACATATGTGCTGACAGAAATACGTTGTCTAGAGAGAGCTTTCAGGATCAGGAGCAGAAAGGCCAGTTGCAAGCTGGTGAGCAGCAGTTCACCGTTACAAAGGCAGCCTGGCAGTTTATTTAACAATTTTAAGTATCTAGTTTTTGACTATCCCTTTTCTGAAAAATAATGTAGCTGTTATTAAAGCTCTAAGTAAAGGGATGCACTGCAGCACAACGAATGTAGATGTTTCATTTTAGATGACTTGTTAATTATGGATACTCCATGCAATGGGGTACTATAGAGCTGTTGACAATCTATAAGACATATTGAATTAAAAATCAGTACAGTAGGGCCTGGAGAGATGGCTTAGTGGTTAAGAGCACTGACTGTTCTTCCAGAGGTCCTGAGTTCAATTCCCACCACCTACATGGCAACTCACAACTGTCTTTACCTATAGTCCCATGGTATCTGATGCCTTCTTTTGGTGTGCAGATGTGCATGCAGATAAAACACCCATATACATAAATAAAGAGATTAAAAAACAGTATAGTAAATGTGGCCTATTTACTTACTTAAATATGTATGTTTGGTGCACATGTGTTGGTGTCCTTTGTGTATGTGCATGTGTGTGTATGCATGTATGTATATTAGAGAGGCAGAGAGAGACAGAGACAGGGAGACTGACAAAGCAAGCAGAGAAGGACAGAGGACAATTTTGGGATGTCATCCTCAGGAAAACCTTCTACCTCTTTTGAAACAATGCCCTTCATTGGCTTGGAACCCACCAGTTAGCTAGACTGCCTGGTTAGGAAGCTGCTCTTCTGTTTTCTCCTTTCCGGTGCTAGGATCACAAGTGTGCCCACCACACCTGGCATTTTAACATGGGTTCTGTCATCAAACCCATGTACTCATGCTTGGGAGGCATCTTCCTAGCCCAAATGTGCTCTTATTTCTGTAAAATAACACACCAACAGAGGCTGTGAATAACTACGATTATGCACAGAGCTGTGTTTCAGTGCTCAGTGCCTTGTTGGATTACGAGTAATTTGCATTTTCTTCATTATGCTTTTCAGGATTGTTTGAATTTTTATGGTATGTAATACTTTTACAAATAGAAAGAAAAAAATTGCTTTCATTTTTTAAAGTATTCTTTAACTTCCAAGTGGAGTATTTGTCTTTGAAAGCTGTGATAAAAATCTTAAATTGTTAAGGAATAAGAAAGAAGTGCATTTTACCAGTCAAAAAACAGATAATGCTTTTTTCCCCCCGAGGGTCTCACAGCGTGTCAGATGTCAATGTCTCTGAATACATTTTCAGGAACTCAAAAATCAAATCAATCAAATTTTGTTTGTCTTTTGTGTTTTGTTTTTTAGATAGGCTTTCTCTGTGTAGCCTTGGCTGTTCTGGACTTGCTTTGTAGACCAGGCTGACCTCGAACTCACTGAAATCTGCTTGCCTCTGCCACTGGAATGCTGGGATTACAGGCAATTGAGTATAGAAAGGATTAAAGTCATTCAGTGATCAGTTTTGATCAAACTTTCTGAGCTCTCTTGGAAAATGAATTCCTAAGATTTTCTGTATTTAGGATGCATGGGTAGGCAGCAGCTGTGAAATATGAGGGGCTTTCAAGGGAAGCTGGCGGTGTGCAGTGTTGGCACCAGGTCTGGCTTCCGGCCTCTTTTAAGAGTCATAACAAACGTAGTGCCTTTGCTTACAAGCTTTTAGAAAAGAGTAGGTAGCGAGGTGCGGTAGGTGCGGCACTGTCTGGCTGAGTAGTGTAGTTGGGGAACATGTTTTTTCTTTCAGCTCAGTGTTGGGTAAATGTGGCCCACGCTAGGTGGAACCCTTCACGTTTGATGTGAGGGTTGTCAGAAAAGGAACATTAAGAAGATATTTCTTTTTAAATGCATTTATTACATTTTCATTTGAGTTGCCAAAAAGTTTGGAGACACATTTAGATCTCTTCTTATAATGTATGTTTTTTGCATTTTTATTTGAAACAAGGAGTTGGAGGGTTTCTCTTTGAAAATAGAAGGTGGTGTTAAAATACAACTGAAATGAAACTGCTAATGCTTCCTAGATCCCATGCTTTTATCAGCGAGGCAGTACTGAAAGGTAGCCTGTGGTCATGTGTATGCTTTGAGTGTTTGTGAAGATCGTTTTGTCATATTCTGCCAGGATACAGAAGGTGAGTCACACTCCAACAAATGCAGAATAGTATTCCTTTCTTCCAGTTCTTTTTTTCATAACTTACAGTGTTTATCAGCTGAATTGTAAATATTACTCCAGTGGATAAATATAACTTCTTAAGGTGTGTGTGTGTGTGAAGAACAGGGGGACAGGGATGAACTGATAGGCAAAATAAGGCAAGCTGCTTAAAGGCTTAGTGACCACTCAGGAATTTAGAACCCTTTTTTTCTGTATTTCTCCAAGGTTCTGTCTCTCCACAATGGTGAGAAATGGATTTTAAAGTTCACGATGAGAACTGAAAACAGCAGTGCTAACTTGAGAGATAGAAAATAACTTTGGCAAAGGGAAAAGAATTTGAGCGGTGGATTGTCTCAGAGGACGCTGATTAAAGGTCACTGGAAAATGGGCTCTCCGGGGTTCTGAGAGGTAGTTGACATTCTAATGGAATAGGGATTTGGGGAGTGAGGTTAGTAAGGAGAGAGTGTGCATTTTCTTTTAATAGTCTTAAACCAAATGTCCACTTTGTTTTTTTTTTTTTTTTCTTTTTTTCTTGAAATGCTGTTTTTTTTTTTTTTGATAGTATTACAGTAGTGATCATTATTTGTTTCTGAAATAGCCTTTCCTCTGAGGTACTCCTCAAGCTCATGGCCATGGTGATATTTTAAAATTGCATACATAAACAGCGCACAGAGAACACAACTAAAGAATATTCATGTCTTCAGCAACGTTGTTTTGGTCACGGGCAGCCTTTCTACAGAGCATTGCTGTAAATATGTGGGCATTACGTATAGCCTGGGTATATTGTACTATGTTAGGAATTCTTAATGTGAACAAAGGAGTTAATGGTTGAATGCACTGATTATGTTACATGTGCCTTGCTTTCTTCCCTCCATTCTCTGCTCTAATCTGAATATTTGAGTTGAGTCCTGAGGAGGTGGGAAGGAATGAAGAAAAAGATTCAAATCATCCCGTCCACATGCACGAGTCTGAAAATGTGGATGAATGATGTGTGTTGTGGACAGTCCACACGCTCGCTCTCACCTGTTTGTTTGGGCATGCTGGAGTAGTTGGAGTGTTCCCTGTGGGCAGCAAATACATGGTATGTTTGAAGCCTTTGTTCTAGGATGTTGAAGGCCAGGGCCAGGCTTTTGTGTCATTACTGTTTCTCAGAATCTCTGACAGATAACATGACTTAAGGTGTGGTGGAATTCAAAATTAAGACCAATAGTATTTTACTTAATCTTGGACTTTGTTAATTTTATTTGAATATTTTATTTTGAACATTGTGGATTGTCATTATGTACAGCTAAGAAATGCAAAATAGTTATGGCAACTATAAGTTCTGTTTTTCTTTGGCTTTCTTTAAAAGAGAAATTAGAATAATGAGAAGGGTGTAGCAAGAAGGAAGGCCTTGATTCATATTACCCATTTTAATCTTTCTGTTTTTACATTCTACAGATTTGTAATTTGCAATTTAGTACTCAATTATGTACCATATGTATTATCTAAAGTGCTTATTTTTCTCCAAAAATAATATTTAACTTCCCTATTTGCAGGGAGGTTATGAAATGTTTATAAAACCTGTGGTTTTGTTTCAGTGGCTACTCATTCAGTGAGAACATTGTCAAATAACTTGAGTATTTTACTTTTCTTGATCAAGTGACAAGAGTTCTCTGTTCGTCCTTCTATCTCTTGCCATCTCACTTTGCTATTGGCTCTGGACCTGCCAAATATAAACCTACCACACAGAGAAGCCCTAGACAATTCTAGTCCTTTCATTTCACTTTCTTTCCCTCTGATTTTCTAACATAAAACATTGAACAAACCTGCCAACAGACAATCTGCCCTAGAGGGTGTGGAACCTGGAAGAGGCTGACTGGAGCTGGGGGGACAGATGAGCACGGCCAGGTTCTTGAAGTTAAGGTGACCATCTATCTCTGTCACAGTTGTGCCTACCATCATATTAACAGTGCTGCATTTCTAGAAGGGATCCATGTTGGATGGTTAATTTTCTGTGTGTGTTTAAAAACCAAGGGAAGAAATGTTGGATGATTACATTTATTATTTATATCTAGACATATCTCTTTATCCTACCATAGTACCTTGACTAGCACGTGGTCCAAGGAGTATTCAGTATATAGTGATTTGTCTGAATGTCTAGTCACATTTAAATAAATCCATTCACTCTGTATATCCTTTTTGTATTTGATTTATTTTTCTACAATGGGTAAGTCTATCTAGGTCTAAATTTTATAGAAAATACCATATAGGCCTTTGAATGAATAGAAACTGAATTTCAAATGTATGACTATTTTGTACAACTAATTAAAAAAATTACAGCCAAGATGTTAAAGTAGGGGAGAATTCATATGTTGTAGGGTTTTAGGTTTTTTTAGAGAGTGCATATAATCTTATGGTCCAAGTCTAAGTTGACTTAGGTGATGCTCGTTTGGAGAGACCATGCTCTTTATTTTACTCTTTCTCTGACCAGTGAACATTTGAGTTTATAACCTCATTATACCCTATAGATTGGGAATCCTTTAAGACACAGATTATTTAATTATTTACCTAAGAGTAGTAAATTTTCATTCTTTACTTTATTAATTAAAGTCAATGAGATAAAATACTTGTAAATTGTTTTGATGATATTTGTTTTTACTCAACAGCTTAATTCCTAATCCTTTGAAAACTATTCTTACATATTTCTGAAAATATCAAGAGCTATATTTTAAAAATAAAGTTGAAAACTAATATAGAGATACTGAAGAATAACAGAAGAAAATTTAAGAAGTGGTGAATATAATGTGTGTGCATGTTTACATGTATGTAGATATGTATATAAGTATTTCATATATAATACATCAAATAGTTAACTTGATCTTCATTTAACTTCTCTTATCTTATTTATAGATTGGAAAAGAAAGAGCAATCTCAACAAATGTTTGTTAAGTCCTCTTATGTGCTGTCCTGCATTTTCAATTCTCAAATGATCTCTCCACTTTGACTGAACTGCTACAAAGGAATAAAACATTCTTTCTGCATATGTTGAAGAAACTTCTGTATTAAAATCTGGATAAATATCAGTGTTTGATGCATCTAGGTACTTGGATGATTTCTATGAACTATGTTTAAATCTCACCAACAAACATCTTTTAAAAAACAATGTAAAATAACTACATTGCTTTGCCCCTGAAGAATCTACCCAGCTAATACTGGCTAAAATGGCTCAACTTACCCTTATGATAATAAGAACATCAGAAGTGTACATATATTTTTTAGGACATGATTTTATTTGCATGTTTCTAAGGCCTAAAACATTTTCAGGTAAAATATCTCCATGTATATCATTTTCACAGTCCTGAAGTTTTTTTCTAAAGCCTCTGACCAATGGTCTCTAGGCTTGTTACAAACCTTGTCTCTTGACTTCTTTTACTGTCTTCTGAGGATTCATTATATCTCTTTTGTTTTGGGTATCAACCATAAATTATTCTCTCATGTTTACTCTGCCATCTCGTACAATTATAAATTTCAGTAGTCTCATGAGAAAGTAAGAAGTTATTTCTTTTGAGGCTTGGTGATACTTCAGTTGGGTATAAAATGATCACATTTCAAATGACTTTCTCCTAAGAACACACAACAGTGCATTGTATTTTCTAGAAATTGATAAGTTGAATGGTATTTTAATTCTTTCTCCCCATTTCCAACTTTTAAAAATGAAACCTGTGAATCCTCCTGTGGAACCTGATAGCATCTCCTCCCTGGTGTTCCAAATTGTATGATAAGATCTGGCATGGCTCTATTTTCAATACTGTGTTGGCTATTTAGTGGACACTTGGACTTTATAAACATCATTTTTAGCTCTGAGAAATTTTCTTAATGATTTCTCTGGTGATTTTCTCTTCTCCGTTTTTATCACCATTGTCTTTGTAACTTTTACCTTTCAATGGCATGTTCTGGACAGATTAATTTTCAGTTAATTTTATTTTAAATTTACAACCGTTCTACTTACTAAGTTTACTCCTGGGGATATTTTTACAACTTTTATCTTTCAACTCTTTGATTGATATTTTTCTTTTCTATACCTTTTATTGTCTGAAAAATTTGTTTCATAGTGTCTCCCACCCCTTAGTATTATTTTCATTGTTTCTTGGTTGCATGTCTTTTTAGACATACTCTGCAAGTTACTTTAAAATTTTCATTTGTGTCTGGTGAGGTGGTGCAAGCCTGTAATCCCAGCACTCAGGAGGCAGAGGCAGGCTGATCTCTGTGAGTTCAAGCCTAGCCTGGTTTACAGGATAGCTAAGGCTACACAGAGAAACCCTGTCTTGAAAACCCAAAACGAAAAAGAAGAAGAAGAAAAAAAACCCCAAACAAACCCCCAAAACAACCAATCACACAACAACAAAACTAAAAACCAATAAATAAATAAATAAATTAAAAATTAATTAAAGTTTCCTTTGGTCTCTGTCTTTTATAATAGAAGCTTTTAAACATTTTTATTAATTACACTTTATTCACATTGTATCCCCCCCGTAAACCCCTCCCTCCTTCCCTTCTAGACCCACCCTCCCTCCCCCTTTTCCACACATGCCCCTCCCCAAGTCCACTGATAGGGAGGTCTACCTCTCCTTCCGTCTGATCCTAGTCTATCAGGTCTCATCAGGAGTGGCTGCATTGTCTTCCTCTTTAGCCTGGTAAGGCTGCTCCCCCCTCAGGGGGAGATGACCAAAGAGCAGGCCAATCAGATCATGTCAGAGACAGTCCCTGTTCCCATTACTATGGAACCCACTTGGACACTGAGCTGTCATGGGCTATGTCTGTGCAGGGGTTCTAGGTTAATAGAAGCCTTTTTAATGGTCATCTTCTAAAGTTATGTTGTATAAAGCTGGAAACTATGGCGATATTCCAATTGTTGACAGTAGGTTGCTCTGTAGGGTGATCTGACTGGGCCATTTTTTAGAAATCCCTGCATGTTTCTGTGCCTCTGTGTTTTTCTTGAGCTGCTTCAGCTTTCTAGATAGTGGATATGTAAAAAACTCAATGTCTAGCATCTTTATCACATATACCAGTCTCACATAATTATCTAACAATTTAATATAACACTTCTTGATACTTTGTTTGGATTTAAAATGATTGACTTTCAGATGACTTTCTCTTCAGAACTGCATGACAGTGCATTCCACTTTCTAGCATGATATGATAAGCTGAATGCTATTTTAATTCTTTCTCCTTCTCTCTTTTTTCCTTCCCCACCTCCACCTCTTTTTTAAGTGAAACCTGTTAATTCTCCTATGGTAACTGATAGAGTCTTCTCTCCAGTGTTCTAGAATTGATTGATATAATCTGGCTTGTTTCTGTTTTCAAAGACTGTACTGGCTATTTAGTGGAGTCTTTAAATTACTTTTAAGTAGACTACATAGTCTTTATGTCAAATCCATGTCAGAAAAAATATTTCCATTTTCATTGTATTAACAAAGCTTTGTACAGGCTTTAGAAATTGCTTCTAAATTCTGTAGCTCTCAAGGTGCATTCAGGTGTCATCTACCTCCTCTATGAGGCCTTTTTTTTTTTTTTTTTTTTTACTCTGCTGAATAGAATTCCACCAGTTTGTTTCTGTCTGTAGACTTTCTAAAACTGAAAATTCATTGAGATAGGAACTCAGTTGGGCCAGTGAGTAGAGGTACTGATGTCCTAATTTTAATCTCTGCAACCCACATGACAGAAGGAGAGAACCAAGTTGTTCTCTGACTTTCTCAGATGCATGAGAAGATATGTGCACAAACCCATATCGACAAAATAAATAAATAAATATAAAAAATTAAAATTCGTCAAAATATATTATAATCATGTGTAAATCACTCAGCCTGTAAACTCTTTTGGGATTTATATTTTTGTGTTTGTATATATACATTAACTGCTTAGTATATAAAGAATACTCAAGAAGGATTTTGTGGGTTATTGAAATTAATATCTAAAAAAGAAAACCACATTTAAACAATTAAATTATATAATTCTGTACTTGGTATTTGCTAAAAGGCCAGGAAGTAATAGGCCATGATTCTTTAACACATCTCTACCATGGTCATATATGATGGTTTATTTTGTAATTCCTTTAATAGCCTTTTGTTTCTAATGAATTTGAAGTTTTAAAGCGTTCCTTTTCGAGGAACACATTTATATTTGTATGTTTGAATGTGTATATTACACAATTTTATATCCTTCAAGTGGCAGTTTACTTATATTTAAAAAGAAATAATTGTCATTTTCTTACGTATTCGTGATATTTTCCCTCCAAATATCTTTTGCTGGAAGAGCACTAAGTGGCTATTCATCTAGGTTTTGATCAGTGCAATGTATTTTAAGCCACTGGTTCTAAAATACATTCAAATGGCAAGCCCTATTCCTCATGAATTGCTTTCTTTGCTTAAATTTTCCACTCAGACCACCAGCAATCCCTTAAGTACTTTTCCTACCTGCTAATGCTAGCTTTTAAAAATCTACTTAATGTTCCTCTTTTCTTCTCTTTGTTGCCTCTGTCACTTAATATACCTCTGTGCTGGCCCGATATTGTTCCTTCTCAAGCTCTTTGTGCTTTTAGGATGATTTTTTTTTCTGTTCTTTTTTTTTTTTTTTTCCTACTGTCTTGGATGCGTTGATTCTGTTTCTCCACTGCAAAGAGCTTAGTGGAAGGTGGAAGTGAATATTATGGGTGACTTTAAAAAGTTTTTCTGTAAAATATTAAAAGCATATAAATGAAGACAGTTGCTATATAACTAGTGTATCAGAAAGGCCTTTGATAAACTTTTAGAGACATTAATAGATACAGAACTAAAATGGGACTTGTTTAAATTTCCTAAAAAGGAGGAAAAGGGGAGTGCTGAATGTTGGCAGCTGTTAAATTAGATGGTAAGCAAATTAGGGTTTCTTATTTTCTATCTTGGTTATTTTTTATATCCTAAAATATTTTTCCAAATGCAAGGTTTAGAAAGATCTAGCTATCATTTTCATTCCTGTGAACCTAGCGGTCTCACTTTTTGGTATCTGTCCTTCGGTAAATAATATAAACAGATGTTAATTGTAGTATTACTTGGATCGGTAAGGAAAATAACTGGAAACAGTCTAATTGTTTTACTTCCATCACCAATGGGAAGAAATTAGGCTATAGCCACACCAGTGGATTATTAAGTAGCAATTAAAAGCGTGAATTAAGCTTGTGTTGCATTTTGGAGAGAAACATAAAATATTATTCTTAGATGAGTTAGTAATGTGTATAATGTAATTTTATTTTTATAAAAGGAGCTGTAAATACAGAAAAATCTGGGAAAGTATATATATGTACATATATATCAAATTATAAGTCTGAGTTATTTTTTAAAAAGTAGCACCTGAAAAGATGGGGTAGAAGAATTACAATAAATTACATTTATTGATTTTTTTGTATTGTTTTATCTTTTACATATGTATTGCTTTGGAGAACATGTAATATATTTTAAATGTAAAAATAAAATATTTACAAAGCAAGTGTCAGTTCATCTGTGATAATAAAGCTTCACTAAAAAATTTAAGAAAAGCAAATAAGTTAAATCATGATTTCCCTTCAGAAAGAAAAGTGAATGAATTGAGAATTTATGCTTCTGGGAATGATGACTGTTTCCAAACTTTGAGTAGAAATTACTCATTGAAGATTAGAAGAAATAATTTGGTTTTCTATTAATCATCACCATTGCAAAGAGAATCTTTTCTGATGACAGGTGAGAGCAGCATTAACCTCTGAGGTAGATATAAATATTTAGAAGGTAGTTTGAAGCATGTCCACTTAGTAAAAAAACAGTGGTTAAAGCCCCTAGGGCCTATGATCTACCAGCCATGAGTTCTTGACCAGCTTTGTAGTATCAGACATGCGTTCTCTCCTGTGAAACTCATGAATACAATCAGAAAGTAGTTTGTTACAATATTAGTCAGGGTTTTCTAAAGAAACAGAACTGATTGTGTGCGTGTATGTGATTTGTTAGACTGGTTTACAGGCTGTGGTGTGGTCGGGGCACACAAACATATGCCCAGTAAAGTCTGTCTCACAATGGAAAGGCCAAGAATCCAGTAGTTGTTCAGTCTACAAGGCCGATGTCTTACAGTCCCTATCTGGTGCTGGAGTCCTAGAGTATTTTTGGAGAGCTGCTGATCTTTAGTCTATGTTGAATTTCAAAAAAGTAGGTTCTTAATATAGGTGAAGGATGCCTGAGGAACAGCATGGGTAAAACTGCCAGTGAGAGTGGGGGCACGCAGGCAAAAAGCAAAAGCTTCCTTCATACATGCCTTTTTCTGGGGGCTGCCACTACTAGAAGATGTGGCCTGGATTTAGGGTGGGGTTTTTCACCTCTAATAATCTGACTAGGAAAATCCCTCACAGGCATGCCTCGCCGCTTGGGTTTAGCTGATTCCAGTCAAGCTGACCATCACAATTAGCTACTTGCGGTTAACTACCTGAGAGTTGTTCCCCAGTTGCCAGCTCACCAGGCAGGTCATTATTGTAGCCTGTAGCTGGTACAACCATTGATGGCCTTTCTTGCCCATTAGCCTGTAGAGCACTTTTCCAAGTTAGTTGACAGGGAGGAACCTTCTACCTCACTTCTAGCCTGGTTTTCCTATGTCCTGCAGCCAGAAAGTATATGAAAATTTCTAATTTCTAACATTTCAATAGTTACCTGTGTTTCATGGTAGACTTAAGAGGCAGAATCCAATTTTAAGTACACTTATATTTAATACATTTATTACATTTAAAGTATTTTATTAAACAAAGACTAGCTTAAAGCTTTTCATTTAAGAGTTGACACTTGTTCCTCAAGGATGAGGGACCCGATACTCACAGAGAAGGGTAGACTCTGCCTCATTCCCTCCTTTATGGCTTTGAGGCCAAGTGTTTAATTGACAGTAGGGGTGAGGGCAGGTGTAAGTGGCATATCCATGGTGAACTTTAAAAAAAATTTTTTTTCTCATGGTGCTGGGATCCAGCTGAAGGCTTGGAGGCCCCTTGCAGTCTAAGCAAGTGCTGTGCAGTTACACCCTTAACCTTCTCACTGGTTTTCCCTCCTTTCTCTTTTATTAGAAAAAGGTTCAGGCTTGAATATGGGCAGAAACTGAAAAGAGGAGGTGGGTGAAGTCAGGGTTAGTTTTCTGTTTTGCAGTAGGGAATTTGGTTATATACCAAGAAATTGGGAGATGCGGTAAATAAATAGAGGAACTGAGGACAAGGGGAGTTAAGTGTTTCAGTGTCAGTCGAGGGAGTTACCTGTGTAGAAAGGGGGAAGGTTTAAGCACAGCCCTGTAATGTTGGATTGGAAATGAAGATATCAATATACCACTTTACATAGACAGACTGATTGATAGATGAGATAGTTATGGAATGTTTCCTATATCTGTCTGGTTCTTTCTGTGATAAATGCACTACTAATTGGGTATTAGATTCTAAATACCATTTTCCACTAAGAAGAAAGAAATGGCTAACTCTTAGTACTGGGCATTATATATAATAAAATAAGGAATGTACTCAGACAGAGTGATATATGCCCAAAAGACAAAGGAAACTGACTTGAAGATGTTACTATTGACTAAATTAAATTTGTTGACAAACAAGTATCAAAGTAAATGATGGAAAATTATCTTTTGGGTAAAATAATACTATGCAAATAAAAGCAAATATTGATACATATATAAATGTTGGAAAACAAAATTCTGCACATCTTAGGCTGTCATTTAATGAAGAACAGGCTGTCCATAGTAGAACCTCAGCACTAGTGACATGTGGGACAGGATGATTTTAGGATAAGTGTCACTCAAGGTCATGGAGCTTATATGTTGTAGCAACATTACTAGTTGATACCTACAAAACACCAGTGCCATGTCTCTCTACCTCCATCGCCCACTCCACTTCCATTTATGAGAACTGCAGATGTCTTCAGACACTGCCAACTGTCCCTTTGGGAGAGGAACAGGTACAGAACTGCCTGTATTTTTGAGAACCTCTGGTCCGGAAGGAATAAGAGAATTAAAAAAGCCTATTTGCTAACTATCATCTTAATAGCTGATTGAAGAATGGACTACCAATGATACTAAAACAGGTAAAAAATTGATGAGAAATAGAGTATTAATTTCAGAGTAGCCACAAAAACCAATTAACAACTCATTACTTGATTCAGTGTGCTTTAAAAATTAAGCATTTATTTTATGAGTGCTCTATCTGCATGTACACCTGCGTGCCAGAAGAGGGCATCAGATCCCATTGTAGAAGGCTGTGAGCCACCATGTGGTTGCTGGGAATTAATCTCAGGACCTCTGGAATAGGAGCCAGTGCTCCTAACCATGGAGCCATGTCTCCAGCCCCAAATGCAATGTTCTCATAATTAACTTTACAGCAGGAAAACACATCGGATAGCACCTTACGAAGTGGTTCAAATTAGCATCCTGTGCTTTCTGTATGTGCTGTCCCAGGAGCACAGCACTGTTTTTGTGATATTTCTGCCCCAAAGCATAAATCATAAGGAAGGTCAGGCTGGGGATAGTAACTGACCTATTCAAATATGTCATGATCTTGGAAGGCAGGGAAAAGAACAAAGAACTCTCCCAGGTTGGAGACTAGAGAGACATGATAGCCAAATTATTGAGTATCCTAGACCAATAAAGGAAACTCAGAAGTTTGAATGGCATTTGTGGATGAGATGGTAATACCAATTCATTTTTACTATTAAGATTTTTGTAATTAAAGGATAGCTACGTAGAAGTCTTTAGAAAAAAAAAATCTACTTTTCAAGTACATAGCCGGCTCAGGAAGCTTAGTTTGCTGTTTGTGTTTTCTGTTCTTCAGATGGGTGGCCCCATTTGATGACATTTATTACTTGTGGTTACCTTCTTGTTTAAAACCTGGGATTTTCTTTTTTAAAGGAAACTTAGAGCAGCAGGCTTCTCTGTGCTGCATCCCGAGCCTTAAAACAATATCTAAAATGGTATCTGATGCCCAGTAAGTATTTGACTCCATAGCAGTTCTGATGTCTATTAACCTCTTGTGTCACAGAAACAATTTGGACACACTGAACTGGGCCAGAAGGCAGTTTCTATATTTTGTGGAAATTAATATCTAAAGAGAAAAGGAGATAAACATAACAATTCTTGTGTAAGAATAGAAAGGAAGAAAGAAGAGAGAGGGAGGGAGAAGACGAGAAACAGAATTATGTAATATAACCTAAAATAGCTCACAGGATTGCTTGGAATGTGCCTAAAGACTTGGCCTGAATGCAGCTTCTCTAGGCCTCATTTAGCCCAGCCATTGAATTATTACTAAATAAATTGGGACCTAGCTCAATCTGCCCTCAGTGCCAGCTGGCTTTACTTTAAGGATGTAAATTGTTTTAAATCCTTTTAAGAAGTAGAAGAGGAACATGTTCAGCAGAGACTGAATGATGGGATGGGTGGGTGATGTGGGGTAATTCTGATCTGGTTACCATCCCTTCCAGTCTGAAGAAAGATCTGTCTTTTTTTCTGCAAATCAGTTCTTAGTCACCCCAAATTATTTTGACATTGTAGCAACTCCTAAATCACTGAGAATTGAGACTTAAAAAAAAAAAAGGTGCAAAATTGCTATTCATCTGACCAAGAGTATATAATTTGTTTTTCAAGTAGCTGTATGGCATCTTTAAGGTAGAGTTACATAAGCAAGGTCAAGGGAATACCATGACAATTAAAAATTTAAAAAACTCAACAAGTTTGTCTTTTAGAAAGCACACTTTTTCATCTTACTGCCATTTTAAAATGACTTCTTAAAAACCATTATTATCTGTGATTAGAGTTTGAAAGGCTGTTCTTTTTAAAGTGATATACGATATCAATGTGAAATATGGAGGATCTTAAAATTAAGAGCTAAAATCAATCCTGAAGTTCCAAGTCTGTTCACAGGTCATACACTTAGATGTCTGTCATTTCACTTAAGTGAAATATTCTAATTTATTCAAAGCAGTGTATCAGCTGTGCATTCAAAAGATTAATGCAGAATTTTGGAGAAATATATAATATATATATATATATGATTGGGGAGCTGAGGACAAATTGCTAATGAGTGATGGTAAGCCACAAGATTTAAAGAGTTTTTGAAAGTGTATGTCCCTGTGTGTTGGCGCATGCCTGTATTCCCAGCACTTGGGAGATAGAGATAGAGGAGTCAAGAGTTCAAGGTCATCCTTGGTTGAATAGTGAGCTCCAGGTAGGTCTGGGCCAAAGAAAGCCTTGTCTAAAAACCACACAACTGCAGACAAACCCCAAGCAGGGTCATCAGCCAGTGAAGCGTTGCCAGCAAGCTTTCTTCCTTGAGTTCAGTCCCTGAAATCCACTTGATGGGAGGAAGAACCAGCTCCCATAAGTTGTCTCCCTGCCTTTCATAGGAGTGCTGTGGCAGGCACGTGCCCCCCTCTCAAAAATCTAAAACAAAAAATAAAAGATGTGTTGTGTCTAAGGGCTAGTGAATTTTAGCTCATTTCCAGAAAATGAAACTTACTTTTTAAAAATGAAACTTGCTTTTTTAAAATTAAACTTATTTTTTAAAATGAAATGTTGCACCTTTGTAGTTCGAATGAGAAACGGCTTCCATATTTGAATACTTGGTTCCTAGTTGGAGGCGTTGTTTGGGGAGGGGTATACCCCTGGAGCCAGCTTTCAGAGCGTACAGCCTCATCTCACTTCCAGTTCCCTCGCTCTACTTTGTGCTGTGTTTGAAGATACATTCTCTTAGCTGCCCATTCCTGGCAGCATACCTGCTGCTTGCTGCCATGCCTTCCTGCCATGATGGACCCCATCCCTCTAGAGCTGTGAGCCAAAATAAACGTTTTCCTACATAAGTTATTTTTGGTCATGGTGTTTTATAATAGCAACAGAAAAGTAACTATACTAATTCTATATAAAATTAATTTTTAAAAGTATTGGTTTTGTTTTTAGCTTTGTGTGTGTGTGTTAAGTGCAGGTTCCCCTAAAGGCCCAAGAGGGCATAGGAGCTCCTGGAACCGGAGTTACAGGTAGTTGTGAGCCACCAGATCAGGGTGCTGACTGCTGAAATACCCAAACATGTGCTCTTATCAATGGAGTCATCTCTTCAGGTTCTTATAATATTAAACTTTCAAACAAAGAAGTGATAATTCTTTTTCTTTTTTTCTATTTTTGGTTTTTGAGACAGGATTTCCCTGTGTAGCCTTGGCTGTCTTGGACTCACTTTGTAGACCAGATGGGCTTTGAACTCATGGAGATCCACCATGCCCAGCAAGAACTGATAATTCTAAAATAGCAAAAATTGGGCTGAGATTTTCCTATTGCAGTCATAAAACTTACTAAAAGAAATCTCCCTTTTGAATACATGACCTTGATTATTGAATCCCAGAGATGCCCTTTACCGTTATACTGGCTAATTAGTTTCTAAAAACATGAAATTGGATTGTTTAATTTTTATAAAATATTTCTTTTATTTGAGAAAATAGAGTTTGATGTGTGAAGACAATACATTGTGTTTAACAGTCCTAGGCATCCATATCGGTTAAGGTAGTTTGATTCACAATATTCTGGCTGAGAGTACATTTATTCTCCTATTTAGTGCATACTTGAGTGTTTTCTGTGTGTAAAGATTAAAAATGGAAAAGAGATAGTTGAAGTTTTAAAAATTACATTTGATTCTGAATGTTTCTGATGACTTCAAATCTAAGAAAGTAAACATCTTATTCCTAGATCATGTTTTATGAGGCAGAAAGGAGATTAAACCAAGTGTTTAATGAGCGCTTCCCCCCTTTTTAAAGATTTAGTTTCACTTTATGAACATTTGCCTGCATGCACATATGTGTATCGTGTGTGTCTGAGGCCAGAAGAGGGCATCAGTTCTCCTGGAACTGGGGTTCCAGAAGGTTGTGAGCAGCAGAGTGGGTGCTGAGAATTGAACCTGGGTCCTCTGCAAGAACAGCCTGTGTCCCTGACTGTTGAAGTGTCTATTTAGTCCATAAGCATTTTATTTTAAAATTTCTTTTCTATAGCCTCATGGTTAATTCTCTATAGAGAAGAATTTTCTCTTGTTTTGTAAGACTACATGTTGGATTTTTTTTTTAAAGAGTAATTTATACTTAGAAACGAATGTTCCAGTCCTATACTAATTAATTTCCTCTGTCTCCAGATTATGATATTAAAACAGATTAGAGCATCACATGAATAAATTAGCGGCTCTACTTCCTTTGAGCCTTTTCTTTGCCTTTTAAATTGGTAACTTTGTATGACTTTTATGAATTTCTAATGTAAACAGAGGGAGCAAATTGTGTGTGTATGCATATGTATGAAATCTATAATGAAATCACAGTTTAGAGGAGGAATTATATGTTTAAAGTCTTCAATTTTGTGAAAACAATGATTCCACATTTCTTCAAGTGGCTGCCATAGAATGGAAATTGAAATCCCTGGGTGGGAAGTGTGCTAGAAACCATAGTATTCCTTTTCAAAGTATTTTGCATCTCTTTATACATATATT
The DNA here is from genome assembly GCF_030254825.1 of Meriones unguiculatus. Taxonomy (NCBI): domain Eukaryota; kingdom Metazoa; phylum Chordata; class Mammalia; order Rodentia; family Muridae; genus Meriones; species Meriones unguiculatus. The sequence goes on along the minus strand of NC_083349.1, from coordinate 94,194,212 downwards.
CAGTCTTCGTTTCTAACCCCTACACATTGGGTCCTGCTGAGGCTCATAATACTGCTTTATGTTTTAAATTCAAATATTGTTTTTAAAGAGAAATTGCTGCTAACGTTGGCTAAGCTGCATGTAATAGTTTAGTAAATGGTTGTAGGTTTGATTCTTCTCATGTCAATCTAAATGTGAACTAATATTATACAAAAAGCTTTTCAAGGTGTTGAACAATTGTTTCAGTTAACTAAATGCCTTACCAAATAATATCAATTCAAGAAGTATAGTTGAGTTTAGTGCATTTATTATTTGGAACATAATAAGTATGTATCTGCAGAATTAAATGCTAATGTATATTTTTTGAGTACCCATGTGTTTGAAGAAAGAGGGACTTTACTGTTTAAACAGAACAAAATTTTTAGTCTTTTTGTCTTAACAGGACAAATTATATCATTGAATAATTCCACATGCAATATATGAGGTAGCTTTTAAAATGTTTTCAAATGTAATTTGCTTAGGGTTAACTTGATATACAATTTACGTAAATAAAGTGTTCCAGTTTTGAGAATTTCACACCCTCGACTATTTTACTAGCACAGTTCATCACTCCCTCAAGAGTTGCTTTGACTCGTTTTCCAAGTCAGTCCCCAGTTCTTCTCACCAGTCAGTGCAGACATGGCTGGAATTTCCTAGTGTTTCGTAAGTGTGGGTTTTATCTGCATGTTTTCCTTCACATGTGATGACTGGGATGCTTCTGTGTTGGTGCATCTGCTCTGTCTCTTTTAATTCTTAAGCATATTACTCACATGGATATACCCCCGTCTGCATATCCAGTCGTGTGTCAGTGGACATTCGTGTTCATAGCAGTCTGTGCTATTTTGAAGAAAACTGATAGAAAAGTGCTAAAGTGCTTGTCTGTGCTATATGTGTGTATGTGATATATATATGTGTGTGTGTGTGTGTGTGTGTGTGTGTGTGTGTGAGAATGTATGTGTGCACATTTGTATATGCGGGGAGGTGTGCCATGTCACACGTATATGTGGAAGGTAGACACAACCTCAGGTGTGGTCCTCTTTTGTTCATGGCTGTGTGTGCCAGGCTGGTGTGTGAGCTTCTGGGGATTCTCCTGCCTACACCTCCTGACCCTCTTGATCCTCCTGTTTCACCATAGGAGCACTGAGATTACACAGTGAGTGCTGTTGCTCCTGTTTGTTTTAAAATGTCATTTTAGGGGTTAGAACTCAAGTTCTCTTGAGTTTTTTTGAGATACGGTTTCCCCTTTGTACCCCTGGCTGTCTTGGAGCTAACTCAGTAGACCAGGCTGGCCTTGAACTGACAGAAAACCACCTTCCTCTGCTTCCCAAATGCTGTCCGGCCTCAAGCTCCCTTGCTTGTATAGCAAGCATGTTTCCACTGATTTATCTCCCTAGCCTTCCTTATAGACTTAGAAATGTATTTTTTTACATTTACATCTATCTGTCTGTCTAGTGTGTGTGTGTCCACATGAATGCAGACATGCAAGCATGTCATATCACATGTGTGTGCGTTGGAGGACAACTTTTGAGAATCATTTCTCCCTTTCCATCATTGGGTACTGGGGATGGGACTCAGGTCATTAGGTTTAGTAGCAAGTGTCATTATTCACTGAGCCATCTTACCAGTCCCCTTATAGACTTTTAAAATACATATATAAATATGTATACATAATAGTTAAAAAGATAGTATATCATAGCATGTCATTGTTAGTCTATGCTCACAGTTTCTTGTGCATATTAAAAGATCTTGGCATACCAGCCTAAAATACTTCTTGTTCATCTTTTCAATGGCTGCGTAGTATTACATTATCAACTGTTTCTTACTTAGATTTTCTTCCTTTTGATTAATATTTAGCTTTTTTCACTTTTTGATATTCTCAACATTGCTGCCGTTATGCTAATTGTACTTGTACTAATTTTTTTTATTGCTGGCATAAAAGTTATCACAAATGGTGTACTTAAATGACATAAATTTATCATTATTATAATTTGCTAAGTCAGAAATCTGACACAGGTCACAAGGGTATGAAATGAAGATATATATAGACTATCATCCATTCTGGAGCCCTAGAGAAGTATAATTTTCATCCCCATTCAGCTTTCTGCTGCCCCCTTTCCCTGCCTTCATTGGCTCCCTGAAACTTCCTTCGTCTTCATAATGAAGAGTCAGGGGGCACACTGAAAATGTGTGCTGTTCCACAGCTCCTCTAAAGGAATGAAGTCCTTTACCTCCACTCAGTAAAACAGTGGATCTCTTGGACACATACCTCGCCTTTGCTTGCTAGTAAATTACTCATGTACACGCGTTTGATTGGCTGAGACTAGTCATTCTTGAATTCATTCTGGAGGGAAGGAATTCACAATGTGGGAACCATCCTAGAGTTCTCTGAAGATGCAAGGAACCCACAGACATGGGGATGTTCATATAGTGAGCAAGAAATTGCAACCAGCTAACTTGTTTTGTAAACTGAATGGCATGGTCCTGTATTATGAGATCTGTACTACTCCTTGCTCCTCCTAACATTTTTGTGGAATCTATTTGCAACACTCCACCCTTTCTCAGATGGGTATGAGAGGTCTGTTTTATTTCCAGAGGCATATGATATCAGAGTGATTAAAGTGAGCCTACATCTCACATCAAATGCAATTTAAGTAAAACCACATGAAATGTAAACGTGCCACATTTTTGGGACATTCATCTGAATTTATGTTAATTCCACTTCTACTGTTCTGTTTTTATGTTATGGCTCTCAGATATTTTCATAATACATCCTAAGCAATGAGTCTGTATTACCTGATGCATCAACGAACTTAAATACTCCTTGTCATGTAAATGATATCTTGTTCAAATTTGAATGGAGGGCTAGAGATCTGTCACTTTTTCCACCAAGACCCCACCATGTCCACAGTGGTAGAATGAGTGAAGAGCTCCCCTACTCAGGAGGAGCCTAGACTGAGACTAGAGTTACCTGCACACATACTGCACCAGTATAAGGGCGCATAACTGGTTAGCTTTTGCCGAGGTTTGCTTAAAAGGTGTAACTTCTTTCATAGCTGGTTCAAAGTTAAAATGTAATATGCCACAGTAGAAAGAATGTCTAAATATGTGCAATGTTCATAACATCACAGAGTCAAGTCAACACAGGGCTTTCTAGATAGAAAGCACGAGGTACAGTCATTATACTCCATCACTTTGATTCATCTTGTTTAACTAATGTGGCAGTTTTATTAGCACTTAACTTGTGTCAATCTGATGATGAAATATATCAGTAGATGAAATATTGTTGTGGATGAATACAACTTCTAGTTTGTGTTCTGATTTTCTTACTGAATCCTTAAATCTCTAGTGTTATGTGTGTTTTATGAGGTTCAAGAAGTAGCTTAAATTTTTTCCCCCCTTGGTAGTAACTGTTTTAGTGTTTCACAATCCCGGGAATATAGTATTTTAGTATTTAGAGCTTTTTATGCTGTGTGAAATGTAGCCAAAGCAGTCATTTGTTCAAAGTTAAAAGAACACTCAGGGACAAAAACGTACACAATTACTGAAAGTATTTACATATAAAGATTATTTATTTATTTATTTAGGTTTTTTTGAGACAGGGCTTCTCTGTGTAACTCTGGCTGTCCTGGAACTCACTCTGTAGACCAAGCTGGCCCTGAACTCAGATCTGCCTGCCTCTGCCTCTAGAGTCCTGGGGTTAAAAGCATGTATCACCATGGTCTAGCTAAAGATATAAAAATTTAATTTTTTCCTCCAAGGCATGCTTTCCATACAGACCTGATTGTCCTAGAACTCACTCTGTAGACCAGGCTGGCCTTGAATTCAGAGATCTGCCTGCCTCTGCCTCCTAAGTGCTGGGACTAAATGTGTGCAACATCAAGTCTGGCACATGGATAAAGATTTGTTAATGCTAAGTCTTAGATGAATTTAATAATGATAGAATGTTAAGTCTCTGATTTCTGATTTGAAAAATTGCAAAGATCCTATCCAGCTATAGGAAGGTGACCTGCTGACTTACTTACAATTTACATATTCTTGTATAAGTAATGTAGTAAAGTCTCAGGTGGTTTTCTACTTAATATTTATTATTGTTATCATGATTTTTTTTCTTTCTTTAGGCTTAGAATCTCCAGTTGTAAGAGAGGGAAGCATATACAAAACCTGAGAGCAGTTGGGTACACAAAGGACATTCCCTGGAGGTCCCTGAGGGTAGTGTGCATAATTTGGACCTCAAGACATTTAATTATATATTTAAAAACATTGGCTCTATGGGGCTGTGCTTTGGACTGTTATTTAGGACAGAGTGCCATTTACTGTATAGCGTAAGTTCTGCTGGGGTAAGCATTTTCTGCCCCCTCCTACTTCTGTGTAAAGTTTTCTCCTTCCATTCTTTCTTTTCTTTTACGTTGTCTAAGAGATTAACTGTCCCCTCATTATCTTTGCTAATCGCTTCCAGAGGTTTTGGCTACTGCCTATCACACTGGTCCTGGAAGGACCACAAAAATCTGCTAAGTCTATTCAGAAAGGAAGTCGTCAACTCTTTCTTTATCTGCTGTGTGTTTCCTTGAACACTTGCAGGGCATTAATGAGCCGAGGAAATATTTCTTGAAGAGTGTGTGAGTATATCTGCTGTCACTGTGAGACTGAATATGAAAGAAAAAAAGAAAACAAAACAGGGAGTGGAATAGAAGTCATTACAACCTACATCTGGTGCTTTACAGAATGATTTACAACAATCTCCTGTTCATATAGTTACTGAAAGTTCCTTGTTTGAAATGTATGACAATGTGAAGTTTTATTTATTTTTGTTGGTTGGTTTCAAGTTTTTGCAGTGCTAAAGGTTATACACTCAGGTGCAGCTTTTTTCTTTGTCCCCGATTCACACTAATCGTCGATGTATATGGTTCCTATGCATATTTTCAGCTGGAGCAGCATCCCTCCCTCTTAGTTGCTCTGGTTTGAATGGAAGTACCCTGAGATTAAACCCACAGGAGAGAAGGAGCAGTCCTATATGCATGTCCACACATCACAACTCTAGCTCAAACTGCACTGTGATGCTACAGCCCCAGATGTATTTACATGCTTGCTAAGAACATCTGGAGATTTTTTTTAGAGGTAAACAAACAAACAAACAAAAACCTTTAAACTGAAAACTGTAGTTATAAAATGATAGTGCTGTCTCAACCAAGAATCCCCTCCTAGAAACATGTAAATTAATTATCCTTTAATAACTGTAACTTCATTTCTTGGGAACATGTCATGTAAAAAATTAAAAGATGACATTGCTATTCAGAGAAAGAGTGCAAAGAAAAAAAAAACAGACAATTGAAACATAGATGAAGGATGCTAAAGATGGGTGAAAAATTACCCTACTGTTTATAACTAAAGTTTTTTAGTTTAGTATTTATAAGAGACTTATTAAATTATTGTTATCAAACGTAAAATACTTACCTTTCTCTGTTTTGAAGGCCTTCTTATTTTCTTCCTCTACCGAAACCAGATAAAACGTAAAGTACATGACTCAGAGTTTATAGAATAGAGGGTAAGAATGTTTTCTAGATTTAAAGGTCTTTATCTTTGACTTCTCATCATTCCTATTACATGTCAAATTTTTTTATTAGAAAATGATAGAAACCGATACAATATTTAGTCAAAATAGGATGTACTGGACACTGGACAATTCCCAAAGCTGTGGGTAAGAGGAGAGGTGGGGCTAGGAAATGGACAGGCACTAAATGGCCTGGGTGCTGGAACCTCTGCCCACTTAATCCACAAAATCAGCGCTATTAAGTTGCTGCTTCCAGACATGACCCCATGACCACTGGATGCTTGCTCCCGCTCCTGTAATGTGTTACTGTGTCTGTGCTTTGACTGATCTCAGGATTCAGGGTCCTCAATTCCTTCGGCCTTTGGTAGAAGGTACTAAGATACCTTGCGCATTTCTAGCCTTCAGAGTTTGGTGCAGGTTGGGCGTGGGGAGATGGTGTCACTAAATACACTGCAGGAAGCTGCCCTATCATCCATCTCTTGGTTACCAGAGGTGTGTACATTGACTTAGGAAAAAAAAAAAAGCTGTATGTTGTTTATTGATTTGAAGCATACATTTTACTTGGTAATCAGTATTATACTCTCAGTAAGTATTGTTTCCCAGCTGATGTGGTAACGGGAGTCTCCAGTTCAGCTTCTGTAAAAGGTCAGCTGCTTTTTGATGAAAGAATACAAAGGCTCTATAGATTTCCTGTGCTATCAGTCTATGGCTTTATTTTGTTTTGTTCATGGTAAAGTGAAGTCATTGTTTTCAGAATCAGTGTGCAGTGCTGGCAAATGTTGATTACACCTTCAGTTTCAGCATTTGCTCCTTTCTCTTCTTTACTGTGTGTCCTTGACCTGCAGTAATAATACAAGTGCCGTAAGTGATACTATTTGGGTATTCTGCTAGAGTAATAATATTCTTCAGCAGTCCATTCTAGTTTAAACAGAATTACCCTAAAAGTAAACCTCTACATGAGAACAGTAATCGTACACACACACACACACACACACACACACACACACACACACACACACAGACTTCTTCCAGGAGCTGAGGGATTACTTAGTAAAATGTCTGCTGTGCAAATAGGAGGACCTCAGTTTGGAGCTCCAGCATCCAGGCTGAGTGGGTTGTCTGTAACTGCCTCATTGGGAGTGGAGACAAGTGGATCCATGGAACTCATCGGCTAGTCAGGCGAACCAATCAGTAAACTTCAAGTTCAGTGAGAGACCCTGTCTCTTAACGTGAGAAAGCAGTCTAGGAAGATGTCTTGTGTCAGCCTCTGCACTCCACATTTACACATCCACAGAACATGTACATATATCTGTGCCTCCTAAGACAGTTAATTTGAATAGCATTTCAAATGCCAGTTTCAGGTCATCTCTTTTCTTCTGTTTTCCCTTGTTGCAGAGATACCATCTTGTAATCAATTCCTGTGAACATAGTTATCACCCTGAAACTTTTAATTTCATCTTTGTGTTTCTTACACCCAGTACCATGTTTGAAACTTAGTAAAAGCTTAGTTTAAATATAAAACAATATATACACTGGTTAAAATAAATTATTTTGAAGGGTTTATGATGAAGTCAATAGTTCCTTTCTTCTTAGAGATCAGAATATTTTTTACTTTCCTAAGTATTTATTTTGATGATTATTTTCCTATTTCTTAAAAATATTCTCATCTGGAGCTGGAGAGATGGTTCAGAGGTTAAGAGCACTGGCTGAGTGGTCCTGAGTTCAATTCCCAGCAACCACATGGTGGCTCACAGCAATCTGTAATAAGATCTAGTGCCCTCTTCTGGTGTGTAGGTGTACATGCAGACATAACATTGTATACATAATAAATAAATATGAATATATATATATATATACATATATAAAAGAATCTGACTTAGAAGCTCTACCAATCCAAAAGCTAAGAATTGAAGTTCTCAGTACAAAGGAGATTTCTTTTCCTCAGAGAAAATAACTGTTTCATATTGTTTTAACTTTTATAGTGTTCATAAAAAAGTAGAGAGAAAATAAAGTTACCAACAGAGGAGTCTAGGGCACTCAATACTGACTGAAAGGAGCGTCAGAAGCAAGGCAGGAAAGAGGAGACAAAGATAGGAGGGAGAGGGTGAGGGAGAAGGGGTGAAAGGAACAAGGGAAAGTGGGAAGGAATGTTTGTTCAGGATGAGGGGCACTGGGAGAGGGGGGCAGCTGAAGGGCTGCCTCTGGATAGAGAAGAGACAGATGGGGCTTTATAAAGGTAAAAGGGAAACACTGTGTTAGGAGGTGTTTAATTTTGATTAGGCATGTTAATTAGGTGAGCCAAAGGGACTTTTGATTGTTGGAGCTCAATGGTTTGATAGCTGGACCTTGGTAGTCAGCCTCAGGAGGAGGAAGTGGCCGAACAGGATTGTCTAATGATTTTTAGCAAGGTAGAGAGAATGGGAGAACAGGGCAAGGCCCGCCAGAGCCATGTTTGCCAGGCTTGAGCTGGCTAGAGTTCCTTCAAGAATGCCACCAGTAGCTTTGGGGTTGTGAATAGCTTCCCCCATCTGTGGCACCTGCCTCTTTGATGTACCAACCAGTGTATTTTAAAATACACTGTCCTGATTTATGGATTTCTTTGTTTTATAAAACCATAAAACTGCTTCCATTTTGGATCAAGGAATTTAAGGTAACTTAAATCTGTGTCCCAGGGCCATGGTCACTTAAAATGGGTCCAGAATAAACTATCTCTAATTCCATTAAGATGAGAGCTGTGTTTTTTGTGTTGACACTGGGTAGCCCAGATTGGGTGTTCAGACTCAAGATCCTCTTGCTTTAGTGTCCCAGATGTCGAGATTATAGGGGTATTTCACGATGCCTGGCTTAATCAGGAGACTTAATTAAACAAGAAAAAGACTAAAAACTCTATAACATCTTATGAATAGAGGGTGATCATAGCGTGCTAATTCAGATTAAAAATAAAAGTTTATGTTCTAATCTGCCAATAGTTTTACACTTTCAGTCTGAAGTAGTCTCTTACCCAGCCTGATATCCCTTCCCTTTCCTGCTTGATGTTTTGTCACATGGAGTTAGTCACTGTAACATTGTAACTTTAATGTAATGGCGAAAATTCATGTGTGAGCCCCACTTGATTGACCAGGTAACTTCCTGGAAGGCTGGGAATTGTAGTTCTTAACAAAATAACAAAGCCTCATGGAAAAGTATGGCGGCCTATAGGTTTGTCTTGTAAATCCCCTGTAACCTGTGTCTGGAGGCCGTTCAGCTGGGAAATTCCAGGGAGTGATCCTGACCAAAGTTCATCTCTTGGTCAGTATTTAATATTTAATAAAGCTTGCTTCAAATTTGGCCCAAAATGGTGGAATTGGTTTTTCTCTGGGGAATCTCAGGATTATGCTGATGATGTCTTTTTGAGTTTCTATCCCAAAGTTTTCTTTGTTTTTGTTTTGACTGTGATGACTTAATAAGAGGGGAAAAAAAAGGGTGCCCAGGACAAAAGAATTAGATCTAATAGATCTAACAATTATCAGTATTAGAGTATTAGTTTACTATAATTAGGTAGGGTCTCATTATTAAGATTTTGTAAATCACTTTCACAATAGGTACCCTATATGAAATATGTATATGCATAGACATATTAAGGCAAAATTCTCTAATGAAAATAGCTGGTCGCCAGGGAGAGCTTTAAACATTGAGAATACCAAGTGAAGATGCGTTCTGTGACTCTGCATGTAGATCAAATCAAAGTATTCCATCTAGAACAGAGGGATCCATTTGGTACCAGGGAACAGCCTCAGTGGACTCTGATGCTACCAGAGAAGCCTTGCAAACAGAGGACCCCCCACCAAATGTAGTTTGGACCTGGAGTCACACCACTCATTTTCTTTTTGTCTCCTTTGGAGGCCCTGAAGTTTTCCCCAAATTGCAAACTAGAGTCAGGTACTAATGTTTGTTTCTCAGCTTTCAGGGAAGCTGTTTATTTTAGTGGGCAGTTTTCATGTGTGATGGAGTGAGGTGTTGAGGAGGCAGTCTCTCATCAGAGGAGGAGCAATGTCTAGGAATTTAGCTAATGGCCCCCCTTCAGTGCAGAGAATAGATGGTAACAATTGGACTTGCAGACTAGACCCAGAGCCACTTGTTTGGCTGCTAGGTGTTAATGCAAATTTGTTCTTCAGCTCATTCAACCCTGGGGCTTCCATCCTTTGATTTAATTAAACGTAATTGGTTACATTGCTCCTCCCAGGCCCCTGAGGTGTTTTTGTTTATTGCTTACTCTTTGCCATAAAGCTTCAATTCATGGTACAAAATGCTGGATAAATAAGTCTTTTTTTTTTTTTTTTCTTTCTTCTCCCTGTGCTAGATTTGCTGGGAGATTATTTTCTTCAAATCTGTTGGCTCTGCTGTTAAAAGTAAATGGCCAGTGGAATAAACTCATTGGGTGGCAAGTGTAGGATATCCAGAAGCAAGGAATTAAATGGGGTAAATTACAGGACACTAGGAGAAGATAGGATGCTGTAAGCTAACGGTAAAGATTTGAGAAAGTAGTATAAGAGCCATCACCAACAAAAAGATTAAGGCTTGAGATACCATCAGTGTTGTAGCACATTATTATTAAACAGTTACTTTAAGGGGCCAGATTAGAAATACTCTGCAGTTTTATTTTTTCAATAATGTAGAGTTATTAGGGATAAGAATGAGAAAGACAATGACTCAAGTCAACACAGTTACCTTTTCCTTTTTAATGAAAGATCTTTTTTTTTTTTTCTTTCCTGAGCTTTAAGTATATATATAATTTTTTCTAAATGGAAGTGATCATAAAAATCATTTTTGAAGGATGGGATTGGGGAGACTGCCCAGTTGTTAAAGTGGGGACAAACATGAGGACCTGAGTTCAAGCCTCAGAAGGCACATAAAAAGTGAGGTGTGGGCCTACCCAGTTGTAATGCTAGTGCTGTGTGGATAGAGAGCCTTGTTTTCTGAGGCTCGCCAGCTGGCTAGTCTAGCCTTGGTGATCTTCAGGCCAGTGAGAGATCCTGCCTCAAAACACAAGGAGGACAGGTGCCTGGAAGATGGCACCTGAGGATGACCTCCTTCCTTGGTACACACATACACCTTCCTGTACACACACACACACACACACACACACACACACACTTGACACACATATGTACTTGCACATGTACACACACACACACACACACACACTTTAAAATCATCTTTTGATTGAGCGATTCGTCCTCTTTAGGTTCCATCCTAATTTAAGAAGTAGGATACGTTACTTTATTAATTATTAAGGAAAAGCTTAGAAATGCAGGTAATTAAATGCCACATGCACTTCGATTCAGCTCTATGTACCAACGCATGCATATAAATGGCTGTTTCCTCTTTTTGTCCTTGTCAGATAGACAAACTAGCCTGACAGTATCTTATTTATTTCAGTATCGTCTCTCTGGTTCTATTTTTGTTTTTCCACTAGGGGCATAAGATGCTGCATCAATGTCACTTTCATGAATGCCATAGACTTTCCAAATCATGCCATATCACAGGCCCCACTCAGATCTTTTCTGATGGGAAAGTTGAAAAGTCCAGGACAAGGACGTAGGTATTCCACACAATAGGATTGTTTTGCAGAAATTTAGGCATTTCTCACAGCTAGTCGCTGAGGTCCTGAGGTTTTAGGCTCATTACACTGCCAAAGGCAAGGCCTTTCTTCTGCTGCCTGCTCCCAAGGAGGACCGAGAGGGCGATTGTAAAACTAGAAAACTATTTCTGAGAGTGGGGGCTGCTCTAGGACATCAATTCCATGGTAGGTGTTTGCGAGGAATTTGAGTAACAAATTCACATCTTGGAAATGAGCTGTTAAAAGGCTGTGCTCCGCCGGCAGAGAAAACCTTGGCTTAGTCTCAGGCAGCTCAGGTGTAGGCAGAAAATCCAGCTGTGGTCCGGGGTGAGAAAAACCTTAGATGGAAATGAGATGCTTTGCTTGTCGGTAGGGTTCTGTAGGATTTTAACACCATGCCTGGTTTACGTGAAGGAGTCAGTTGAAAATAACCCTTGCCTCACACGCAGGCAAATGAGAATGCTGAACATATTATAATACACGAACACCAAGGGCTTCTCTTGTAAATGGAAATGTAATGTCAGACAGAATGGAGGGAAATGTTCCAGTGGTCTTTTAGATAAAACCAGATATTCTCCTCTTGTACTTGAGTAATTTTCCACCCTGTGCACTGGTAATAATAAGCCCATTGCCCGTCCCCTGACTGTGACTCTTCTGAATCCACAGCTTTGATTGGAAACTCTCAACCCCTGACAGGTCTCCGGAGCACTGATTAGGAAGGCACCCCACACACTTCCTCATAAACATTTGGCAGATCAGGAAGTGCTGAAAAGCGATGCCCCTGGCTCTCAGAAGAGGGTACTGGTGGGAGAAGAAATAGAACATTTTCCCTCTTGCAGCTGTCAAAGAGTGATTATGTCAAATGGGTTTTCAAGGAGCCACAAAGTAATTACAGGGTAACTTCTTGACATTATTTTCCAATGTTTGGCTCAGCAGATGATGATGATTAATTGATGTGTATTATTTTATGGCTCTCGGAAACTTTGATACTTTAAGGTCAGACTAAGTTTTTATTTAGACGAGCTGAGCAAATTTGCCTCGAATTTTAACCTTATTTCTCCCTTTGTAATGGATGATTTCCTACACAAGTGTTCTGTGGCTTAATGGAGGCTATGTCTGGGCAGCCTTTTTAAAGTAGATTCAGTGGAAAAAAAAAACAAACCACGTGCTTTCCAAAAATATGTAATTCTAAGATGTTACTGTTAATTTTTACTACTGTTGTGAGAATTAAATGAGTGAAATCATGGAAAGTGCTAATCCTTGGCAAGTGATAAATGCCAGCTATATTAAAGCCTACAAGTAGCCATTCAACTTGGGAAGGGTATTTATTTCCTTTCATGCAGTCTCGCTAATGCTGTGTCCACTTGGCATGGAAGACTCATGCCCTGCTTGTTTGCCTCAGCATTTGCATTTTATTCAAACTGGCCAACTGTTGGTTTATATGTCCTTTTATTAATTTTAGTTGAATTTAAGATGGTTAGGAATATTTAAATATTTGAAACACATTTCTAATTACATATTGTTTATATTGTATATCGAATGTCTACATATATTGGTTCTTTTTTTAGAAATATTCAGCATTTTTAATTTTTTCATATATTAATTACAGTTTATTCATTTTGTATGCCAGCTGTACCCCCGCCCCATTTATTGGTTCTAAGTCAACAGTTCATTCAGGTAAGCTAAGATCTAGACATTCATTACTGGTTAAGTAGAAGCTAAGAAAGATTAATTAATGTAGTAATAAATACAGTGGAACCTTTATTATTTTACGGAGTTTATAAATTTTAAATGTGTTTTCTTTTTCATATCAAAGTAGTCATTGTTGGTTTTCATTGAATTTTATACTAAAAGATGCTTTGATTCAAGGATACTTTTTTAAAGAAAAACAGAATAATTGATGACACTTTCTATTTAACCAAAATGGGAAAAAAAGATCTTAGGTTTCTTTCTTTCTTTCTCTTTTTTTTCCAATAAACTAAGTTCTAAAATATTTATAAAATATTTTGCTTATAAAATAATTTTCATTTGTTTATTCTAGAGTATTCACTAAAAATAATTCTAGGATCTGTAGGACCACAAAAATAAAAACAAAAAAAAACTATTTTGTTAAGCGTGAGAATGCGCTGTGAAGAATGTAGTATACTGTAAATACTAATATTGGCTTAGTTTTAAAAATAGTTTTAAAAAAGTTATGTGGCTGCTTTGAGGAGGACTTTTATGTTAAAAGTTTTAGGTATACCTAACTCAAAAGTATGTTTTTCCTAAGTTTAAGGGAACATCATAGAATCAAATATTTTGCCAAAAAAAGGCCACCCCCTGTCCTTTTGTACAGGGAATGTACTTCTTTGTGGGGAGATGGACTGTGTCTATGTCTGTCTGTGTGCGCGCGCGCGCGCTTGCCTTGTGCAGTTTGTGAATGAATGAAGTAGGCGACCTGTTTATCTGTGGTGCTGCCTCTGCTGCCAACTAGACACAGCAACATTTCAGATACAAAGGGTGGTAAACAATTCAACTGACTAGTTCTCCTTTGTCTCTACACTGTTACACAAAGAAAAGATGTTGCTGTCTCTCGTGGTAACAGGAGGGTGGTGCTGTTTTCATTCTGTGCATACTGAATGAACAGAAACCAGAGGGAACCCCGCCCCCTTTGTTGTTGGTTGAGGTCTCCTTTGATAAGATATTTTAGACTTAAAAATACTGCCATCTGTTTATAGGAACATAGGGTGCCCTCAGCTGTGCAATGTTTTATGAGTGTGGCAGACAACAGATGGCTTAGCAATAAGTTTACCCTTCTGTAGGAATTTGTTGTTTCTAAAAAGAACAAATCTTTGTCTTTCACTATTTACACATTCTTAAGATATTTTGAATGAGGTTAACTTCATTCTGAACTGATACTCTCACTGTGAATCTGTTCTACAAATATTTCTCCAGCCACCTAAACCTTCCCTGGTGCCTGGCTCATTGGCTTCCTTGTTACTCAAACTCCAGTTCAACCTGTTTGTTTTTTGTCAAGAATTTTGTGTGTGTGTGTGTGTGTGTGTAGTGTATTTATGTGTGTGTGTATGTATGTGTGGGTATGCTTATCTATGTGTGTGTTGAAGCCAGAGCTTGAAGAGAGCTGGCTTCCCCAAGCTCCTTTATTTTTGAGACAGGGTCTCTGGACCTAAAGCTTGCGGTTTGAGTTATACTGGCTGGTCAGTAAGTACCACAGGATCTACCTGTCTCTATCCCTACCCAGAAGTTCTAGTGAGCACCCAGCTTTTTCATGGGTTCTGGGAATTCAAACCAAGTCCTCATGCTTGCATAGAAAGCACTTTCCTCATGAGCCGCTTGCCCAGCCCCACTCTATTCCATACTTCTTAGTAGAGAAAAGCAAAGGCTAAAGAGAGTCAAACCTGAAGGCTGGCTGTAATCGTCTACACTCTAACTTGATGATTACATGGACTGCTTAGAAAATAAAATTATTTGTTGGGTTTAGTGGAGCACACCTTTAATTCCAGCACTCATGAAGCAGAGGCAGGCAAAAACATAGACTTTTGAGGGCTATTCTATGAGGCAGCTAACTCCCCCAAAAATCAACACAGAGACCTAAGCAATTTATTTCAACAGCTTTAGCACAATAACTGGGCAGATAGAATTTAAACTAATTTTCTGAGCTTGTCTGTTTAAGGCCAGCAGAGTTTCTTAGCGAGACTGTGTCTCACAACTAAACCAAATCTACAGCAATAGCAAGAGCTACAACAAAACCCCAAACAAGAAAAGTAAGAGATTATTGCGTGCATGACTCAGGGTACACTGATTTTCTTAAGTTTTTGTAAGTTCTTATGGGTTCCTTCAGTTGATTTTATTCTTGTGAAATTAAGATTCTAAGGCTGGTACCCTGATTCTTCTTTTTTTCTTACTGTAAAGCTACTTAAGTATACTGCTTCTGTTTAATATAAGTGCAAGAGAGCTTGCCACAAGGGTTATGAAATAAAGCATTAGTGTGTGAGGAAAAAAAGGGTTAAGACAAAAAGCATTAGATTGTGAGAAATTCAGGTGGCCTGTTTACTGATAAAGAACAATTTTTTTCCCCTTCCTCAAGTCTCTCCCTCATAGTTTAAGGGGATTTTCCTGTGGGGTCCACTTAAATCCAACATAACCTAAGCGCCAGGTCAGTACAGATGACAAAAATTTTTTGTAATCAAGCTACCACTGATCAATCAGGGCCGCAGAACAGACTTGGGAGCTGAGCTGGCACCCTGAAGCCATGTTGTACAGCGTATTTAAAGGATGAAACCATAAAGCAAGGGGGAGCGCTGGGTGGCCTGTAACATTGTCCAGTCATATTTTGATATAAAGGGTTGATCAAGGGCGTTTCCATCAATCAGGATAAGAGTAGGTTCCTGAACCTGGGAACCTGAACTTAATTTAACCCTGCCAGCAAGATGGAGAAGTTGTGCTTGAGAAGGCTTGACTTGGGCAACTGTCTCCTTATAACAGAAGCTGTTCAGCTATTGGGAAGTCCCCAGCTCCCCTAGGGCCTGGGCCCTTGAACTTAGTTTCTCCCTATGATTAAATGGAAATGGAAATGAAAATGAAATCGTAGTGCTTAGAACAAGTTTCTTTTGCTTGTTCCCAGCATTCCCATGTAATATACAAGTAAGCATCTGATTTATTCCTGGAGATGTCAGGCATTATCCTGAGCTGCTGGGTTTTCCTCTTATGATATGAAGGAAGAAGGGACAGCCATATTTCACATTGCTAAGTGGTATGGTGAGTCACAGTCTTTATGGTTAAGGGTGTGGGGACTGATTGTCGTTTGTCCCCAAGGGTGCTCCTGTTACTATCGTATGAATACATACAAGACAAAGTTGATAATACATAACAGAAAGATAACACAATGCCATGTGTCTGAATCTACTTCCCTCTGTCAGAGAAGCTTATCCTAGGCAATGGAAAGAGATTATGGATATTATCCATAATATTTATGGATAGCAGAGGGGAATGTATCCCACCAGACTGGAATAAAACACTCTTTTTCTTGAAATGAATACTAGTTTCAAGACCAGACATGGCAACATTTTCCCCCACAAAGCTGGGCCTCATGTTCTCTGGTAAGTATGATGTCTCGGCATGGCTGGCCAGCAATCTAAACACTGTGACATAGTGTGAGCTCTTCCTGTGGTCTCCCACCCACATAGCTGGGTGGTCAGTGAACTCTGCCTTTTGGTGGTGGTGTCATTATATATGATCTTATGCTTGCGTCTGAGCCATTGTTTTTGTAAATTTGGTAGACAAACTTTTTTTAATTAAATTTTTATTTTTTTATATATTAATTATAGTTTATTCACTTTATATCCCAGCTGTAGCTCCCTCCCTCATTCCCCCTCCCCAAACCACCCTCCCTCCCTCCTCTCCTCCCATGCCCCTCTCTAAGTCCACTGTTAGGGGAGGTCTTCCTCCCCTTCCATGGGACCCTAGCCTATCAGGTCTCATCAGGACTGGTTGCGTTGTCCTCCTCTGTGTCCTGGCAAGGCTTCTCCCCCATCAGGGGTAGATGGTCAAAGAGCCAGCCACTGAGTTCATGTCAGAGACAGTCCCTGTTCCCCTCACCAGGGAACCCACTTGGATACTGAGCTGCCATGGGCTACATCTGAACAGGGGTTCTTGGTTATATCCATGAATGGTCCTTGGTTGGAGTTCAGTTTCAGAAAAGATCCTTATGCCTAGATTTTTTGGTTCTGTTGCTCTCCTTGTAGAGCTTCTGTCCTCTCCAGGTCTTACTATCCCCCCCCTTCTTTCCTAAGATTCCCTGCACTCTGCCCAAAGTTTGGTTTTTAGTCTCAGCATCTGCTTGGATACACTACTGGGTAGAGTCTTTGAGAGGCCCTCTGTGGTAGGCTCCTGTCCTGTTTCATGTTTTCTTCTTCTTCCAATGGTGGACAAACTTTTTTTATTTTTATTTTATATATTTTATTTATTATGTATACAGTGTTCTGCCTACAGGCCAGAAGAGGGCACCAGATCACATTATAGATGGTTGTGAGCCACCATGTGGTTGCTGGGGACTGAACTCAGGACCTCTGGAAGAGCAACTGGTGCCCTTAACCTCTGAGCCATCTCTCCAGCCCGTGGACAAACTTTTAAATGTATAGTTTAATTCCTTTTAGCCCTGTTTCTCCCATCATAATTTTGTCTTATTTTTAATTAAAAAATTTAACTTATTTTTTGGTTAGCATATATTTTATAGCACAGAATGTAATGTTTTAATTCATGTATGGACAGTTCTCAAAAATTTAAAACAAGAAACATCATGCTTCAGTACTTTATTTGATATTTCTAGATTCACTTACATTTGTCTAGAGATAGCCAAAATTGTGGTTTTTCCATACATAATTCTAAGGCCCGTATATAAGTTTGTATCCAAAACTCAACTCAATTATTTAAAAAATGCAAAATTCCATGTTTAATGAAGAAACTTTTTATTTAGTTACGTTTATTTAATTTTTAAAAACGCTTTGTCTTCCGTAGTCACTGAATACAAGTGCAATTTAATGAAATGGAACTCCTGTGTAAAAATGCTTAACTAATACAAAACAACCTTAAGTTTTGTCTTATTTAAATGAAATTTGACTCCATTGTTTTCAAACCAGAGAAATACATAGGCAACAACAGACAGACCCAAATCTCAAGTTGCTCTCAGTCCTCTCCATCCTCATGTTGTCCCCTGCACATGTCCTTCCTGCTGTCAGGTGGGGGGTTGTACACTGCTGCTTCCTCTGTGACTTCACGTGACTTCACGGCTAACCCCTTGCCGAGTTGGTGACTGGCTTTTCTTTGTTTCCAGAGCGCCTTTTTAAGACTTGAATTGTAAAGCTGTTCCTCTGAATTGTAATTACCTGCTTGCTTGCTGGTGGCCTTAGCAGACAGCAGCTTGGCTGTTTTCTATTGCTGCATCACCAAGATCAAGAAACACAAGTTTGTTGAATAAGTGTAGCAGTCTTGTGTGCACATGAAAATTGAAGAGGACATCCAGGAATGCTGTTAATTCTCCTCATTTACTGAGTTGGTAAAATTCAGCTGCTCCACGAAAGCTCTTCTTTCTCTTTTTATATGAAGCTGTTTGTAACAAAAATGGCAGATATCAAAACTGCTAATTTCCCGTTCATATTTGCATATATTGAGCTAGGATCTCCAGTGAAAATAGAACAGTGGAATGTGAATCATGATTTGAGGTCAAATCAACTAGCAAACATAATAACGAAGTTTGCTGTCATTTGCAACTTCAATAATGATACTCTGTTGCCTCTGGGGCCCACATGTTTGGGATGTGAGCATGGCAGGTTGTTTTGAGCCACTGCACACCATCTAATGAATTTACATACATAAATACTTCTAATTAACATTTGTTTATTATTTTGCGTTTCACTGCTATTTACTACCAGATTTCAAGACAATAGTCAATTTTGTAACCTCCGTTTTGTAAAAACCACTAGTATTTTGGTCCCTAGCAACCGTTTAGTATGTAAATTAGGCATTCTCGGGCTTAATGTACTTCATTTTTATAAAACAAATACATCATTAATCTGATTAAGTTCTTGGATGGGAGTGCTGTCCTCAGATCATTGTGGATCATTTATTGTTGGGCATGCATCCAAAAAAAAAAATTCAAGCATGTCACTGGAGTCTAGGTTTAGGAGAAACCCCCTAAATGGTATTTTCCAGAGGAGCAGAAAGGCATGCTTGCTTTGAATTGCAAGCATCACCCCAAATTTAATGATGTCCTCACCCTTAATTGCAACTCAGTTTGATGAGGGCACAGTGCCTGAAAGTATGCCCCACTGTGCTTTGATGCTATGGATGTGTGATGGATAGAGGTGGTCCACAGGGATCCAAAGGAGATCCTAGCTTTGCCAAGGTAACTTAGTGGTGACTCTAACACCATTCCCAAGTTGCTTCACTTGCCATGGTCATTATTTGGTATGTCTTTAGCTTTTAGACAGATTTACTACTTAAGAACTAAAAAAATATTGTATGTTAAGGTTAAGTGTTTTATTCATATAGCAGATGGACCTTCTAAAGAGAAATCAAAACAAAATGATCTGAGTCTGTCTACATAGCTCACAGTTTACAGAGGTGGATTTTGTTAATGAAGCCGGATCCCATAATGCTTTTCTTTCCTGCATATCTGCCATGGTGCCTCAGGCTTTCACCTCCCCTGTAAAGGTGGTTTGTTTATTCCCACTTGGTAGGTAACTAAACAGAGATTCAGAGCTAGGAGTTCTCATGCTGAAGCCTCTGCTTTCTCAGACAGGGTAGTGCCAGAAAGGGACCTGCTGGGCCACAGTCATTTTGGAGAGGAACTGACAATTTTTTTACTATTAAAGGTCAGAGACTAAGTATTAAAGGCTCCAAGGACCACATAAAATATTTATTTCACAATCCTGTTTCTAATTTAAAATGTAGGGTTTTTTTGTCTTGTTTTGTTTTGTTTTTTAGATATTATTGTCATTGTTGGAACCCCGGGCTGGCCTGGATCTCTACATAGACTAGGCTGGCCTTGAACTTGAGATTATTTTCCTTCCTCTGTCTCTCAGGTTCTAGGGGAACAGGCAGATGCCACCATGTAACCAATCTTAAAAGATCTTAAAAACCCTTTTGAGGCTGAGGTCAACATAGGAACAAGCTGAGGGGTGGGAAGGCTTGTTCCTAGTCACCAACCTATACAGGACAGTGCCAGTAAGTCTTGGGACTATGCCATTATAATAAATAATGAAAATAATGTATACCCATAACAATGACTTTTAAGTATCCAGAGGAAAATGATATTCTTTTTAAGAAGGCATAAAATTATCATGTCTTAGGTTTTTTAAAAATTTATTTATATACTTTATTTTTTTTTAATATTAGTTACAGTATATTAACTTTGTATCCTAGCTGTATCCCGCTCTCTCATTCCCTCTCAATCCCACCCTCCTTCCCTCATCTGCTCCCTGCCCCTTTCCAAGTCCACTGATAGGGGAGGACCTCCTCCCCTTCCATCTGACCCTGGTTTATCAGGTGTCTTCAGGACTGGCTGCAAAGTCCTCCTCTGTGGCCTAGCAGGGCTGCTCCTCCCTCAGGGGAAGCGGGAGAGGTTCAAAGAGCCAGCCATTGAGGTCATGTCAGAAACAGTCCCTGTTCTTATTAGGGTACCTACTTGGATACTGAGCTACCATGGGCTACAACCGAGCAGAGGTTCTACGTTATATTCATACATGGTCCTTGGTTGGAGAAACAGTCTCATAAAAGACCCGTGTGCCCAGATATATTTGGTCCTTGTGGAGCTCCTGTCCTCTCCAGGTCATATTAACTCCCCCTTCTTTCTTATGATTCCCTGCACTCTGCCAAAGGTTTGGTTATGAGTCTTAGTATCTGATTTGATACACTGCTAGGCAGAGTCTTTCAGAGGCTGTCAGTAGTAGGCTCCTGTCCTGTTACTTGTTTTCTCCTACATCTAATGTCTATCCCATTTGTCTTTCTAAGTGAGGATTGATCCTCTTACCCTGGGTCCTCTTTCTTGTTTATCTTCTTTAGGTGTATAGATTTCAGTATGTTTATCCTATCTTATAGGTCTATATAAGTGAGTATATGCCATGTGTGTCTTTCTGTTTTTGGGATTAGGTTTTTAAGAAATAAATCAACATACAGTTTTGACAGTTAGAGTGATGCTTTGTTCTAGAGACCTGTAAGATTCAATTTTTGAAACACCTCATTTTATGATAGATAAAATGAAAGGTCATGTTACAAGTAGATTTTTAAGCTATTTTATTTTCATATCAATTTAATGCTATTATTGGTTTTAAGTTCTAACCTTTTGATATTTTAGTGCTGACTGTTCTGTCCCAAGTCTGTTACTAGTGCTGAGCATTGAACCCAAGCCCTTGCACATCTCAGGCACACATTCTTCCAGTGAACTGAATCTCGAGGCTGACCCTAACTTTTAAAAAAATTAGTTTGCATGTGTGGGTGTTTCATCTGCATGGATGTGCACTACATGCATGTGGGGCTGGAGGAGGCCAACAGAGGCCGTCACGTGTCCCGGAACTGGAGGTAGAGATGGCTGTGAGGAGCTCGGTGTGTGCTAGGAATCACCCAGGTGCTCTGCAAGAGCAGCCAATGCACTTACTCACTGAGACATCTCTCCAGCTCCTGAAGCGGAAGGCCACTGGTTCCGTCCAGCCACCACATATATTTTACTGACGAATACACTAAGCTGAGAAGATGAATCTTTAAGAAAAAAATGTGTGTTGAAAGGGGGGTGTGCTTCACGATGAAGGATGTGTTTAGCATACATGAATTCTGGGTTCAATCCCCAGCATAATAGAAAAATATCATTTTGTAATAGTAGATGGCAGGTACCTGAAGTTTCTGTTCATCGGTTAATATCCACCCAGATAAGTGTTTCTTCTTCAGCTCCTTAACACATCACTTTTTTCAACAGGCTAAAGAGAATCAGGTTGCTGCTCCTGTTCTACCCTTAGAATTTCTAAGAAGGATCCCTGGGGTGGTTGGTCTGAGGGGACAGGCATGGTAGGGACCATGATATTATACTAGCAGTTGAAAACTTTCTGCTCTCTCCTGTCCATACAGTTTAGTTCAGTTGCCAAAGTCTAATATACAGGCAGTGTTAGGTGAAATGTAGATGCTGATCGTGGCCTATGTTCATGTAAAACACCTTAACCCTTTTCCTTAGTCTTTACAGCTGCCTCAGAAAAACCCAAGCTTTTAGACAGTTGGCTAACTGCTCACAATGACACAATTAGGAAAAGCTACAGAGTCAAAAGCCTAGGCCATGTGCCACCAGACCCACTCTCTTAAAGGGAAAAGCAATGTTTTCTGGGTTTTAAACTGTTTTATTTGGGGCTGTAGAGTTGATTCAACAATTGAAAGCACTGGCTGCTCTTTCAAAGGGCCTGGGTTCAATCCCAGCACCCACATGCAGCTCACCATTGTCTGTAACTCCAACGTCAGGGAATCTAATCCCCTCGTCTGGTCCCCACAGACACCTGGCACTGGTGGTGTACAGAGATGCGTGCAGGCAAAACACCCATATACATTAAAAAAAAATAAACCTTTGAAAATAAAGTGTTTTCTCCTTTTGTAAGCCATTTGAGTAGATAGAGTTGAAAAGATACTATAGCTGCACAAAGAGGCTCTATGCCCAAATCAAGGGGGAAAATCTGTGGAGCATTTCAATGATAACAAAATAACATGAAATGAAAGCCTCCATTTAGAAGCTGTAGATGCGCAGCCGTAGCCTACACATGCACAGCGCCAGCGATCCAGTGCCCTAGTGCTTCTCCCACAGGTTTCTGATGGCAAAGCAACAGGTTCCATCACCTAATCTATTATATTTGGTATGATTTGAGCTCCCTTAATTTACATGTGGTGCTTTGTGTTCATATGAGAATTACACTTTAGAAGCATTAGCCAAGTGCAAAGTAAATTAATTTAGCCTATAACTGTTCAAATGCATATTGTATGAAAGGAATTGTATAGGGCTAAGGACCTAACGGAAATAGAACACAGCCCTGCCTGTGGGTAACTTATGGTGAAATGAGAGTGGAGGGTAATCAGAAAAGAGTCAATTTCATCATATTGGAAGTATCCATATACAGTGTGTCCTATGGGATGCCTAAATTTTGTCTTAAATCAATCCTCCATCCACCCATCCATCTACCCACCCACCCATCTCTCCCTTTCTTTCTTACTTCTCTCTCTCTCTCTCTCTCTCTCTCTCTCTCTCTCTCTCTCTCTCTCATCCATCACCTGTCTATCTATTGTGGTGTGTGTGTGTGTGTGTGTGTGTGTGTGTGTGTGTGTACATGCTTATGCCATAGCATGTGTTGTAGGCCAGAAAATGACTCTCTGGAATTGGTTCTCTCTTGCCACCCCATGGGATCCCAGGCCCTCAGACCTGCTTGCAAGTGCCTCTGCCACCCTTCTCTCCCCACTTCCAAATCAGCTCACAGGACCCAGAGCAGGCAATTGTAAAGAAAAGCAGTTTAGCTCTGCTAAGGCAGAAACTAACCCAAGTATGGGGAAGGTATGGTGCAGTTGGAGACCACTCACAGTCTAAGCCTGGGAAGAAGAGAGCTTGGTTAGCAGTGTCCTTTACTAATTCTTTCCTCCTTGCTATTTGAGAGTTCACAGTCCACCCCCAGGCTAATGTTAGGGGCCAGACCCAACTATCATCAGCACATGTCCTACCACTTAGCTAAATCTCCAGGCTGACCCTAAATTTGCTTTTTAGTGAGGCTTGAATAAGAGCCTTTGGGGCAGAAAATGAGGCAAGGCAGCAGGGGTCAGAAGGCCCAGGTTGTGAAGGGCCTTTTGTAATAACTCCCCAGTGCAGTAGGAGCTAATGAAAATAGGATCAAATCTGTGTTTAGAAATGTTTCTCTCCAGCTGCAGGATGAAGAATGGAATGTAGTTGTCATCCTGGCAACTGCCATTTTGGGACATAGAGATGGAACTGAAAGGGGGATTGAAAAACTCCTCTGCTGACTCTAGGGGCCGGGGCTGTAGCTCAGCAGCAATGCGCTTGTCCAATGTGTGTGTAAGGCCGTGGCTTCAATTGCCAGCACCAGAAGCAGGAAAATGGAGGATGGAGGGATGGGTGGGTGGATGGATCAACAGATCCATAGATACATAGAAGGAAGAGGTATTGATCGATTAGTAGTAGTTTTATTAAATATAGGCTGCCACAAAGTCTGTGCTTGCTACAATGGAATTGTTGGTAGCAGCAGTCACTGGCTGCTGTTTCCAGTATACTGTGGTACCCAATTATTGTTTATGGCATTGATTTTTTACAATGTTAACCTTTTGGAGAATTTTAACATTTATTTTATAGCTTTTATGTACCAATAATTTTACAAATTTACAAGCATAGACTCCCATTTGGAATTGTAAACCTTGTTTATCATTTTTTTGCATCTTGTTTCTCTAGGAAAATGACATGATGGTTGGAAATGTACAAATGATGACAGTATTACGTAGCCCAGTTCTTGCTATACAAGTCTGAAGAACGGCCTACTTAAATTGTCTGTAGGATTTTCCCACTATACCACAGTTGACACAGTTATGAGGTGTGATAAAGTAGGACTCAGAGAGCTATTCTTCCTCCTTACTTCTAGTTTTGCTGACTTCTGGGCCTTTCTATTTGTGTCAGTTCCTTTAGAGTCTTAGGACATAGGTCATCTCTGTCAGAAAGGCATATTGAAATAGTGCACATTTGCTTTTTTTTTTTTTTGAGGTGCAGTCTCACCATGTTTGTCTAAACTGCTCTCAAGTTCATGGAATCATGCGATGCCTCTGCTTCAGCCTCCTGCGTGGCTGAGACTGAAGTTGTATGCCACTATCTCTGAACCAGTGCATTTGTTCCCTCCCCTCCCTCCCGCCTCCCCTTCCCCTTCTTTCTTCATTGTTTTTTGAGATTGGATGCTATTATAGCCCAGGCTGTCCTTGAACTGGTCTGATGTCATGTATTCTCACTGTCTATGCTGTGAGTCCTGATCCTAATCGTAGAAAGTGTGTCCCTGTTTTGTTTTGGTTTGTTTTTTTTTTCACTTTAACCATTTTTTTTTTTTTTAATGCTTGGCATTATTTTTCCAATGAACTCTTTTTTTTTTTTTTTTTAAAGTTGGAATGGACACAATTCTCCCTTTACATCTGTATTTATATTTCTGCTTTTTCTCAAAACAGCTTGCCGCATGAATTCCATACCAGGAGAGGAATGTTAGTGCTCAGTGCTGTGCCTGTTGTCACCCAGGTTCATCCTACCCTGTCATTTGTCCTTAAGTTCTACTTTCTTAGTGACTTTTTTCTTCTCACTTGCTCTCTGTTTAAATGTCAGAACACTTTTCCTGTGACTCAATACATATTTATATTCAAGTCTCTTTTTCTGTTTGAGGCGTCTTCATACTGTTCATGTCTTTTTGATTTGACTTGCTAGAATATAGTTATCCTTTTCTCACATCATGAGTTTTCATGGTTATAAAACTCTTTGCCCTTTAAATTATGACTAATAATTTGCCGTAATCAGTGCTGGTAGGTGATAAGCTCCAGACTAAACCAAGAATGAGCTGCGGGATCAGAATGCTGACTCTCTGAATCCTCACCATTATCATTCACCATTATCATCAAGAGCGCTTTGACAGATGAGCCTGCGGACTTTAATGTTCTTGGTGCTGTGCTGTGTTCCACCATGTACTAGGGCAGATTATCAAGTACAGTGGGCCTTCCTTCCTCCCTCCCCCCCCTCCCTCCCTTCCTCCCCCCTCCCCCCTCCCTCTCTCCCCCCTCCCTCCCTCCCTCCCTTCCTTCCTGCCTCCCCCTCTCCCCTGAGACAGGATTTCTCTGTGTAGCTCTGGCTGTCCTGGAACTTGCTCAGTAGACTAGGTTGGCCTCGAACTCAGAGGTTCACCAGCCTCTGCCTCCTGTGTGCAAGGATTAAAGGTGTGCACCACCACTGCCTGGCTGAGCGTAGTGTTTTATGGAGTCAGTAACTATGCATGTTTAGCTGTATAAAATAAGTAGTTGTGATTTTTGTAACCTAACACAGAATAAGCAGTACCCTTTCATTTGGTGAATTGCTCTCTTCCTCCCCCCATATCTATATATCTGTCTGTCTGTCTGTCTATCTATCTCTAATCCATCTATGTCTATATCATCTATATCTATATATCTCCAGATGAGAAAGGTTTCCATTTTCTGCTGCATCACTCTGTCCATATCAATTAGTGAGTGCCTCTGTAGAAGGCAGTTTGAAGACTTGGAACTACAAGTCAGTCTGGTAATTGGGTTCTGTCTTTTCTATTTTGAGCCACAGTTTTCTGAGTATTTTGACATAGCAGCTTTTATACTTGAAATAATATAAAAGCAAGGAAATATTCTCTTTCATCTGCACTTCGAGACTTTCGCCACATTTTTCCTTTCCTTTCTTTCAGTGTCTATTGTATGCAGCTACATAGAGGATCGATGCCGAAGAGGCTGCCCCATATGTAGCCCTGAGGAGAAACACCTGCCCCCATGTTGAGTGGGTGTGCTGGTAGCAGCTTGGGAATAAATAGCAGCAAGCAGTCTGGCCCAAGTGTTTAACTCTACCCAAGTGAGACTCTCAGGCTCTACCCGAGAGAAGGGGCTGTACAGATGAAGTAAGGAGAAAGCCGCGTGGCCAAGTCCTGCCTGTAAGTCCTGACTTGTAAAATCATCAGAGGCCCTAGTGAACAAGGGCTGTCAGGCTCAATGACATCAGGTATAACTCCCCACAGAGCTGTGTACACACACAGTATGTGGACGTGTGTGTGTGTGTGTGTGTGTGTGTGTGTGTTTGTGTGTGTGTGTGTGTGTAAAGCAGAACTACATACATAAAAACAAAACTATGTACATATAAAATTATGTATGTATTGCTTTTATATCTGCTTATTGTGTGTTGACTAGTTCCAATGTTTTCATGATTTTGACAACTTTGAAGTCTTTTCGCAAAACAGACTTGACACCTATGGTTTTTGCCCACTAATTATAATCTCTTGCTGTGAAGCCTTGTTGTCTCTCTCATGCTCAAAAGCCAGGTCAGAGCTTTTGACAGTTCTTGCATTGCAGCATAACAATAACCTGTGTCTCCAAGTTGTCTCAGAATTCTCTGGCAAACTTCTGCTAGTGCTTCTAAATATAACTGAAGTCTTCCCATCCTACTGAAGCCTCCCCGAATCCAGTGGTTCCATGTATTATAGCACTTGGCACATGCGATTATCATTCTCTGTCTCTCTCTGTGTCTCTATGTCTGTCATGTCTCCAGCTGAAGAGCTGTTAGAACAGGGGTTGGTTTTACATCACTAACATCTGGCATGGATTTCACCTTCTAATAAATGTGTAAGAAATGCTTGAATGACTGGAAGAATAAGTGAATGAATAAAATATCCCACCTCATGTTTGGAGTGTGCTTGAGTTCTTCCAGCCAACTTTTCCTTCTGTGCTGTTTTATCTTTTTTCCTGTCACA
This sequence comes from Meriones unguiculatus, assembly GCF_030254825.1. Taxonomy (NCBI): domain Eukaryota; kingdom Metazoa; phylum Chordata; class Mammalia; order Rodentia; family Muridae; genus Meriones; species Meriones unguiculatus. The sequence goes on along the minus strand of NC_083349.1, from coordinate 94,167,019 downwards.
CGTTCTTCTGTCCCCTTTAGTAGATGTTAGAGCTTAGGAAATCTGCGTTTGAAGACTTAAAATATAGTGCTTTGAACTCCTTAGAGGAAAAGTCTATGAATAAATAATTAGACTCATTTCACATCAAAATCTAAAGTGTGAAAAAAGGTTCGTATCATTTGGTGCTTTATTCACGTGTATGGTAATCTGATGGCATATCCATTGTTAACACTGAACTATACTGAAATATTTTACTCTCGGGGCTTTTCATCTGACAAAAGACGGCTTTTTGAAAATGAAAAAGCTCCTTTCCCTGGCATGCTGAGCATAGCTCCTGTCCCTGGCATGTGAGGGTGAAATTTGTTAGTTTTGAAATGCATGGGTTAATATGGCCATATTTTATCTCGGACAGTACTTGAAACGTTCTACCAAAATCACTGCAGCACATGTGCATACAAGTCCTACCATCTTTGGGGGTATGTAAGTCAGAGACGTTGCTGAGGAACTGCTTAGCATTTTCTTGATGGCGAAGTGCTTGGTTTTGGAATTTAATTGTAGGTTTTACATTTAAGCTGTTCAGTATTACTCTCATAAAGGTTCTATACATTTCTTGCTTTGTAGTTTAACAGGTTTAGTCACCACAGTTGGAAGGCATCATCCTCATAATGAAGCCAGAAAAGAATAAAGGTTGATCATGCAGGGTGGCTGGCTGTGAAACGGAACAATAGAGCTTGACTTCTTCATGTCTGTTAAGTTAGACTGTGGGGCGTGCTTATCTTCCTGCCGTGATACCGCATTGTCATGAGAAAATGTTGTGTTGTGCAGCTTTGCAAAGGGGTGGGCATCTGCTCTCATTCTGTGTGGTGGCTGGAGCTCTAAGACAGGCTGTCAGCTGCCTAGTTCACTCAGTCTAAAGTCAGAGGAAGAATACTGAACAGTATACATAAATAAAAAGTGCAAAGGCTTTGAGTGCCACCTAAATTTTGACTTAGTGTAATCTGTCTTCAGAGGGCCTGTGGTAGCTCAGGAACTATGATATGCTAAAAAATTCCATTTACAGCTTCTTGGAAGGAAATAAGTGATATGGTCTGATGGGACAGTTAAAAGATAATATGATGCTTGGGTGAGTGATTTATTCAAAACTTCTGTATACTCACTGTGGTTTAATTCAGTTCTCTGAATGTTAATGAGATGCCAACTGTATTGGCAGCGCTCTGTTGGATACTGAGGGAGATTGAGTCCTACCCTGAAGAATTTAGACCTATAGTAGAGACAGAAATGAAATCCATGAAATGATTCCCTAGAACTGTTAGATGTATGAATGATAGTCTTGTAAGCTGTCAAGATCATTTAAAATTTGATTCGGTTATTATATGTATCATTCCCCAATGTGTCACATGAGCATTTGATAGGCATACCCTTTATGTCTCTAAGTCACTGCTAAAAACATTGACAAGTCAAGGCCAAGGTTAAAGGCAAGAAGGAACCTTCTGACATTTCCCGTTCTGTTCCTAGCACGTGCCTTTTGTCTGTTCCTGAACACTGCCTCAGTTTCTATCTGTCAGGCACCTAGTGATCTGTTGAAATTTTAGCATCGATGTTACCATTCATCCATTTCCATATACTTGTTTCTCTTTTCTCTATTTGTCATGACCTTTCAGTGTGGTTACTGGCAGGAGACCATAGATACAAGTCAAATTTAACTGCCACAGTGGACTGCAATTTGCCCTGTTTACAGAGTCAAACTGTCTTGGAGCATCTATGAGATCATATTATTTACTGTGGGCTGTGTCCTGTCTGTAGTGCTTATCTTTCTCTTCTTGTCTGAAGACCTTCTTTTTCTTTCTGGTGAAAATTGAATTGAAATAGAAATGGAGCAGTTATGTACATGCCAACCATTTCTTCATGGTTCTTCCTTACTAGAAGAACCAGAACTCAGGTTTTATTTACAGTGAGAACATACCCAGTGAAAATGTTCTCTAGACTTTCGTAGCTGTGGGCAGCCTCATGACACATTTTGACCAATGAGATATTAGGGAAAGTTTCTAGATAGAGTCTATCGGTTATCTGGTGACATATAATAAAATATCACAAAACCTAATGTCTTGAAATGATAAACACTTATCTCTTCACACAAGTTTGGGTTAGTAACTCATAGAAACTTTGCTGTGTTGTTGTCTCTTATGTCGCTTAGGCTCTCTCAGGGGGTCACAGCCAAGATATTAGGAGGCCTTAAAGATTCATGAGGAACCACAGGGGGGATTCAAAGTGAATAAAGTGTAATTGATAAAGAAAAAAAAGTTAAAAAAAAAGATTCATGAGGAGACTCTTTAAAATATGACCTATTATTGTCTCCCTCTAGTCACTGTTGTAGTAGTAATGGTAACAGTTTCCCTGGGCAGGTACAGCTGTTGTGTGTAAAGCTTCTGCTACCATGAATTTCAGTATGCTGAATGGAATTAGTCCACATTGATAGTGTCATTCGTTGGCTTCTCCATTAAAAAAAAAAGTTGGAATACTTTGATTTCTCCATCATTCTTATAACATGCTTTCTTCTATAAAAGTTTTGTGATTATCTCCTTACCCCATGACTAAGGGAATATTGCTGAAGAGGGGCTGGTAAGGGTTTTGGAGGGATGGCTGCTGTGAAACAGCAGCTGCCCTCATGAACTCACAGTGGTTCGGGTTGCTCGCAGGAGCAATACCTAAGAAAGCTAGCCAAACTTCTGGGGGCTCTCCAAGCACAAACAGAGGAGGAACCCCCCAAGCTGCCACCTGGCTGAGACTTGGCAGCTGAAGGCTTCTGGGTTAAAAGAGAAATGTAAATATTTATTGTTTTAACATGTTAGGTCTTGATACTTTATTATACATCACCAGATAACTGATAGACTCTTCTGTGGTGTGGTCCCTGATAGGTTATCCATGCTTCCATGGTTGGCCATACATCTAGGCACATTTAGACAGCTGTGGACTTGTGGGCTATGAAAAAAGGGCATGAAATGTGGTTGGGAACATGGTAGGGGAATCTGGGAGAGCTATTTTGATATAATCCAAATACATTGCATATATATGTGGAATTTCCAAAGAATGAATGAAAACGTTCTAGTTTCTGACCAACCAGCATTTCGTACTCACTTAAATTTGACTTAAAACAATTAGACAATGTATAGATAGGATAGGTGCTGGAGGGTTGGCTCATCTCAGGAGGACACTAGCCATGACCCATGATCAGCTTTATAGGTGTGAACTATGGTTGAAGATGGTATGTGTCACCAGCAAGGGGGTGGAGAGGCACGTGAAATCCCAACTGTCATGTAGCCTATTGCTGAGTGCATTCTATTTATCAGCTGGGGGAAACGGCCTAACACAAAACAGCCTTGGGGTTGTTCATTTCATGCAAGCTGTTTACCTGAAGAAACAGTTTTATGGTTGAATAGTAGTCTCCATGATTGGCTTGTGAGTGTTTTGGAAAAGGAAAACATCACAGTTAAATCAAGGTCTAAGTTTAGCTCAGTAGGTATTTGTTAAATGTCAGGTAAGTAGCAGATTTTGGGGTATCAGTAACTAGTTATCAGGGCATTCTAGATGTGGTTTTCCTCTTCTCTTTTTATTGGTGTATTTGTGTATGTGTTTATATATGTGGTCACACTTATGCCAGGTGTACACATAGAAGTGAGATCAGTTCTCTCCTTCCATCGTTGGAGTCCCAAGGATCTAACTCAGGTTTGCAGGCTTGATGGGAAGCGCCTTTACCTCCTGAGCCATCTTGCCAGCCCTCTCTTCTGTTCTCATTCACTTCAGATTTTCAGATTGGGTTCAGCAGCTTCTTCCTGTCTTTCAGGTTATATACCATCGAATCACTTATCTTTGCCCAACATGGAGGTTCCATCAACAGTCTGTCTAAAATCTGTTTTTTATCATTCTTCATTATAACCAGAAGTCATAAATATATAATGCAATTCTGAATGAAGGTAAAATGTACTCATCTGAAATGATTAACTATTACAAATTTTATGCCCATGAATGTGTCAGAATTGTGTTATATTAAATAAAAAACATATAGGTAATTGAGTACAGAATTCTTCACCACCACTAAAGTGGAAAAGGAATTAGCAAAATGAGTACTATGTATGACAAGATTGTCTACACTGTTGCATAATTCTGTTTTTTGTATCTGCTGAATACTTAACAGGTCATGATAAACATACACTATACTTTATGAATTCCTCTGGGTTACTGTCAGCTCTCCACCGCAGTGAATGAGGCTGTGTAAATTAAGTTCACTCTTAGTTTCTGTTCTATTGCTGTGTGACCAGGACAACTCATAATTGGGGCTGGCATACAGTTTCAGAGGGTTATCCATGATCATCATGACAGCAAGCATGGTGGCAGGCAGGCAGGCATGGCGCCGGAGCGGTAGCTTAGACCTTGCATCCTGGTCTGTAGGCAGGAGGCAGAAAAAGAGAAAGACTGAGCCTGTCATGGGCTGTTGAAACCTCAAAGCCCAACCCACAATGTCATACCTTTTAATCTTTTCCAAATAGTTCAACAACTGGGGACCAAGCATTCAAACACATGAGGCATTCTCATCCAAACCACCACATTCACCCAAATTACAGGACACATCTGTAACTAATATGACATATAAGTCACATCTGGAAGGAGAGTTTTCACTAATGCATTTAATCATAGGCTATTAACTATTGCTCTTAGGCATTATTCTGTGTGCTTACCCAGGGGCTGGGTAAGCAACATTAATTCACTCAGTGACATTTCACCAATAAGAAAGAACGAGTTATTGATATACACAAATATATGGATGTACCTTATAAAACATCATATTAAGTATAAGGAATCAGTCACAAAGAACATTTAAATATCCCATCTGTATGAACTGTCAGGAGCAGGTAAATTTATAGAGACAGAAAGTAGACAAACAGTTACTCCGGGAGGGGAACTAGAGAGGAAGAAGAGAATTTTTCTCCCCCAAATATTAAATTGTTGAAAACTTGATTGAAACCGTGCTGGCAGCTGAATTCTAACTATGTAAGGAATTGGTTGGCTTGCTGCTGTCTTAAAATGGGTGAAACTTAAGGTTTGGTAATTCTATCTTCATAAAGCTCTCTTAAAAAGGCCAAGCAGAACCTTCATCAGATCATCTTGCAGGGATGCTGGCATGAGTTAAAATTTGACCCCTCAGCTTAGGGGGAGGATTTTCCACCTTCATGATAACTGGAAGGGAAGACTCAATTCCAGTCCCAACCTCTCTCCTCCGTTTACTTGGAGAGAAGCCATGCAGGTTATTTCAGCAAACTCTTAGCCACCATGCCTCCACCCTGTCCTCAGACCTCTGTTTATAGTTACCTTCAGGATAGTTTTACTTTTATAACGATCAGTAATCTCCCACCCAAATATCCAATTTGGGCTCTGCCCTGGGTATTTTTTATCTTAGGAAGTAGAAACTATGGACATCTTTTTCAATCTTTTATTAACATGCGATATTATCTTAAAGTTCTTTTTCAAGTTTGCTTTCTTATATGTAATACCTTTATCTATCCAAAGTAGAAAACAATTCATATATATGTGTGTATATATATATATATATATATATTACATATAGCTTTATTAAAAACAAGTAGGAATGGCACATTTGTGCTAATTAATGATTGCTTCAAAACTGCGAAGAAATAGCTGATAAAATAGCCCTTTTGAGTAAAAGGGCTTCTGATCTTTTATGTTTAGCTATCTTAGACTATACTTAATAGATTAGAAAGTTGAATTCTGAGTTTTACCGTAGTCTACATGTGTACTTTCATGGTCCTACTAACATTTGTGTTTATCCAATTAAATCACAGTAGTTTTTAAGTAAAGTCTCAAATTCCATGATAACTGAAGGGGTCATTAAATGACCTGGATGCATGAGCTGAAGGTGGAGGGAGCCGTCACACACACTTCATCAGCACTGTGGAATGAGGGACCGGTGCATTTGCTGAGCAGGGGATGTCCAGTGCGCATAGAGACTAATTGGCGGTTGGACATGCCCCAGGAGCAGTGATTTTAAGGTCATAGCAGGCTCGGTGAATAATGCCGACTTATGCTGCAGCTTGCCGATAGCTGATCTTACCAATGAGCCGTTTAGAGGCATTCAAGCCTGAACTCTCTCCCTGTGCCTTGAATGGCATGTCAATGGTCACTGCTTCTGACATCCTTTATGTTTGCCCAGCCAGCTCTAAATCTTTAGGTTGGGCTTCTGAGTACTCAGGAAAGAAAAGAGAGAGGCAATTATTTTCAGTCATTGAGTTTTGAAGATCTTAGTGTTAATTATGCCAAACATTGTCGGTTCATCAGCAAATAAAAATGTTAAAAAGGGGTACCAGGCATTCCAGACCCGCTTAAACATACTTTATGGTGATTAAGAATGTCTTGTATACTTGTATACACTAACATTTTGGAGGTATATTATCACCCATGCATTTTCATGCATTGTTTCAAAATGGAATATTCACATTAAAAGATCATTTGTATTTTGGAGTATTAAAAAGCTTACTTTTAATTAATGGGTGCTTTCTTATCAGTTGAATTAAGAGGAATGAATAAAAAGCACAATTCATTATTTCTCTGTGGAATCCAGAGAGATATGAAAACAAAACTGCAATGGATAGCTCTTAGAAATACTTCAGAAATTAATTTAAGTATTATAGTGGCTTTTGAAATGGGAAGATCTCGTTCCTTCAGGCCTAAACTTATCGAAGATTCCTTGAGTATTCAAGGTGTGCTTCACCTATTGTTTGTGGCCTCCTGTGCTTTCTTGCCCATAGAGTTCTGCAGGAAGTACCTGGTCAGAGGATCTGAGGACAAAGCACGCCTTGAGCATTCATTTGAGATGCACGTTAAGGACATGCAGCCAGTATTCTTGCTTATGACACAGGTTTCAAAACTCATTTCTCCTATAAATAAAATGAAAAGCAGAAAGGATGTAAACGCCCTAACTCTTCTAGAATCATACTTGTGCTCATTAAGTTGTTTTTCTGTTTGTTTGTTTGTTTTTTACTGTAGCAGAGTAAATACATTCAGTCCCTAAAGAGAGTAAGATGGGTAGCATCCTTTTGCTGAAACGGATTGGAAATGGGACAGTTTTTTATAATATATATGGATCACAGTAGATACCATATCAAATTAGAATAGTTGCACTGTTTGATAAATGAATGATTAGAAAAAATCCCATTGTATGACCCTAGTACAAAACCAGATGTTTTTGTGTCCTGAAGGTCTGTGTTCTTTCCATGTGGCTGATAAATATGCTCTACTGTTACTGTCATAGTCTTGCCTTCCAAATTAAGATATAATAATCACTCAGAATCTAATATCAAGTTAATTTAGATTCAATTGTCTCTATTAAGACAAAGAGGTATCATAGTTTTTAAAGATGGAAAAGATCATTTATGAGAATTTGGCTGCAGTCAAAAGCTTAACTATTAGCATTGTAGGTTCATTATTAAGGGAAGCATTATCGTCTTTGCACTGTTCTTTATTCCATTTGTTCTTATGAAATGTGTTTATCTTTTATTAAAACTTTCTATTTTAGATGGCTAGATAGGTGATAAAACAAGCCTGGTAAAATGTTAATGATAGAATTGAGGTAGTGGGTATGGATGTATCTTTTCCAGGCAGTTCTTTCAGAATGACTATATTTGAACAAAAGAACCTGTTTGGCTTTTGAGAAAGCAAAATAGATATTTTAATTAAGTATAGTAAGTAGATATAATAAAATTTGTGTATTTAACCAGTTAGTAAAAGGCAAAACTGATTTTTAATTGTAAATTTATATGCTGTTTACCATACATTATTTGGCTGATGTTAGTTCCAGGATCAATTTTAAGACAGAATCTTTTCAGTTTTGTTGGAGGAGCTGTGAGGAAGTGTTTGGTTATTTTCCCAATAAAATGTGTACATAAAGACCTGAGCTCAGAGTACATTTTTTCCTAGTCATTGTTAGTGCACTTGGGAATGTGATGAGCATTAGCAAAGAATGCTTATTTATTAGGTTAAAGCACATTGCTGGTGATCTTATATATCAGAGAAGAAGAAATTCTTTGTTTTTGAATGAAGACAGCAGCTGCCCTTAGGGTGTTTTTCTTATTACTTTCACTTGGAGCTTTGCCACATGTGCACCTAATGTGTTGTTGACTCAGAAATGATATGGATAAGTAATGCATGTATGCTCACATCTCATTTTTGAGACACACTTCAAACAGATACAAATTGAACGTAACTAGTGTATCTACCTGGAAATATTTCTTGGCAGATTTGGCTGAGTTGCAGTCTTGCTCTGTGACTGACGTGCATTTCACATGCTAGCATCATCAAAATCTATGAGTTTGTAAGTCATTTTACATTTGATGATCTGAGGTAGGAATTTTTGAAGTAGAATTTTTTTTTTACTTGAGTGTTATATCCTCTTATGTTACTGTACTACTAGCCGATGTTAAAGAAAGTAATGACAAGTGAAAAAAAAATCATCAAGTTGGTCCTTGCATTCATTAGCTGTATTTACGAGTCATTTGTGACCAGTAGAGTCATCATCTCTTTTGTCATATGCCTTTGTAGTTGTGATGCCATGCTGGGGAAGAGTGGCTCAGCTGCAGGGTTTGTGCACTTTTTTAAATCATGGCTCACAATATCCTATGCTAAAGTATAGGGTGAGTCATACTTTAGGTAGGTAAGATATACCCAACTGACAAATCGTCCTTCCTATCAAAGGCTCTCTGCTTCTGGAGCGATGCTTTCAGTTAGTAAGCTATCGTGTATTCATGAATACAGCAGTGCTTGTTCATCTATCGGCAACATTCTCTAATTTGCTGTGTCCTGTTAATATTCAGTCCCTAAGCTAAGACCGTAGGGAGCAAATACACAGGTACAACCAATGACATACATACATGGACAGACACATGTGCTTCTTTACGTACTCTCGTGTATATATTGAGTGAGTTTTGCTTTATTTGTCATCAGTGCTTGCAGTACTGAGTCATAAATGGAAAATACCTATTACTTTTAAGATAAAACAAAATGGCCTTTGATTTATTTCAAGTTAACCATCTCATTTAAAATTAGCCCAGGGTCTTGTAAGGAATGCCAGTAATCTAAACATAATACTGCACATTGCCCAATTGCCTCTGTGTATGATACAGGTTCATTGCTGTAGCACTTTGACAGCCCATTACGGAATGTAATGAACAGCTATTTTTAAACAGAAGAAATTCAAGTTGACAGCTTGGCAGTGAAATTCAGCTAGTGGGATAATTTTTTGTCATCTTTAGTATAGAGAATAGATTTGGTTTGGTTTAAGGAAATTTCTATCCTATGGTTTACAGGGAAAACATTTTTATTAAAAGAAAATTTTCTTGTCCATTTTGAGGTGCGGTGTTACTGGCAAAGCCTGGAATCAGCTGTTAATGCATTACTGAATGTTCACTAAAACCCAGGCTTAAAATAGAATTCCTTAGTTTTCGTTTCTGCCAGAGGTGAGATAACCTAATAAGACCACTGTGAGAGAAATGTAACTGCCGGAGGTGGTATCCCATGATGCTTATCAGGTTTAAAATAAGGAAGTTTGTAAAGGCCCTGGGGTAGGGATGTAAAGGTTGGGGCATGTTGCCTTAGTGAATGAACAAATTAGAGTTGTGCGCAGGGTGGAAGCAAAGTATCTACTGGCTCCCTCAGAAAACCTCCTCAGGGACAAGAAGGTAATCACACCCAGATTTGATCACTTTGGAAAAACATGTCCCACAACTCCTAATAAAAAGTTAAATATAGAAGCCACGTGGTAGTGGCACATACCTTTAATACCAGCACTTGGGAGGCAGAGACAGGCAGAACTCCATGACTTCCAGGCACCTGGTCTACAGAGTGAGTTCCAGGACAGCCAGGACTACTCAGAGAAATGCTGTCCCCAAAAACAAAACAAACAAAATTAAATATATTAAACCATAACAAGAATGATTGTGAGTCAGAGTGACCTTGTTTCTATTATGAATTGTTAAGAACTTTGTTTTTCTAAGCTATGTTAGTTTCAGGGGCTTTCAAGAGATTTTAAGTTCATCACTGAGAAGGTGTGAAAATGCCTTTAGGTGTGAAAATTAGGTTTTCTAATACAGTTTAGTAATACAGTTTTACTAAATGATAATGTGGGCAAGTCATGTAAGTAAATTATTGAATGCTTTGAATGTTTTACTCAATATCTAATGTTTCTGATTCAACTAAGAAGAGATCTAGTGGCAGAAATTTCATTAGTTTTGTTTGTCTGTTTTTGTTTTAAGACAGGGCCTCAATATGAGTATCTCAGGCTGGCCTGGAACTCACTACATAGCCCAGGCTGGCCTGGCACTCACAGAGACTGCCCGCCTCTGCATAGCATGTTCTGGGATTAAAGGCATACAGCACCGTGCCTGGGTAGTGTGTATTTTTCAATCAGCACACACTAAAGGTGCTTAGGTATGTGGTTACATCATAATATTTCAGTGCATAAATATAATGTGCATTGCCTAGTTGCCATTTGTCATATCTATCAGATCTCTATCATTTGTTTGTGTTGGGAGTGTTCAAAGTCCTATTAGCTAAATATCCAGCTAGCTCTTGCAGTTGTACTGTCGAATATTTGGAGCAATTCCTCCTATCTGACTGCAATGCTAGAAATGGAAAGTCATCCACATCATCCTTCCAAATGCCTTGCCGGGAATCTCCATCTTGGGGTCACCAGCACACTGCCTTTCTTCCAGGGTACCTTCTCAGAGTTTTCCTAAGGGCTGGCCAATTGAGTAACGGCTTTGCGTAGACGTGACACTCTATAAAGCAGAGTGCAGCAGACAGTTCTGCTCCTGATCGGTTTCTATATTTTCTCTTGGAAGGCGTAATGGCCTGGAGCATAATGTCGCAATGGAATTGTTTGTGAGTCAGGCAGTTCAGCGTGGTAGGTCGGTCCTGGACCCTTCAGAACTGTATGTTATCACCACATCAAAAGAATTTCTTGACATGAAAGAATTGTGCCTCCATAAAGATTTTATTTAAACCTAGAAAGGCCATTGTTCACCTGACACAGCGTAAGGTGTTTCTTGTAACAGTGCTGTGAGTTTGTAACCTGACCTTGAGCTCTCAGTTTTCCTGTGTTGTGACCCTCTTGAATCTTTGTTGACCCACAGACAGAATGAGGCCTTATCATGGAGTGTTAAGGTGAGTCACTTTTTAAACTCTGAAAAATTTGAGAAGGAACCCGAGTATCAAGGAACTAGTTTAGTAGGAAAATGTAACATTAGGTGGCTCTACTCCTGGAGAGAGATGCCAACCCAAGGTGAGGGCTGTGTTTTAAGGCTAGTTCTGAAGATGAACAAGATAGAGAAAGTTGCTGTGATTATGACAGGGTCTCTCTCTATACGCTGGCCCTATTTTTTCCTTTCTATTAACTTTGCAAACTGTAGTCTAAAGTTTGAGTAATTCAGGAAAAGGAGAGAAAATCGTCTTTCCATGATATGCTCGAATGAGCTTGAGGAAAATGTGATGTGGAAGAGGGTCGAAAGATGCTCAGGAGGTCTCCAAGCCAATTGTCATCCATGGCAGGTAGGAAAACTTGAAGGGCACACTACTGAAAGTCCCTACCCAGCATTTTATGAGCTTGTATTGTGTGATGGATGGTTGAGACCCGTGGGACCTGAGCTGACTGCTTTGTCTTGAGGCCTATGACTTACTAGCTATGCCATTTTGACCAACTTATTTAACTATTTTGTTCTGCAATTTCTTATTTATAAAAAGACCCCCAGAATTACATTTAATTGCCAGGATTAATGCAGGATCAAATGAGTTAAACATTTTATATTATTATAATAATGCCTGGCATGCAAAAAGAACTAAGTAAAACAATCTATTAATATTGTTTCTAATTTAATTTTCTACTTAAATTTACAATTTTTTAATTAAAAATATTTTCTGGAATTCACTGGAACTATAATGCTTTGTGGTAAAGGCTTTTTTAAAAAAAAAAAAACAAAAAAAACCTCTTCAGAGGTAATCATGGGAGGGGCGTGGCTGGGAAGATTGCAAGAGCCAGATCTAGTAGGTGACAGCTACAAAACAGTCTTTGCTAGATGTGGTACAGCCATTGCATACATGAAGTCACGGTGCTGTGACTGCATGCACAAGTCCAGCATGAGATCAAGCGAGCCAAGATCCGAGCATGGATACAGGAGAGACAAGTTCCAACCCAGCTGTGAAGCCACTGGCCTGCTGGGGGAGGGAGGCTCGGTTTTCATCAGGGATGAAATCCTTAGCGGTTGCTCATGTGCTGGGCCTACACCTGTTGCATACAGGCAGCACAAAGTGAACTCAGTGGGTTTAAAGCAGCACTTAAGTTGGGAGGGAAAAGTGGTGGTGGAGGGTGGATAAGCAGGAGTTGGAGGGTAGGGAGCAGGCATAGGATTGATCAAAGCCACATTTTATGCATTACATGAAACAAAAAACGACAAAAAAGTACATGTTAGAAAGTGAAAGTCATCCCCATGTTCATGTGTATATGCTAAGCAAGATATACTCTATGTGCATTTATGAAAAAGATCTTCATCCTTACTTGAAGGGTAAGGTATCAAAAATCTTGACTTTGAAAAAAAAAGTCCAAGTGAGAATTCAGTTCAATTTGATTAATGTTTATCAATTAAACATTGGGATGGTACTTACAGAATTTTGACTTCATGGCATTTGTCTTTATAGAAACCCTTTGAGAACAGAAAACATGCTATGCACATGCTCCTAATTTTATAAGCTAAGAGGTGCATCAGATAACTAAAATACTTTCATAGTGGAAGTCAATAGGAATATTAAGATCTTGATGGTGCATAGTAGACATGAGAAGTGCAGCCTTGTGGGGGTTTTGCTGTTCCTGTGTGTTTGGGTGGAGGTCAGAGGTGCCATGCCTCGGGAGCTGTCCACCCTGTTATTTAAGCAGGGTGTCTGATGGGACCTGGGCTCACTAAGATCCTGGAGTTTAATGGGCTCAGCTAGGCCCGTTAAACTCCAGGATCTTCCCACCTTTGCCTCTCAGCTCTGGAATTCCACGCAAGCTTCACTACGTCCAGCATCACGTCCAGCATTTTACATCAATGCTGGGATCTCAATTAGGTCTTCATGCCTGTCTAGCAAGTGCTTCAACTCTGCTATCTTCCTGGTTGTTTTTTTTTTTTTTTAATTTATTTATTTTACGTACATGAATGCTCTGAATGCTCTGTTTTCACACACAGATTCCATTACAGATAGTTGTGAGCCACCATGTGGTTGCTAGGAATTGAACACAGGACCTCTGGATTAACCACTGAGCCATCTCTCCAGCCCGCTGGTTTGTTTTAAAATAATACTTTTATTTATTTGAAAAAATTGTGCATGTATATGGTTTTTTTATCATACCCATGCATGATTGCCTTCCTCCAGTTCCCCCTAGTGCTGCTGCCTCTTTCTCTCCCTACTTCACATCCTTCATTTTTGTTGTTGTTTTTAATAATCCCTGTTTTGTTTTTGAAATGGTCTCACAAGGCTGATCTTGAACTCACCATGTAGTTCTGGCTGGCTTTGAACTTTCAGTGATCCTCTGCGTCAATGTCCTGTGTGCTGAGATTACAGGTATGTGCCAGCACACCTGATTGATAAATGTGACTTAAGTGGATGGATATTATTCTCTCTCTCTTATATGTATGTGTATGTTAATGTGCTTCTCAGTTATCATTAGAAGTATCCTGATTATAGTGCCAGAAAAATTCTTGTCCTTTACTGAGAAAACACACACACACACACACAGGCACACACACACATACACAAAATCCATTATCTATAAATTATAAAGCATGAATGGGTTATCAGTTGATATTTCATTATTTTTCTTCAATATAAACTGGGATCTTTCTTTTCTCTTTGAGCATTCTTAACTTCTAGCTCTCAAATTTATTACATAATATGTACATTCTTGTGAAAGAAGAAAAAAAAAGATGGTAGAATGAAAAGATTTAGCTAGAGCCTAGTTTACTTTTCTTCATGTCATCTCTGAGGATTGAGAAACAGGGGAAATGAACAATACCCCACCAATACCCCCACCACCTTCTTTTTCCTTATGTGGTAAATGTGACTGGGGAGATGGTACACAGAAGAGGCAGTAAGCTGGCCAGGGCAGCCCTCCTCGACATGCCTTTGTGGTAACGCTGTGGCCACAGCAGAAATCTCATGCTGAATGTTTTTTCTTTCCACTTTCTTCGTGAGATCAGTGGTCTGTCATCCTGCCTTCCTCTTTCAAAGATGGGGTTTTTGTCCAACTCAAGTATGTTCTCTACAAAGCCAGCATCTGGGTGGGATGCTAGCCGTCACGCATTCAAGCAAGCCTGGCTTTTCCATAAATGGAATCGATTCTGTTTTAAACAGTGACATGGAGTGTGCACAAGGCCGCACTCGCTCAGGTTGTAGCGGCACTGTTGTGATCTGTTGGCATTGTAAAGACATCGACAGTGACTTGTATCTGTTTGTCTGCTGTGTGTTTCAAATCGATGACTTACTCACACGGTTCAAAGTCCAGCATGGCTAAAAGAATACGAATCCCTTGTTTTTCATTAATCTAGTCTCCCTCTCTGTAAATAGTCACAGTGATAAGTTTCTTCTGTGTTTTTCCAGAGTGGTTTTTGCACACAAACAAAAACATGCATGATTGGATGCATTTCTGTATACTTAGAAAGTGGAGATAGCTTGCCTCTTGTATCCCTTCTAGAAGGATGCAGGTGATAAGCTCCTGAAGGTTCCGACTGCCCTTGAGCCATGTTTTTTTTTTTTTTTAAGTTGCTCTTTTCTTTTTTTTATGTTCCTGCTGTGTAAAGATCTTTGAAAATAGAAACAAGAAGAGAAAACCCCGAAGGTGCCTTAGAAAGGCCCAACAACTCTCTTCCTGTTTTGAAAATGCTCTTCTCAGACACATTACAGTTGGTGCTGAGTTCCTCTGCAGCTGGTAAAGCTGAACATGTCTTCCTGGGACCCCCTGGGCACCTTGCACAACCTGGCACAGCAATGTAAAGAAAGTGTGCTCCATTTGGGGTCAGGATTTAAGAGATCAGCCTTACGATCTTTAGCTACTGTCTGAGCCGACTCAAACCATCACACCAAACCTAGTTGCCTATTCAGAGGATGAAATGAGTAATGTCCGAGGCAAGGTAGTTCCTCAGTAAACAGCGGCTTCCTCATTGACCTGTCCAGGGTTTAAAATTTGAAATGGAAAAGTCTGTTTTCAGGGGTTGTGGTGGTTTTGGTCTTGATATGCTGTCTGAATAGAAAGCAGCATTTGGAGAGTTTTCCTGAGACCATTCATCTTGTGGGGATGCCAGCCATAGAATCATTCTTCACCTAACAACAGCTTTTGTGCAACACTTTCACAGTATACAAAAGTTAACTTTCCATTCTCTCTGCTAGAAGATGAGAAAATGGATGAGAGGCAATTGCAGATGAGGATTTCTAAAACAATATTGGTACATGAAATTATTTATGTGCTGCTGAGTCTGGGGGTGCAGCTTGTTATGTAGAGTGCTTGCTTGTCTGTGTGGAGCTCTGTGAAGTACTGGATTCAATTTCCAGCACCGCCCCCACCCCTAAGGTTTCCTTTCTTCTTTCTAGTTGAAGGTGGAGTAATATGAGGTTTCTAAAAGTAGAATAGAGAGGAAGTCTTTGGGAGACAGCTACTTAGGTTGGATCTTAATTTACCCAGTATAAAAATAAGATAGGCAAAAAGGTCATATTCTGAATGTTAAGTGACAGATAAACAAAGATTCATCACTAACCTTTTGAGCTTTAGTTACACTGTGGTGTCTGGCTAGTTGCTATGCTGTGCGTGAATGCCTTAGATTTCTTCAAAGTGAGAAGAAATAAAAACTCATACCAGGTTTCGGAATAGTACATTCTTTCCAGTTCCTTCAGCATCATAGCTGTAAGCACTGTGAAATTCACAAAAATAGTTTTGAGCCTAGCTTTAGAATTTCAATAGTTATTGTATATTCAAAACAGCCACAGAAGCACTCTATTTTCATTTTAAAGATTTACAATTAAAGTGATTTAGGTATACCTCAAATGCTTGATTATATACAAACCCATTACTGGGTTTATGCACACATTAAGTCCCTTCTTATTATGGGGTTTTATGCACATTAAATGCCTGGTTGTTGTAGATTGTTGTTTTTCTTGTTACCATTAAATGTAACATTTTCCTAGGTGATGAAATGTGTTATTATTGGGAACATTTATTTGAGTGTGCATTCTGTATTTTAAAAGAGAAAGGTATTTAAGCAGCAAAGATGTAGCTGTTATGAAATTTATTTTTATAAATAGCTTTCAGCAAAAATCAGCAGTGCTTTAAAATTACAGTTAAAAAAATCATTTAATCATCACACTTCTTGTTGGCTAATAGGGTAGTAGGTGACTTTTTTCTGTTGCAATACGCTATTCTCAATATGCCCGCTAAGGGGGTCTGAGCATACTAGTACGTTTTATGTTAGCAGGCCTCCGTGCAAAGTGCTGAAAGTTCAGGGAGCGTATGTTTCCTTTCTTGTGAATTCATGTAAGTACTGGTCTTGCTGCAGCTTTAACTGGCGCAGACAACCAGACTTGAGATAAAATGAAAATAATGGACTGAGCTGGGTGCTGGGACGGTAGTTCCGCTGAGCGCATGTCAGTAAGCTGTGATTCTATGTTAATGCAGGCCTGAGGGATCAGCTTTCTCTTTTAGCCTGGAGGACCATTAAGCCCTGGAAGCTGGGTCAAGCTGATAGAGTCGGCAAATACAGCTCATCAGTTAGCAGCAGCAGTTAACCGACTGCGCTTCCTAATGTGCGCGGATAACGCTGCTTAAAAATTCTCCATGACCAGGACAGAGATCAGGAAGAAGATAGTAGAGCCTGCTTTAATTTGCATAATCAAGGCTCCTCAGTTTTCCACCTATAGATAATATAAGAGGGGAAAACCACTTCCATTATGCTGTTAATCTTGAATCTCAGCAAATAATTTCCATAAAAATGTAAATAACTTGTTTCAAAAGAAAAAGTATAATTGAAAGATTTTTCTCTGTTGTTTCTTTGAAATCAAATTGTAGAGACAGTTATAGGAGTAATAAGGATCTTGAGGGATATGAAATGAAACTAAGGTTTTCTTCTGTTTTGAAGTGTGAATGTTTATAGTGATTTGACTCAAATACAAAACTGCAGTGGGAAGCCAGATTTCTTTTAGTGTGTGGGTTTTGAGAAAAAGTTGAAAGTTAGTAACGTGACCAAAATGACAGAGCACTTGCTCATTTATTTTCTCTCATAGCCGAGAAACTGAAATAGTTTAGTTCATACCAAACTTAAAAGTAACAACATGAGAAAGGACACAATCCAGGATTGAGACTTTCCTTCACAGTGCTCAAACTCCTGGAGGCCTCAATCAGAGTGCTGTCTGGCCTTGGGACACTGTTCCTCCTGTCACCCCTCCCTTTGGTGGGTGGCCCTGTTAAAGCAAGTACTTTCTTATGTAATTTTCAAAGCTTTAAACTTCTTGCTTGGGAAGTTGGCTTCACCAGCTTATCAAAATTATTATATGGAATTCATATTTTGCAGACTCTTGAAAAATCCACTCTTAAAGAGACCTCCCTTGAGCCCTCATATTTCCAGCATGGTCTTTCCTTCAGGAATCCACTTGTTCCTCATGTGTGACGTTCCTGGAGTGACTGATAGATTGGAAGGGCAGCTGGGTATGCTCATTCACACTTGTAGTCTGAGGCAGGTGGTAACAGGATTGAGACCAGCCTGGGCTACATCGCAAGAATTTTGTGTTAAAGTCTGATTGTAAAGAAAATCATTTGTGTGTGTGTGTGTGTGTGTGTGTGTGTGTGTGTGTTAATGAGTCGTGCATGTGTTACACATATGTGATTGCACCATACTCACCCTGTGCTGTGGCGTACGGAGGCCAGAACAGCATGTCGGATGCCTTCCTGTGTTGCTTTCCACCGCATTGCCTTGAGACAGGGTTTCTCACCGATCCTGACCTTGCTGTTGGCTACTTGGAAGACTCCTGGAAGGGGCCTGCCTCTGCTCTGTAACACTGGCCTTACAGGCAAGGGTACTCATGCCCACCTTCTTACACAGGTGCTGCCGATTTGGGCCCAGCTCTTGATGGTTGCAAACTGAGCACTCAGACCCATTTACCCAGCCTTATACTTTTTTGTTGAAGTACTTTTGTGTATCTTGTTGGAATCCATACTGATTCTCTATGAAAAAAAAAAAAGCTAACAAAAATCCCATATAAAAAGGTTTCTGGTTATGTATTGAATGCCAGCTCTCTGCTACACACTTTCTTCATTTAGTGGATCCTTTAAGAAATTCTCTAAAAGAGGTATTACTCTTGGGTAAGAAAAGTGTGGCAACTGATAGCCAGTTATGTAGCTAGTGAGCGATAAGGTGGGACTAAAACTTGGCAGTGTGGCTCCAGAGTCAGGGTTGTTCATCACTGACTTCATGGCAATGTGGAGAAAATGTTAGCTGGAAGATGTCTTGTTACAGGAAGATGCAAATGCTGGGAGGGCAGGAAACACACTTCATATGTCTCTGTGCTTAGCATCAAACCAGGACTAGAGAGGGTACCCAGTAAATGTTTGTTGAGAAGGTATAAATGAGAACCATCTGTGCTAGTTCTGAGTGACACATCATAAAGCATTTGTTTCAAGGTTCATTGTTCTACTTCTGCCCTACCTGGTGTCCTAAACCAGCACACGTTCTCTGTGTAGCACTCAGCAGCAAGCAGAATAAGTGTGAGCAGTTAGGAAGGGGGCAATAAGCGTAGGTCTGTGCTGTAGCCCTGTTTGGCAGGGAAAGTGACTCCTCTGGTAAGAGCACACACAAGCAGGAGGACTTGAGTTTGAATCCCCAGCACACACATTAAAAACAACAACAACAAACCAGCAGGCTTGACTGGGCATGCCTATAAGCTCAGCACTGGGAGACACAAGAGGATCCTGGGAGGGTCAGTCAGCACAGCTGAAGTGGCAAGCTGCTGGTTCAGTGAGAGCCTGTCTGAAGGTAACACGGTGGAAAGTGATAAAGACACCTGATATCCTTCTCTATCTGCTCATGGATGCACAAGGGCCCTGGCATGGGTACCCGTACACTCATGCAGCGCGTGCGTGCACGCACGCGCGCGCGCGCACACACACACACACACACACACACACACAGAGTTTTCTTGTCAAAGGGGTTATGAGCTGGAAAGTTGAAGAAGCCCTGTTGCAGAGTAGGGCTTACATGATTTTACTTCCAACAATGCTTTCTTTCTGTATCTTTAGGTAAGATTATTAACATTGTGTTGTAAGTATCAACTTGACATTAAACAGTTGAATGAATAGAGGGGAAATTTTCTCATATTCTGTGCTTTCTTCTTAAAATATAAAAATTTAAAAACTAACTTTTTTTGGCCTGGCAAGTGGCTTAGTTGTTAAAGATGCTTGCGATCAAGCTGGATGACCTGAGTTCCAACCCTAGTGCCCACATATGTTAGAGGGGGGAAAGAACGGACTCCATTTGCCCTTGATGTGATGATTACCCTCCTTTTCCAAGGAAATGTAGTAAGACAACTTTGAACTAATTTTTGTTTGTTTGTTTTTTGAGGCAGGGTTTTTCTATGTAGCCTTGGCTGTCTGGGACTTGCTTTGTAGACCAGGCTGGCCTTAAACTCACAGAGATCTGCTTGCCTCTGCCTTTCCAAGCACTGGCATTACAAGTGTGTGTCACTGTACCCAGCTTAAACTGATTTCCTAAATAAGTGAATATGCAAACTCCTTTGGAAAATTTGAGCAATTAAAAACAGATAATAAAAATAAATCAACTTGGTGCTGGAGAGATGGCTCAGTGGTTAAGAGCAGTGGCTGCTCATCCCAAGGACTCAGGTTCAATCCCCAGCACCCACATGGCAGCTCACAACTGTCTGTAACTCCAGTTCCAGAGGACCCAACATCCTCACACAGACTTGCAGGAAAAACAGCAGTGCATATAAAATTAAAATAAATAAAAAGATGTTGTTTAAAATAGAAAGTTTAAAAAATAATTTTACTATCCCACTTAAGTGATGTTCTTTTCAGTTATAAATATACATTTTACATTAACATTTTGATAAAGATTCTTCCAGACAACTCTACATGCATGCATGTTTATGGTTTGCTATTTGAGCTTGGTAGTATGTCTTATCATTGGATACCCTGCAGTTTTCACTCAACAATGTAACTTGGAGATTTTCATTGTTCTAATGAAAGCTCTATGAGCATCATTGTAATTTTAATGGCTTGACATTATGTTGTTTCACTTTATCATTGCTTATTGGCCTCATAATAATAGATGCTATTTTCTTTCTTATACTTTTGATGGTATAAACAAGCTGCCATGAATGTATATTCATGTAGGTCTCTGAGTCATTTCTTAAAGTTGACATGGTGTGTGTCTTGTACAATTTCATATATTGTATAAAATTATAGGAAAGTAAAGTTGCTGGAAGAGTATCAAAGTATAAGAGCCTCAATCTATCTACTCTTTCACTGAACCAATGCTTACAGACACACAGTGTAAGCTAGGCTGGGAAGGTACCAAGAAGTGTTAATTCCTACCTTGTAGGGGCCTGCAGTTAGGAGAGAGGGTAGGCAGTGTAAGAAAGAAGACATTGCATTCTTTTTTTGTTCTTGTTGTTTGTTTTGTTTTGTTTTTTGTATACCTTTGGCTGCCCTTGAACTAGCTAGGTCTATAGAGCAGGTTGGAACTCACAGAATCTGTGTGCTTCTGCTTCCAGAGTGCTGGGATCAAAGGTGTGGACACCACCACCTGCCGACATTGCATTCTTGAAATTACACTATGCAGAAAAGGCATCTGAAGCCTCTTTTTTTTTTTTTTTTTTTTTTTCCAAACAGATTTTGATTCTTCAGATAGCAAACAGGGGTTTCATACTGATGAAACTAGATGTTCAAGTCAAATTATGAAATGTATTTCTATGAGTTTTAACAGCTGTATCAACTGTGAAGTTATATTTTTTCCGTAGGTACAGTTAAATCTGCGGCGTTCCTAATTCTGCGGAGATTCCCACTAGCAACGGAGAGCTGGGAAAGCATCTGGTTAGTGTACTCCTCTAGGGCAGTGAGTGCAGGCGGGGCCTCTGCCGCCATCTTCCTCTCATTGACTCCTGCATGTGGGGAGGAGGCAGAGGGAATGGTTTTGTGATGAAATGGTTGAGCTGCCAAGTGCTGCACCCCACTGTCAATACCACTTAAAGAAAATCAGAGACATGAGTGATTATTGTTCAACTCAGGCTTCAGGTGGGCATTCCATTTTTGTTATGTTTTATGAAAATGATAGATATTGTATTAAGAAAAATGGTAATGATTAATAATTAGAGCCCTATTACCATTTTACCAAAATGCAAGCAATGTGTATTTGAAAACTTTAAACATTGGAACACTGATAAATTATGTGTAAATAATTCTGTCGTTGGGCTAGCAAAATGGCTTAGTATGAAGGAGGGCTGCCAAGCCTGACGGCTTGAGATCAGTTCTCGGAAAACACATGGTGGAAGAAGAGAGCTTACTTCACCAAGTTGTCCTCTGGCCTCCAAACATGTGATTTGGCATGGTCCCCCAAGACAGTTTTTAAAAATTCCATTATTGGTGAAAGACCTTGGTGGTAGATTTGGTACTGTACCTTTTAGTGCTTCTGATGCGGGTCTTTGTTTGTACTGGCTGATGCCAGACTCCTGGGCTCAAATGACTAGCCCTCCTCTTCACTGACCCAAGTAGACTGCAGAGTCTAAGGCACCACACCCAGCTGGCCCAGGACAGTTTATAAGACATCATTGTACTTAGTATGTTTTAATCTCTTTAAACTGTTTAAGATTTCAAAGTTACATAGACTCAATAAGTTATATGAACATGAACATAGGAAGTTTTGTCTTCTCTTTCTGAAAGTTTTGTTGTAGGTACCTGAAGTTTATGAAAAGTACAAAACACTCCTTCATTCTTGAGGAGTCCTGAGAGATTGCCCAGGGCCCATTTAAGCAACAGTGTTACCCAGCAGCTCTGTGAGTTCTAGCATAGCCCATTTGACTCGTTGTAGCACAAGCTTCAGAAAAGGGAAAGGGTCCAGTGTGGAGCGCTATTCACAAGCCTACGGTACAGATGCTCAAGTAGGTATCACAGAGCCTCAGAGTAGTGCTTAGCCCTTTAATTTAAGAGGAAACTTAGTGGGAGGAAGGAAGGGGGCGGGTGCAAATGACTAGTCTCATGGTAGAAGTAGTTTCTTCCAAAGAAAATGTGACCAGGTCAAAAGGGAAGTCGTGCGTTTGTCAACCTAAAATAGCCTTTGCTCTCTGAAGCAGTGAAGGCTTATTTCACATCCAGGTTATGCAAACAGCTATTCTGATGTCTCGCCACTACCCCACCCCATGTTGGATGAGTTCTTTTCTAAATCCGAACATCATTGGTTGTCATCTCGGCTGCTGTGGATGTCCTGAAATGCTCTGTGTTAACATCTGTGCTTTCCTACTTGCTTCCTACTCTGCTAAAGTATAAAGGCCTCATGCCAGTAACTTTTTCTTATTCAATGCCTGGTTATATACAAATGACTTCACACATTTAGTATCAATGCTTATGCTATCTCATGTGGAAAGACTGACTATGCACAAAAATAAAAAAAAAGCCTCGAGTATGAAGTTAGATGGGAGGCCAACATGGAGGATAAAGAGGCACTGAGGAAGGCAGGGGAGGCAATAGGGTGCATATCACATGAAAGGCGAAGGGAGGGCCCAGGGTCCAGGAAGGAACGTGGTAGTGGTGGATTGGTGGAAGGGTACAAAGGGTTGGGGGATGGAGGAGAAGAGGTGGGAGGAGAACCAACAAAAATTCATTCTGCTTGAGAATACATAATGAAACCTAATACTGTGAATGCTAGTTTAAATAGTTTAAAATTAAAAAAAAAAAAACCTGAGGTAGGATGATGGATACACTTCAGGAATTTATATTTGGTATTTTAACAAACTTTGTTTTATCATTTACCAAAATATTATAGTTGAGCAAAAATGTAACCCTTTTATAGCATAAGAAATTAGCTTAACACTACCATGTTGTATTCACTTGAATAGTTAATATACTTTATTACTATATAAATTTTAAGGTAAATGAAGCCTTAAAAGGTAAATCTTAATAAATATTAAAACATATCATTCTGAGGGAAGAGTACAGAGTAGGTCTTATTTGAAGAAGTAGCGGTTTTTACATATTGGTAAGAGTAGGTAGAAATTTGAAAGGAACAACTGGTATACCCCAGGCAAAGCAAGTGACAGCATTTTTTACAAACATGCCTTCCCCAAAGGAAGAGACCAGTCAGATAGCATAATAACAGGGAACTTCATTTAAAAACCCGATGCCTGATCTCATTGGCTCATGACTTAAGAATGTTCTGGAGAGAGTTAATGTGTGACTGTTCTTAGAGATCCACCTGCTTATTTTCCTCTGTGTCCCTTCAAATCAAAGCTAGTGTGTCCCTTGAAACCTTTCTTTTGTTTCTTATTATATAGCACACAGTACCTGAAGCACTATCGCTTTTGATTTTGATGTGAAATAAGATTGGATCATTATTTAAAAGAAAAGAATGAGGTTACCTTGCTTGATGATTTAAAGAAAAGACTTCTTCATAATATATTTAAGACATCTAAGATGCCTTTTGTCCTCAGGGTAGCACTATAGTACTTTGGTGCTTGAGTCGATATTGCAATTTAATACTGCACCTACAAAGAAAATTACAGTTTTTAAACTGTTTATTCTAATGCTTTCAAAATGAAGACACTACAAAAGTGGTAAAAGTGTGCTGTTGAAAAAAAATGAAGTAGAAGATTATTAATTCCTTAAAGATCAAGAATATTGCAAATTCAAATGATCCCACTCATTATCAACATGGGGTCCCTCTACAGGTTTGCAAATTATAATATGTTCTTAAAATGGGATACATAATGACTTTGTAGATCAACTATTTATATTTCCTAGCTGTGGAATCTCTTTCTTGCTGTGAAATATGTTCATTTTATTGTGATAATATGAATACATATGAAGACTATAAATGAAATGTTAAATCATGTTTCATTCAGGGTTTAAAAACACCTTACCCATTTTAAAGACTTTTGAGTAACTTAATTTTAAAAATAAATTATTTTGAAAAGGTGCCTGAAAGCGTGTGTTCCATGTAGCAGGTCATCATTGTCTTCTTTAAATTTCTGAAGCGTTTTATGTGTCTGGGGGTGGTGGTGCACATGTGCCAGTGCAGGTGTGTGACTCCAGAGAATTGCGTGAGGGAATTGGTTCTCTTTTCTACTGTGGTGGGTCCCAGGGATTGAATTGAGCTTGTCAGGCTTGGCTGCAAGCACCTTTTCCCACAGAACCATCTCACTGAACCAGTGCTTTCTTTTAAATTAAATTATTTTCATGATTGCTTACTAGAGCTCTCAATTTGTAATCCATAGAACTGGTGGCTTTGGGCAAGTCATGTAATTTCTGTGTTCTTTACCTCATCTGTAAAATGGAGGTAATGTTTGATACAGTATGTAAAGGATCAATGTTTATGAATAGAAAGCACGTAGAATAGGAGGTAGGATGGGCACTAACTGTGACATAGTGGTTATGGTCCAAGAGACTTACTGCCAATGAAGTTTTTATGCAGTTATAGCAAAGGAAGTCTTAAGTGTGTGCATGCCATGGCACGTGTGTGGAGATCGGAGGACACCTTGCAGGACTTGGTTCTCTCCTCCTGCCTTGTGGACTCTGGGTATTGAACCCACATGCTCCAGCTTCACAGTGAGCTTCTTTACCCACTGAGTCAACTTGCTGACTCCTAGCTGCCATTTCATTACAGTGAAATGTGTTTAACGTCTGTTGTAGGAGGAGGTTTTTCTTCCATCTCCAAACTCCCAGAATAGTGGTTCATGAGACTCAATTATTATTTTACAAGTACCTAGGCCATACAGCTAGGCTCTTCTCTGACTAGCTCATAACTTAAAATAACCCATTTATACTAATTTGCATTATGGCACGTGGCTGGTTACCTGGCCTCAGGCACCATGCACCCTGACCTCTTCATATCTTGGTTGAATCTCTCGGTCTGGCTCTATCCCAGATTCCCTTCTGCCTGTTAGATGTCCCACCTATTTCCTGCCTCAGCCATAGGCCATAGGGTTTTTAATTGACAGCTGTTGCAGCCATACAATACACAGGAGATTCCTCCTACAAACATCCACTAGAGCCCAAAATAGTCATTTGAAGACTGTTCTGGGCCAGTCATGGAAAGACAAAAATTTCAGATGATAGCCTAAATATTATCATAGCAACATGCGGTATGGGCTAAGCCTGGTCACAACAGTTACCTTACACAGTGGACCATTAGTATTTTCTGCATACACTGTCCTTGATCCAAACAACCTATATGAAATTGCAGTGATAACTTATTTCAGTGACAGTGGCCTTAAAAGTATACATATGTACACATGGATTTAACGTGCAAAATTAAAAACTGTGATGTTAAATATGTTTTTTAGGAACCTTTGATTTTTCCAAGTCTGAATACTACTTGAAAACATAAATTTCCTCTGTAGAACAATGATGCACATTTGGATTGCTGTCTAACTCTCTCAACCCTCTCTTCCTTCCACCCCACCAAAACAGTGCCTCGTACATTACCCCAAGCTAGCTGGCAGCTGATTATGTAGCCCCACTGGCCTCAAACTCACAGCTCTCCGGCCTCCACTTCTTCTAAGTGCTGAGATTACAGATAACATGGTAAGCCACCATGTTCGGCCAATTTTTTCAGTTTTCACCTAATATTCCAGGAGTACCGAACAGTTCAAAATAATTGTATTTGAGGCGTTTTCATAATTAGGATATGATATTATTTTCTTTCCTTGCTCTGTCCTAAATCTATAGGTCGTGTGTGTGTGTGTGTGTGTGTGTGTGTGTGTGTGTGTGGTGTGTGTGTAGTGTATGTGTGGTTTGCCTGTTACTTGCTTTTGCCATTGGCTATAGTTATGACTGGTGGCTTAGGACTCAGCGTGGATGGTGTGTGCATAACAGCCAAATGGGCAGTATTTATTTCTGTGCAGGCTGAATGGCTACCTGTTACAATGACTTCTGCTTTGTTAATGCGCTTTATTATGTTTTCTTCTGGGGATGGGGGAACCCTTCATTGCTGTCCTTATTTGTAGCACCACATAGCTAATATTTAAAATGCTTTATATCTTTGACAATTACAAAACTGCTCTCTGTTTTAATAGAAACAGAAGACAGTCAAAGGAAAGTGTCATTTGATGGTTACAATGAAAAGATAAAAAAGTGAACGGTTTTTCTTTTTAAAGAAAATGATCTCAGCCTCTTCAACCCATATTGCTACCATTATAGGTTTGGGCGTATGCTTCCTCACAGTAAGAATATTTACATACCTTTGTTCTTAGGATGTGTGAACTTGTTTATGATACCTAAAGAAGCCTCTGTCTTCACTATCACAGAGTAATGAATTCTGAAAAAAAAGGGAGAAATTGGGGTAACTGGCAGTTTGCACCCAATGAATACTTTCCTAAACCGTGCCACCCCCACCTCCCCAGCAGAATACGTCTGTTTTTCTGGTTGGTGCAGCATGCCTGAGTGAGATCAGATTAGCAACTTGAGATAGACTTTGTGAGTCTGTTTATGGTCATGAATTTTTCAGAGTTCAAGGAGGTTTAATTTTTTTTTTCTCCTTATCACAAATCACCTAGCAACTAGATTAAAGCAGAAGTTGGAGTTTATTTTACAAAACATGAAAAAGCTTTTAAACCAACGTCTTTGAGGTAAATCTGTAGCCAAAGTGAGGCCACCTGCTGTTTAGAAAAGTGCTTACACATTCAGGACATTTCTGTCCCCAGTAGAGATTGCCGAGTAAAACGCTGCCGTTGCAGCTCCTTCCCGACAGGTGGCAGCAGTTCCCACAGTTTCAGCGCATAACAATAGCTGCCTCTGTGGCTCCAAGAATAAAGCTGTCATGAACTCATGGGATCTTTATACAGTAAGGGCTCTTCTTTGAAATGTGATACATGAGAAAATTACCATTAGTTTTTAGTTTCCCTTTTAAGATTTAAGTAGCTTATCTTTTTTTGTAAGTTCCATTTTGTGTTTGAAATCATGCCCCCAAACAAGTGTTAACAGCCATCGGTTTGTTTTTCTTTTGTGTGGTGTGTGTGTGTGTGTGTGTGTGTGTGTGTGGTGTTGTATTAAGAAGTCTGAGTCTTTGGGTTATCTGAGGGAAAGCTATGCTGCTAACTTCTTTCTCCCCTTTTCTTCCCCCTCCCCGTGCCCTAATTACAAGAATAATCCATTGTTAATTTTGACTGCTGCTGCTGTCTTGAGAAGGAAATCCTAGCTGCTGTCTGTGCAAGCCTAATTTCCCTCATGCTCAGGAGCTGAGTGGTTAACGGTTTAACAGTGTCATTCACCTTCTAGGAGGCTTTGAACCAAATTGTAGCACCTATAAAAGAGCGATTTTGCAACTGTCTTTAATAAGAAGGGGCTTTATAATGCCGTGCCTTCTGATCGGCGACTCAGAACCGAGGCAGCATGGTCTTGGAGCAGCGTACCTTTTGGTGGCTTCCATGTGCGTACACATAAACCCTTTCCCTATCCAAAATACATTGTAGGTGTGAGTGGGGGGGTGGTTGTTCATTTTAACAGTAAAGGTGATTGCCTAAAATGTATTCCCTGATAATTGTTTTAATTCATAGAGTTGCATTTATAAGTGAACCAGTTTTTTTTTATTCAAGTCAAAATAGTTAAGCCTACCTTCAAAAATGTTTTTTTTCCAGAAATTCAGTAGCAACCACTGTCTTATTATTCAAATTAGTCATCCAGAAACTTTAACATGATAATTTATTCAAATTAGTATGAAGACTCTGAGGAGCCTGTTTTTTTTTTTTTTTTTTTAATTTAGAAAAGACTAGTCTCTCTTTATTTACTTATTTATTTGCCATGTTGGTTAGTAAAGTAGTACCTTGGCTGCAGTACGTAAGCATTCTTGTTTATTGTGAAGGGAATCTCTTGAGCTGTTATTTGCTTGTAGCGCATCTGTTTTTATCAGGCATGTACATTTTTGAACTTTGTGGAATTTTAGGTTTTGGAATGATCTATTTCTATTAGGTAAATGAGCATTGAACTTTTTCAAATGAAAACATACATATTCCTGAGCACTATACACATGATACGCAGAAATGCATATGTTTAGTTCTGCTGGATAAAGGAAATGTAGGGTTTTTGCTTGTAAAACATTTTTATGCCTTAAGAGCAGCGTACATGCCTAAACTTGCCTGAATCTATAGACCATAGTAATTATTCAACTGGTCGGAATACCGTTTATGTCAATAGTGATGACTTAAGCAATCCTGCTGTATACTTTCCTGTCCGTCTGGTGAATATGAAGGGAAGGTAATAAAAGCAAAGGCGTTTTCTGAGACTCTTAGATGCTCTAAGCAGTTACACCTAAATAGTTACTAACTAGCATTGTCTGCTACTTGAAAAATTGTGTTTTTAAAGTAACTACTGTGAGCAAGAATGCAAGTAAATTTCTTTTTTAGTACTTTTCATGTTAAATATTCATAAAAATGTTTTTGAAGGAGTAATGACAATTTAATGATATGCAATTTTTTTGTCCTTGCTGGATTTTTTTGGCATATTTGAATAGCTAAATACCACGCCCACCCTTGGAAGCAATGCTCTTTAGGTTATCTTCAACTGTGCGTCTTTGCTTTATAGATATTTCAGTCAACCAAATGCCAACATAGCACATCATAAACCCCACGATTTCTTGTTTGCATGCTCTTTTAGAACATTATGTTAAAATAATTTCAGTTTATGTTAAATTGTGAACATACTCAGGTGGTCATCTTGTTCTAGCATGTACATTTTAAAAATTATTTTTAGCACAATGCTACATGCCTTTCAGTGAGCTTACATGACTGTTTACCAGCTGTTTCCTAATGGGTATGTTGGTGTTTATCTTGGAAAGTAAAATCATCTTGATGAATTTAATTTAAGGCTTTTAATGAATCTCATAACCTCTGAAGGCTTGAAGTTGATCTTAACACTAGTATGGACATTTGAAAATTAAAGTATAACATATCATAATTTAGCCTTGCTTAAATCCTTTTTAGAAATTGCCATTCTTTGTAATTAAAATTTCTGCTGATCTATTTAAAAAAGGGTTTGCAAGTAATCTCCCCAAACTTAACAATCCTAAACTTTACCCTTAATAACGTATTATGTGAAAAATGTTCATAGGAACTGTTGGTGCTTGAGAGGTCAGGTTAGGAGGCGCTGTTTTGAGGAGAATCAGAGAGCTGATTAGTAAGAGAGTGAAGGACAGGTTCAGTGTGTAGTAGCCCAAATTCAGGGAAGCAGCAGATGTGATAAGCCTGCGACTCTATGGACTGGGTGGTGAATGGAAGTTTTCCATTTCACATATTATCCATATATGTATATGTATATGTGCCTGTGAACAGGTTTTCCCACATTACAGTATAGCAGGTACACAGTGATCCCTGGAGATCTGTGTGGGATTGGTTCTGAGTCCCACTCACCCCAACTTCATGAGAAACCCCAGGTGCTCAAGCCCCTGGATTGATAGCACAGTATTTTAACGCAACATACTTACATCTTTACACACACTCCAAGTCATTTCTGAATTGCTTGTGATACTTGCTTGCAATATAAGTGGCCGCTGACTGTACTACCCTGAATGTGCCCAGTTTTGCCTGATGTGTTTGTTAGACTGTATTGTTTAGGGAATAATGACAAGAAACATAGTCTATATGTTTTTAGCACAGACAGTATTTTCTCTGAATATTTTCAATATGTGGAATGCAAAGATACAGCTGACTCTACACTAAAATAATTGCTTCAATATTACTTAGTTGGCTTTTTGAGTCTGGAATCCAATGGCCATCAAGAGTTTCTATCACTGTTTTAGAGTCCTAGTTATGGGCAATGGACTCAGTAATGATTGAGCTTTCAAATTACTTGGGTTCCAGATATAAGAGTTTGTTCATATTATTTCTGCACATTTAGTGCCATGCATATTTAAGTAAGCGTACTTATAAACATTTAGCTAAAGTATTATTTTTTAAATGTGTTTCTAGTCTGAGTGGTGAAATGTAAGACACCAATGCCTCAATTGTGTTTTACTTTGTCCTTTACACATTTCTGAGCTCTTGAAGTGGTGCAAACTAAGAGAATCCTTTGTGCACAAGCCTCAAGCTCTGTAGAACCTACACTGAGTGTTACTAATGAGCGTGCATCTTTCTTTCAAAAAAGAAGTGAAGATTGGAAAGGTAAATTCCTCGGCATGGGATCACTTACTTTCCTTGTAGCCACATCATCTCCTCTTCATGTGTGTCTGGTTGCATGATTCACAAAAGACGCCTTTTGAGCCCATGGGCATGTAAAATCCGGGTCTGTTTCAATTTAGCATTTCCAACCAAGTTGCCAGCTGTGCCAGGAAGAACTATGGTTGCCAGTGCTGTATGTAGGTTTGTATCTTCCAGCCAGATGTATAGCATGGAATGCTGGCAAGACATGTGTCTGAGCAGTGTGAGATTACAGCAAAGGCCCCTGGCCAGTCCCATCTACTCACTTACCTAAATGGACATGTCACCGTCAGTATGGAGAGAAGAAAGCTGATAGGAAATTTGTGGTGTTTTTTGTTAGTACTTAACGGTCAATTTCCCAGTCTACTAAGTATTTTTCCTTAGACTCTTATAGCCTTTCAGAGAAATAATAGATTTCTTCCCTTTCCTTCCTAGTTTCTTTCAAGTCTTGCTATGTTGTCTATACTTGTCTCAAACTCTGGGACTCAAGTGGTTCCTGTCTTCATTCCCCATGTAGTTGGCAGTGTAGGCACGTGCCATCGTATCTAACTACTTTCAGAAAAAAAAAAAGACAGAATCAAAATGGATTGATTACTCATAAATTCAACCAGTTACTTCTGAGCATGACTTCTGTGTGTTCACAGTGTATGCATGTGGTTATGTGTATATACACGTATGCATGAGAGTGTGTATGCATTTCTGCACATGTGAATGTGGACACATCAGGTGTCTTCTCTTGCTCTCCCCAGTCCCCCCACCCCTTTTTTTGAGACAGGGTCTCTCGCTGAATCTGGAGCTTACCCGTTGGCTACGCTGGCTGGCCAGTGAACTCCAAGAATCCTGGTGCCGGGTTACAGCTGTGTGTCACCATGCCTGGCTTTTACATGGGTGTTGAGGATCTGAACTTGGGTTTTCATGCTTGCATAGCAGGCACTGTGCTGATTGAGGCATCTCCCCAGCCTTAAGCATTACTATTTTTTAATGTAATGTTTAAAGTTTATTATTGTGAAGTGCATGGTGTGTGTGTTTGAACATGTGTGTGTGGGTGTGTGCATGTGCATGCATGTGTAAGCCTGCTTGTGCTGAAGTACATAGGTGGAGGTTAGAGAACCTGTTCTCCAAGAGCCTGTTTTCTTCTTGTACTGTGGGATTGAACTCAGGCAGCGAGGCTTGCACGACAAGTTTTCTTACCTGATGCGCCATCTTGATTGCCTTTGGCCCATTTAATTTTAAACAATTTTAAAACAATTATTTATGTAAAGCTGGGTGCTCTGGTTTAAATGTGCATCGCTGAACCTCATGTGGCAGGAATTTAATTTTCAGTGCAATAGCACGTGAAAGTGGGACCTAATGGGAGGAGTTTAGGTCTGAGAGCTTCAACATCACAAATGGATTTACTGCCCATTCTAAAAGAGCCAAAGGCTCTCAGTTGACTACTTGCTCTCTTTCCCATGTGGTTCCTCTGCTGTTTTATAAATGAACAAGAAAGTCCTTCCTAGGTGCAGTCCCTTGATTCTGGGCTCTTTAGTCTACAGAACCATGAGCCAAGTCAATGTCATTATATAATTCTGTTCTGTTCTGTTCCATTCTGTTTGTTAGCAACAAAAGAGACCAAGATATTGGGCTTAATAAAAAGAGTAATCGTTAAAATTTTTGTGTTATGAAATTTTAGCAATGGCCTGATTCCCATTAATTTTAGTTAAATTGATTGATTGATTGTGTATGTATACTATATAGAGGAATTTTAATCCAGCAACGTGGTTGCTCTAGTAAGGGATCATATCCAAAGACCTTCTAGCTCTATGTGATCTGGCTGGAATGGAGACTCATTCTGGTTAACAATATGATCTTGCTGAAATATAGACATGTCCTTCGTATACACCTTTAATCCCAAATGATGAAGGTAAGGTTAGTTTATAGAAGGAAGCAGCCATGTTTTAAAGTTTCATCTAATTGAAGGGCAGACAAAGTGATGAATCAGAGAAAGATTTGACAGAATGAGTCAGACATAGGATATGCCCAACTCTCACAAGAACAGGACAGGAAAGAGAGGCTATTTAAGAGCAGGGCAGGCAGAGAGATAAGAGTTTTGTATTGAGAGATTTTAACAGGACAGTTTTACAGAGACAGGTTACAGAGAGAACAAGCTAGAAAGTGGTGAAGACAGAGCAAGCCAGAGAATGAGAAGGAGCCAGATTAGAACACATTGCCAGAATTAGTTTGAGACCAGGCAGAGCAATTCAGTCAGAGGTCAAGAGAATCCAGTTTGAATCAGTCAGCTTGGAGAGGTGTTTAGACCAGAACAGCTGAGTTGAACCATACAGTAAGAGTTCAGAAAGAGCTAGAAAGGCTTGGGAACAGCTCTGATTTCATCCCCTCAGAGGAGAAAATAATAACATTTACAGTACCATGTTTTAAGTTATCAGAGGATAACTTGTGGGAATCTTTTCTCTCCTTCCATCCTGTGGATCTCAGGGATGAAACTCAGGTCATTGGGTTTGTTGGTAACCTTCCACCCCACCTCCGTCCTACTGGGCCATTTCACCTGCCATCCTATTGATTTTAAAGGATGATATGAACAGAATTTGTTAGTATTTCCTGATATTTTGGAAGTATATAATACTCATAATTATAATAAATATATTTCAGAAGTCTGGTGCCTGCTTTTTTAGAAAAAGTCTACTTTCTGAGGATTAATGGTGTTGCTCTGTTGTAGAGTAGATGCTTAGCATATGCGAGGCCTTGGATCCAATTCCTAGTTGCACACACACATTCACAAAAGTTTCCTTTCCAGATATCTAGGGATTTGAGGCAGTTTTCTAATAACCATGAAACTGCACCTGCAGCAGTGCTGTGAGACTAAGGAACATGTCATACTGAATGTCTTGTTTTCTCTGAGAAATGATTCTAAGTGGAGAAGCATGGTTCGTGTTCGGAGGCACTGGAGAGGAGACAAAGGATGTACCATCAGCAAAGCAGAAATGATTCATCTGGATAACAGCACTAAAGGAGTTTTTAAGTGTTTGAAGATTGGTTAGTGATCCTGATAATTACATGAAAATGCTAAGGACCGAGAAATAGTCAAGATAATTTTGAAGAAACTTGGGGGATCCACATTATCAGATATCATGCTTTATTACAAAGCTACAGTAATTATAATGATTGTTGAGACTCTACAAACATAGTATTTAGTCCCCAAGCTGACTTGTATATATTTGGACACTTATTTTGTAGTGCAGGAGTTGAGAAGGTTTTGCAACAAGACACTGTGGTTTTTTGTTCGTTTGTTTTGTTTTTATAATTGTTTTCTTTTTGAGACAAGGTCTCACTATGTAGCCCAAGTTGGTCCTGAAGTTGTGATCCTCAGGCCTCATCTTCCTAAGTACTGAGATTAGAGGTGTGTGGGGCCACACTCTTCTTCAATGAAATTTGGTATATCCAAATATAAACATAGAAAACTATGGGAAATGCACACTAAAACCACAGTGAGACACCAGATACCAACAGATAGCTAAAGTTAAAAAGATTTACAGGACCAAATGTTGACGAAAATGTCCAGCAACTGAAACTCACATGCGCTGTTTTATAAGTGGTAAAACCAGTTTTGAAAACTGATTAAAGGATCTGCTAAAGCTACATATGTATGTACTTTAGAGATTTCATTACCAGGTGTAGGAGGCACTTTAGAAATGTGTTGTGTATGTGTGTGCACATGAACCAAAAGACATATACAGGAGTGTTCATAATAATGTAGCTGGGCAGTAGAAATAACTCAGATGACTACAATAGACACATTGTGGTTTATTTGTATAATATAAAACTATAAAGAGAGAGAAATGAATTAACTGTTCATACACTGTATCCTGGAGAAATCTTACAAATGTTGGATAGTAAAGAATGGGCTCCAAGTAATACAGTTTATGATTTCGTTCATATCAAGTTCCAAGGTTGGCATAACAAATCTGTGGTGTAAAATCTGGGGATGAGAGAAAGTGCTTAAGGAGGCTTCAGATATGCTAGTCACATTTCATTTCTTCTTGATTTATTTTTATTTCATGTACATTGCTCTTCTTCCTGCATGTATGTCTGTGTGGAACTGGAGTTACAGACAGTTGTGAGCTGCCATGATTGCTGAACCCGGGTCCTCTGGAGGAGCAGCCAGTGCTCTTAACCCCGGAGCCGTCTCTCCAGCCGCACATTTCATTTCTTAAGGTGGATTGTGTTAAGGCTTGTTGTGTGATGGCACGCTCGACCATGCTTTTCTTTCTTCACTCCCCATGTGTGTGTACTTCAGCAAAAGTTTCGTAAGATCGAAACAGAAGAGGAAGGAGGAGAGGAGAGTGAGCAAGAGGAGGAGAAAGTAGAAGAGGAGGAGGACAAAAAGAAAAATGTTGGTTTGATGAGGTAGTTCCAGCAGGCAAAGGTGTTTGCCACTAGGCATGGCTAGTTTCATACCTGGGACAAACATGATACATAGATTTGACTCCCAAAAGTTATCCTCTGACCTCCATGTACTGTGCTGTGTACACACACACACACACACACACACACAAAACTACCATCGACTGCTTTTGTGGAGGATCTAAGTTAGCTTCCCAGCACCCACGTGGCACAACTGTCTGTAACCCCTGTTCCAAGGGGCTCCGACACCCTCTTGTAGCCTCCGAAGGCCCTGCATGCATGTGATGCACACACAAAATGTAAGGCGAACTGCTCATACACATAAAATATAATAAAGAAATGTAAGAAGAGTTTTAAAAAGAAAGGTTATGGGAAGGAATTCCCTCTGGCTCTTGAATCTTTTAAGTGAAGTGCAGGGGAAATCAGGTCAGAAAATGGGAAGGGGCTGTGGGGGCTTCTTTTGATTTGGAGAAAGTTGTTTGTAGACGAGAGAAATGTTTGTAATTTAACTATATACTCATCATAGTTCCTGACATTGCGGGAGGCCTCAGCGCTGCATGGTCTGTGGGCTGCGGTTCTGCATTTATGTGGGCCAGCACGTATGAACCTGATAGTGGTTAAAGGGCGGGAGTTTTGGTCAGGAAGCTGAAAGCTGTTAACTCTGAGCTAATTTTGCTGTTGACAAATGCTGCTTTTTCCAGAAAACCTTTCCTGAACCATCAATACGGGCTAGGTGCTTTTCTTGATGATCCTTGTTGTATTTATTCTCCAAGTCACTATACTTGTCCTATTTGTAAACTCCCTTGTCTAGAATAATGTCGGGTACTGAAAGGAATAAGGATACAGATAAATACTTCTAAGTGAGACATCAAAGCACACGTGGTACTTGTGTTTAGTTCATTTCAACATAGAAAATTCCTGTCCGTCCTGGCGATGGGGCTGAGGGCTGTGCAACACTCTTGTTGGCACTTGCCACCCGTTGCTTCTGTTAAGTTTACAGTGCAGACATGAAAGGTCCAACCTCCCAGAGTACAAATAAACAAATAGAGAAGGAAGGCTTGAATGGTATATTTTCACATGATGTGCCTTCTGTCAAATTAACTGTTTTCAAAATGTGAAGGTTTGACACTGGATTCGTATGGACCGATGTCTCTATCCTTCCACAGATATAAGCTGTTTAATGTAATGGCAGTGCCCAACCCAGACATCAGAGTGGAGACAAATGCAAGTCTTCTTGTTGCCTTGGCTATTGTATGAAGGCGATCATACATACAGTCTGTGTCCTGGAACAGAACATATGAAATGGATGCAAGTTCTCAAATTTCACCCCCCTGTGCTTTCCAGTGGGTAGACCGAGTACAGGGCCCCTTAAACGTCGCGTTCCTGCTAGCTTCAGTTGTCACTTTCCTTAAGGGCTCAGATGGTGCATCTCCCTCAGGGAAGGGATTCTCTTTCCACAGCAGTATTTTCATATCTGCCTACAGGCCAGAGTCCAGTGCCTTTCTGTATTTTCTATACGCCGTGGCTATCTTCGCTTTAGTTTCTGCTTCATACTCTCACAGGCTTGTAGAGTTTCTTTAGCATATAAGAGAGTCCTAAGATTGAGCTTTTTCATCTGTAATTATATGAGAAGTATTTTACACTCAGGGAAGTATGACGTGAAACATGCTTCTCATACCAGTCTGATTGTCTGTAGGTCTCATGTATTAATGTCTGTTTTTATGCCTGTAATACGTGTATGTCATTTTGTAATATTTGAGCATATAACTAATAATTTATGCATAATATTTGTTACTATGAAAGTGAGACTTTTTTCCAACTCAAGATATAATTAGAAAGTTACTAGTTTTATTAAGCAAATTTTAAATACTTTTACAAATCAAGTAATTTGGTTTATTATTCAGAATGTAAACTGTTTCAACAGGCATGCCTTTTCCCCCTGTACTATTTAATCTTGCAGAAGTGGTGCATGTGTGTGTGCAAGTGTGCACGTGTGTGTGTGGGGGGGGCACTGTGGGGGCCAAAAGACAAGCGCAGGTATCATTCTGTCCACTCTTATTTTGAGATGGGTCTCTCACTGTTCTTAAGGAGGCCAGATTGGCTGGCAGTGCACCCCAGGGGTCCACCTGTCTATCTCCCAGGGGCTACAGTGAGCACTGCCAATCAGATTTTTTTTTTTTTTAAATGTGGTTTCTGGGATTGAATTTAGGTGCTCACGGTGCAAACCTCTTCCTTACTGAGTTGTCTTACCAGGCCCGGGAAGGTTTTTATTCTTCCTCTAGTCTTAGGGTTTTCAGATTTATTAA
The DNA here is from genome assembly GCF_030254825.1 of Meriones unguiculatus. Taxonomy (NCBI): domain Eukaryota; kingdom Metazoa; phylum Chordata; class Mammalia; order Rodentia; family Muridae; genus Meriones; species Meriones unguiculatus. Next base: position 94,129,850 of record NC_083349.1, on the reverse strand, counting down.
TCCATGGAATGCTTTTCACTTCATGACATTGTGGCAGACCTCCAAAATGAATTCATGAGATGCAGTCGTGGGTTATAATACTCTGATTAAAACTGACAGGGAAAGAAACTTTAAAAACTGCTCGCTATGAGAAGCTGCAATTGTGGCTTCTATGCTTTGAAAACTGAATAACAGAATAGGATAAAAAGGTAAAATATTAGACAAATTGGATTACTGTGAAAAGAACAAGAAAAACCCATTTGAAAAGGAAGTTTCCAAAGCCTTTGAAGGCTACCTGTGCATTTTTGTCTTTTGCTTGTCCGAGTAGAGTAGGTCAGCAGCTCAGAGTGAGCTCTTCATACAGGGGCACCAGTTACAGCACTGCAGTTTGTTTTCAGTGAGGAGAAATGTGGACACTCCTTTTTCATCCAAATGATGTTGAGTGAAAAGGCAAAGTCTTCTGGCTGGTACTTTTGTTGTCTAGCCATTTCTTAAATTTTTAACATTAATAGCTTACTTATGTTTCTAGAAACTAAAAGATCCGAAAATTTGTCTTTATGTTGAAGTACTTCTAATTTTGAGCACATGAGCATTGCAGCCTGTGTTCTGGCTGTAGTATCAGTATTTCAGTTTCATTTCTCCCCACTCCAGCCTGTATTTCAGTGAAATCCAAACTCACTTTTACTGTGGTCGTTGTTCATGTCCTTCTCCTTTTCTTCTTCTTCCTTTTCCTTCTCTTCTTCCTCCTTCTTTTCTTCGTCTTTCTCCTCTTCCTTCTCTTCCTCCTTTCCATCTCTTTCTACTTCCACTGTCTTTTCCTCTTCCTCTTTCTCTTCCTTTTCTTCCCCCTACCCTTCTCCTTTTGAGACAGGGTTTCTTGCTGTGTAGCCAAGGATGACTTTGAATTTCTGATGCTTCGGCCTCTTCCTTTCATGTGCTGGATTGTAGGTGTGGGCAACCACACCAGGTCCTGGGAGCAGTGCTGGGGATTGAACCCACAGCTTTGTGCATGCTAAGCAAGCATTCTGCCAACTGAGGTGCACCCCAACCTTGTCTTCTTTGTGGAATGCTTAGAAGTGAATAGTTAGAAAGAGTAAATGACTAGAGGAAAACAGTGATGATGATGCTAAGAATCGTTAGTAAATAAGGAGTATGTCAGTGACTGGGATAAGGTTTTTGACTTTTTCTGTATTTGGAGATTCTGTCTGGAACATGGCAATAGTTGGTGGAGATATCAGAGGATGGACCAGTCGTGGTCAGATAAGGTATGTTAGAGAATCAGGGAAATCTCAAACAAACCACACAAAACCAGTACAGTTGAAAACTGATTTTTTTAATTATCATCATGTGTTAGCAATTTTTAAATGCTAGTAGTGAAATACTCTGTCCTGGTGGGGTAGGCCACTCCTACCATGCCCTGAGCTTTGCTATTCTATTTTATTCTAGCATTTTTTTTAAAATAAAAAAGATATAAAAAACAGTTATGAAACTGTTTTTAAATACTTTGAATGCTTTACTCATTTTGTACTTTTGAGAAGTCAGTTACTTGCTGTAGCTGAGGGTAGCTTCGGACTCATGTCCTCATGCCCTCCACTTCCTGCGTGCTGGGCATGCGAGGATGACAGTCTTGCACTACCACACTCAGAGCTGATGGAAAAGATTAATAAATCATTTCCTTTAGTCCAAAAAACTCCCAGTTTGATTGAACTACTAGTAGCATAATCGCAGTTTATAAACTTACTAATTTGCAGATCCCCGTGATAGCTGACATGGATTGCAACCTTGTCAGTGTTTCTCTCCTGACTGGTTGTAGCCTGCACCAATCCCGCCCCTCCCAGCTATTATTTTATGTACTGCACTCTTACTGGTTGCTCCCTACTTATTTTACTGTTTAACTGGTAGCTAATTGTCCTGGAGTACCTTGAGGAGAAAACATTTTGTGAGGTCATCACTAAATTTATAACAAAAGATTGAGCTTTACAGCAAGGATTTTGAAATTTTCTCTCTCCTTGTCTCCCTCTCTCCCTCTGCCTGTCTTTTAAATTAAATGGTTAGAGTTCTAGTAACATTATTGATCTACCTTAAATCCAGATTCTAGCTGACTTAAGTTTTTGAAATGCACTGTATTAGTTTGGATTCGGTGGCTGCTCCATCTAGATCTTAAATATGATTTATTGTTCATTTAATTTCGAAGGACAGTGGGAAAGAGAGAGAAGGATGAACATAAATTTAGACCAACCATTTGAGGATGAAATTATGTTGCTTATGGAGAATTTAAGTTTCGTTTTGATGCAGGGTGTAGACATGTAAGAAATGTAAAGTTGGCAAAGGCAGTCATATTTGAAAATGAAATTCAGACCATGATTAATAGTTTACCTACTCTTAAATTTGTCACCACCTTCCATAAACATAAATTATGTTGGTTTTCCTGTTTCTTGATGGCCAATAAGTATTCCAGCTTGGACACTATTAAACTATAGAGTGTCTAAAGAATTCCAAGTTGTTTTTCTGAAACTATTTTCTCTTCTGTATAGTGAGTATGTCCTAAAACTCTTGAAACAGTTATGCTAAAGGGTAAGTAAGGTGCTGTGCATCCTAGAGCTTGTTTGGCCAACATCCTGAGCCCTGGTGTGCTGACTTCCCTTGCTGCTTCTTTGCTGGGTCTCTGTCACTGATTATGGTTTCTCAGGGGCCTGTCTGTCTTCTGCACCAGTGATAAAGGTGCAATTTATGAAAAATATATTTAATAGTCAATACTGGGAGTAGGGCACAGTCCACTGAAGAGTACATCAAGATAGAAGCTTTGTTTCAAACATTAATAATTCTTTTAAGGGTTTACTGTGTTAGCATCATTTGTTGAATTTATAGTTAAGTGGTTGATCTTACAGGGATGGCTCCTCTGAGGCAGCGTGGGCTACAAAGCATACCTTAATTCTCAGCAAACTAAAATAAAACAATTAAAACATTCAGAATATTAAAAGAACTTTGTAATTCTTTTAAACTATTTTCATTTCTTTCCTCTTTTTATATAAAAAGTGAGGCATACCCCTTCTCTAGGATTTGGTCCAAATTAAAAAAATACATATTACATGTATGCCTGTCCACAATGTGTACACATGGCCATCTGGAGCTCAGTGGATAGCTTTGGAGTTTTGCTCTTGTAAGCAATGGTCAACAGGAAAAAAGAGATTTTGTTTTGAGTCCTACGTTATTCATAATTCTCTTTGTAGAAAGCCTTCTATGCCAGGTTCTTCAGAATTATGAAGAAATACTTGGACAGACTGTTCGAAACTTTTGTTCTTAAGTTTTAGTCCTCAGCTTCTACTTGTCCCACCCATTTGAAAAACTGTCTTTGGAGTCCAGGCAACTTGACAGTGCCGAAGTCTTGCTCTCTTTGTTTGGCAGTGTGCTGATCGATGGAAGGGGCCGTGTTGGTAACTGCAGTGCCTTCTGTTGTTCTGCGTGGAACCCCCCACAAGGGGAGGTGATGAGGATGTTTTTGACCACTTGACTTACCTGCTCCCTTTGACTTCATGTTTTTGAAGTCTGACTAAGCTTTTGACAACTCTTTCTTTGCTAATTCACAGTAGAAAAAGGCTTCAGGGTGAAAAAAATTTGCACTTGATGTTAAGAGGCAACTAAATTTCTTTGCTATTTGTTTTTTGGACTTGTATTAAAGGAAAATGTGAAATTGTAATGACTAAGTGCATATTTTTGAAGGTTTTTACTTTGTTTATTTCCTTCATAAAAAAACAAAACAACCCCCCCAACAACAACAACAAAAAACAAGCAAACCAGTAACTGTTAACCCTAATTTATTTTTACTCTTCAAGTGACATTACTTTTAACTGGCTACATTTGGATAATAAAAGCCACGGATTTTAAACCACTTAGTAATTTGGTTTCATTTTTAACACAAATAACACCTTTTCATCCATTTTATATAAACTTCAAACAACATATGTTTTAACTTACTGCCAAATAAGAAGAAATGTGTTACATTAAAGTGCGTGTTGTTTGCTTGCGCATTTGGAAATACCATTCATTTTATAGCAATTTTGAGTTATTTTTCTGTCACTTTGTATTCCTATTCAAAGAGACATACAGAAACCCTCACTCAAAACAACTCCCTTAGGCTTTACTTCTGGATGTCAGTAGGCACGAGGGGGAGGTACAGTATACCACAAGCTTAGGTCGTGGAAATGCCAAGTCCTGGTGACTTGCATTTAGTATTGTCCTTTGAATTGTGTCTGCCTGAAATTCTGTGAGGAGATTCTAATGTATTTCTTTTATGCTTAGTGGGGATTGGGCGGGAAGAACAGTTCACTTTTTTCTTTTATATAAAAAAAATTAAACATACCCAGTCTGTAGGATTTGATCCAAATTAAAAATATATTATTAGGGAGTGTGTGTGTATATGTATGTGTGTGTGTGTGTGAATGATAATGTATGCATATGCACGAGTTGATCAGAAGACAACTTTATGTGGTTATTTCTCTTCTTCCACCCGGAATCAACTCAGTTTTCCAAGCTTTTGTGGAATGTGTCTTTGCCTATTGAACCTGATCATGGTTCAATATTTTTTTCCTAAAATTTTTATTTTTATGTATTTGAGTGTTTTGTCTGAATGTATGTGCCCCGTGTGTATGAAGTGCCCAAAGAGGACAGGAGAAGTTGTTGCATGTATGGGACTGGAGTTACAGTTAGTTGTAAGCTGTCATGTTGGTGCTGGGCCTTGAACCCCAGTCCTCTGGGAGAGAAGTCAGTGCTCTTAACTGTTGAGCCATCTCTCTAGCAAACCTTGCCCCCCACATTTAAATTTTCAAATTATGTATTACTAAAGGATAATGATCATGCAGAATGTGAAATGTTGATAACATTAGAGGCCAGGACAGAGAAAAAGAAACTTTTCAGTGTTAAGATGTGATTCAAATTGATGGATTATTTTGAATGGTTGGAGAATTTCAGATCAGTAGACTGTGTTGTGTTTTTGTTCTTTAGGGAGTAGGGACAGTGTTTTTTGTTTGTTTGTTTGTTTTGTTTTTATTAATCATTCTGAGGACAAAGGACATAGCAGACATGGAAGAGAAAGAGGCTCCACTGTGGAAGGAGGATTTAGGTTGGTAATTAGTATATTGGAAAAGTGAAAAACTTCCCCAGGAAATGTTACCTCACCTCCCACTCTTGCTAGTTTACTTTCAGCTCTGAGGCTCTTCTAATCAACTCCCTTTTGTATTTAGCACTTTGTCACTAGGCCTTGGGTCCTGGAAGGTAGGGGCTGTCCTATTTTACTATTTTACTTGGTTTTCTTATCTGTGTCATGCTGGGGTTGATGCTCAAGAAATAACCAGGTGTAAACGGTGGGTGATGGATCGTGCCTGTGTCCACACCCATGTACAGTGTAGCCTTGAACATGTTATCACTGTCTTCTCCCACATAAGCTGTATCTGTGTTCTTTAGCAAGAGTTGATGTGTGGTGGGGGAGATGGCCCAGCAGGTAAAGGCACTGTCACCACGCCCGAGACCAGCATTCAGTGCCAGAAACCCTCATGGTAGAAGGAGAGAACCAATTCCTTTGGGTTATTCTCTGACTCTCATATGCATGCACTAACACACATGTAACGCGCATGTACACACACACACACACACACGCGCGCGCGCGCACGGATAGCACACACGTACAAGTAAAAGTAAGCAATTTATGTTTATTATTTTGGAAGACTGATTAGGAATGTGTGCGTATATGAAGTTTTAAAATAAAAATAGTTTCAGAATATGTGAAAAGTTGTAAAATATATTACCACACTTAATTCATGTGACTTGAGATTGCTTTACATTTTTATAAGCGTTGTGTTAATTTCAATATTGTCCTTCACTGGTGTGCAAAGAATCCAGTCAGAAATAGTTCATACCGCTCTCACTTGCTGGCCAAGCGCAAGAGAGATTTGGAGCTAGGCTGAAACATCTGGCAGTCTCTCTTCTTCCACAGCTGTCACAGTGCGCTTCAAGCAGGGGTGTGTACATTGTTGTCTCTCGTTGATTGTGATGCCACAAGAAAGCCACCTCAGGGTGGCACCTGTGAATGTTCCACTCTCTTCCATCGGCTGCTGCTGAGCTGATCCAGTTTCATCTCCATCCATAAAGAAGTTAGTGTTCTTCCACTCATCATTGCCTGGCTTAAGCAGAGCTCGTTTCTTGTGACGATATCTAGTAACTCAAAGTAGAGAGCTGTAAATCCCTCTACTCCTTGAATCCAGCTACATTTTCTCCCCCTGTGTTCAGAGGAAGGCTGCAACCACACCGGACCATCACTGAGCTGTAATTGTTCTTAATGCCAAAACATTTGAGGCTCTCTAGATTTCTGCTGCAAGAGTGCGCAGTACAATTTTATGCTGTCCCTTGTATTGACTGAGCTAAAGATTTAACTATTAATTTAACCAGCATTATTACACTTTTCCTGTAGACTAAATCGAGGCTTTTAGAGTGAATTGATCCCTTACTGTCCTATAACAATACAGAATATTCAACAGCCATAGTTTTCAGATACCATCGTGCAGTGTCGTCGATACTTGCAGAGAAGAACAGCTGTAGTCTAGTGGATGAGGTGAAAGGTAAATACCCCCCACTGACTCGGAGAAGCCAGGCTACCCTACCTGGTTTATGTATGAGTAAGTATGCCTCAGTACAAAATATGGCTGGGTTTCATGTATATTTTATGGAGCAAAGCAGTCTTCCAGTTTGATCTGAAACAGCCATTGGCACCATCCTTCCTCCTGACTTCAGTCACAGGCCCTGCAGGCTCTCAATAAAGATTAGCAGTGGCCGAGATGAATAGCCACCCTTCTCAGTTCTGTGCACCGGATAACCCAGCATTCTGGGATGGGCTAATAACTGGTGGTCATCTACATTCCTAAGGGAATATGGTTTTGAATTAGCTCTCTTCATCATAGATACATTTGAATAGCATTCCAGTTTGGGGCTTGGGAAATGGCATTTGCATAAACCATAGTAACCTGTGTTGATGTAAAATGCTTTGCTCTGCTGGCTGTTTAAGCCCAGTGGCCAGGCCTAGTGGTGGTATTTGTTAGCACCAATTGTTACAGCATTACTTCAATAGTGGACTTAGAAGTGTCAACCTTTGGCTGAAATTATCTGCAGTCTGAGACCTTAGTCTAGTTCAGGTATGGGAAAGAGGGAATGTCTTCATTTAGTATTCATATTTGGACTATATTTGTTATCATCAATTGCTTTGCTGAAAATGAGATGAAATACAAATGAAAGCCAAATATAGCTTTGAGGACTCAAACAGAAATTGTAATATTGATTTTATACACCTCTCACTTTGACGGTTTTAAGTTTTGTTATTTGATTTCTTCATTCCAGCTGATACTGAGAATACTTCATTGAGAATATTGTGGTTTTCCATATTAGAAAAATAAATAACTTAGCACTAGACAGTGCTTAGTTTTTATGAATAAAAAAATGAAATGATAGAATTAGCAAAAATGGAACAAAGTACTTAGAAGAAGAAACAAAAGTGGCTACATATAGCTAGCTCGGTGTGTGGGTGCAGCTAGTTTTTACCAACTTGACCCAAGCTAGGGCCGCCTAGGAGGGGACCTCAGGTGAGAAATTGCTGTCATTAGCTTAGCCTCTGAGCATGGCTGTTGTGTGATGGTCTCCTTAGTGTTTGTGGGAGGCCCAGCCCACTGTGGGCGGTGCTACGCCTCGACCAGTGCTTCAGGGCTGTGTAAGAAAGGAGGTCAGCCAAGGGGAGCACAGCAGCACTCCATGTCATTCTTTTTTAATTTTAATTTTTATTAATTACAATTTATTCACTCTGTATCCCCCCTGTAGCTCCCTCCCTCTTTCCCTCCCAGATCTACCCTTCCTCCCCCTTCTTCACCCATGCCCCTCCCCCAGTCCACTGATAGAGGAGGTCCCCCTCTCCTTCCTTCTAATCTTAGTCTATCAGGTCTCATCAGGAGTGGTTGCATTGTCTTCCTCTGTGGCCTGGTAAAGCTGCTCCCCGCTCAGGGGGAGGTGATCAAAGAGCAGGCCAATCAGTTCATGTCAGAGACAGTCCCTGTTCCCATTACTATGGAACCCACTTGGACACTGAACTGCCATGGGCTACTTCTGTGCAGGGTTTCTAGGTTATCTCCATGCATAATCATTGGTTGGAGTATCAGTCTCAGAAAAGACCCCTGTGCCCAGATTTTTTGGTTTTGTTGCTCTCCTTGTGGAGCTCCTGTCCTCTCCAGGTCTTACTGTTTCCCACTTCTTTCATAAGGTTCCCTGCACTTAAGTTCATGCCTCGACTTTCTTCAAGCTGGTCTTGATAAGTGTTTTATCACAGAAACAAAAAGCAAACTAGGGCAGGTGGGATGGATTTGATCTGCAAGTTTTACCCTTCACTCATTCATTAATTTATTTGAAGTTGTTTTGTTTTGAGACATGGTCTCTCCTAGCTCAAGCTGGCCTTAAATTTCCTGAGGATGACCTGGAGTTTCTTCTGCATCTGCTCCCCAATGTGCTGAGGTTATGAGTCTGCACCACCATACTCCATTCACTTTTACTTTTTAAAAATAATTTTTCTTCATATAAACATGACAAAGACAGACCAACAGATAGAACTTTTTAAAAAAAAGCCCCATTCATCAAGAAAAGTCCTTGTACACAAAAATTGTCCATCAATTTATCAGTAGTTCTTTTGAGGAATGAGTCGCTAACTATATGGTATGCCCAGATTTTACTTATTTTGTATACCTCCATATTACTTGAAAGTATTTTATTTATATTGATGGCCATGTATTATTCCTATATAAGAAAAAAATTAAGAAAGCTGGGAGGGCAGAGGTGAAAGACTATAAACTACCACAGAGGATGAGAAGGTAGGCTGTGGGCATTGGTTTTAGGACCTGAGAGTATAGATGTAGGTGCTAGTCTCCAGTGGATGGATGGATGGAATCTTCATGCCAGAAGAGGAATCCAGCGTCCAGGCTAGCTGTGAAGTGTGACTCTGGATGGAAAAGACATAGGATTGCTGAGTAGAATGCCTGGTAGAGTGAGGTTGAAAAGCTAGGCCAGTCTTTACTGTGATGAAATAAAGATGTCAGTGGCCATGGAGTATGTTAGGCAATGAGTGTCTTGTGACAAGAGTTTTAAAGGAGAATTTGATTCTGAGGAGCCTGATGCAGTTTAGGTATGTGTCTATTGAGAGAGATCACAGTGAGCTTCTATTATGCATTTCTGTTACTCATGGGAAAGGAGCAGAATTTGGCCCTTGTAGACAGCTTTAATACAGTGACAGGACCTTGGCTTGCAGAGGGACCAGCTTGAGACAGTTATTTATTTCTCAGTTTGGGTGATGACCCATGTAAGATTTTAAAAATTGTGTCATGTAAGGTTAGTCTCTTATGCCAAAAAGTGAGAAACATAAGCTACCCATCAGTTAGCCGAGTAGGTTAATTAGTCCCTTGCTAAGTTAGGCATCCAGAACAATAGCAGTATCCATGCATCCATGTGTGTATCCACATTCATATGTGTTCTGTGTAGGGTTAAGGTCTACATAGCTAAGTATAGCCATTAGCAGCACTTAGGAGATGCTCTGTCTTTTGTTAGATTTCTTTGGCAAAAGCTAGCCATTCTGTTAGCAGTGGTTTTGATGATGAAACCCTGTAGTTCAGGAGGTTGGCTTATTCAACCAAACTGCTACCTTGGGCAATGCTGGACCAACTGTGAGGGGTCTGTTTTCTTGAGACCTGGAAAGCTGTTCTGTTTGCTAAACAAAGGAATTGTTGATTTCAGTGATTTAATTCCCCTTTTGGCTAAAGGCAGCTGAATGAAAACAGTGCTTATTTGGGAAGGAATCTGTTGCTAAGGCAACTGATATCTCCTTAATTATTGGCCAATATTCCCATATGAGATTGGTCTCTTTTGATAATTGGAAATAACCAAATTATCCCAAACATTTTCAAGTCCTGAATTCAGTGTGATGGTGAGGAATGTGAGGAGAATTTATCTCAAATATATAATCACATACCTTTTGTTTGTGCTGGTGTAGTGAAGGCAGTGTTGCTTGTGGTAGCAGAAATATAGGTAACCACATGGCATTTGGAAAATCTCCTTCATTTTAAAAGACCTCACTACTTAAGATCAGTTGCGGTGCTAAGATTAATGACCTATGCTCAATCTTATTCTTTTTTTTTTTTTTTAAATTGAATTCTTTGATGTCTCTAAGAAAAAATAATATGTCTAATCGGTCCTTTATCCTCAGGAATAGGCTGATATTACACATTTCTAAGTACCGTTTGAGTAATTATGCTAACAAGGACGGTCTTCAGAGCTGTCTGCAGCCATTTATGTGAAATTCTTTTCTTAACTGTTTTTCCTGGTGCATGTGCTGACCTTGGGGTGTGACCTCTTTCTGCCTATTACTTTGTAGGATCATGTAAAAGACCTATGGTTTCTTGTCCCTTGGCAGTGCAGTTGTTTGATCATTTAAAATTAATTGAAGCTTTAATGTAGCCAAGCTCAAGTTCTAGCGTATTCATATCATACCTCATAACTGTTCTTTGGTGTGAAGGGCATACTAAGAAACCAGAATTGAGAAAATGTGAGTTTGTCTTTAGAATTTTATTGTAACAGTAAAATACTTACTGTGGATCATAGTGAGCATACATTATTCCCTGTTTTTGCAACAAAGTGGGGACTTCTGTTCTTTGGTCTTTGTCCTCTGACAGGACAGAACATGATAAAATCTTCTAAAGTTACTCAGGGTGGCCCCCATCTTCCAAGTGAGTGAACCCGAGGTCCCAAAGCGTGGTACTCTGCTGTTTGTGCTGTGGAAGCATGCGGTTCTCAGTAGTTTTGTTTGAGCCACGTTGTCACCATAGCTCTGGGTTGTCTGTCCTGTGACACCTCTGTGTGCTTAATATGCTTCCTCAGGATTAGTCTTTCCGTGTTTCATTCCCGGGAATGATATTGGCTTTATACCTTGGGTTGAATTGAATATAAAAAGCCTTACATTTTGTATCGGGACAACACTTGAGTTTGATTCATGTACATATTTATTATCTATTCTAGACTTGTGGGATTTCACTTTTCATTTTAAATAGCTTGAAGAAGTAAATACAGATAAGATTCACTTGATGAAAATATTAAAATACAGAAACAGAGACAATAGACCAAACACTGTTGACTAAAGCCAAAGCCACAGAGTTAAGCTCAGGTTTGTCTGCTGTCCTGTTCATCTCTTCAGTACTGTCCTGTTCATCTCTTCACCCTGGTACCCATGGGTGGCTTTTCATCTTTGTTTCTTCTTCTTACTTTTCCTTCTTCCTTCTCTTTCTCCCTGCCTTCTTCCTTCCATCCCTCCTTCCTATTTTTTTTTTTTGTTTATTGAGATAGGGTTTCTCTGTATAGCCCTGGAACTCATTGTGTAAACCAGGCTGGCTTCAGACTCACAGAGATTCTTGCCTGCCTCCGTCTCCCAAGTGTTGGTGAAAGATATGTGCCACCATGCCTGGCTTCTTCTTTCTCTTTAAATGAGTATCTACTGAAGTTCTTCTATCTCAGGCTCCATTGTAAGCTTGAAGCCAAGTGTGTGATACACTTTTAAGCTTGCCCTTTTTTAAACAGCTCTGTTGACTTTTCTTATGTAAAATCCAATGAGAATAGAACTATTACAGTTCCTTGAAAAATTTTTTGTGTTCTTTTGCAATTTCACAAATATTCCAAAGGTTTTGTTTTAGTAGTCCAATATGCGAGATTCCTTCTTTCCAGATTACTATAGTAAAAAGTAACTTTTTAGGAGATTGTGTAGTGTCATTGATGTATCTTAACGGCAGACGCTTACCTAGCACACACACAGCCATGAATACAATTCCAGTGTTGAAAAAGAAAGTCTCCAGGCAAAATTGATTTTCATGTTGTTTGGATAATAAAATTAAACCACATGGAGCTGTGAATTTACTCTGTCACATGAACATTTTGAAACAAAAGTGCAAGGCACCATTTTCTCAGATTCAATGAAAATCAAAGGTATAGAGAAGACATAGGCTAGCATTTTTCTTAACTTTGTTTTAAAAATTGTGTATTTTTTCTGAAGACCTGTACTTAGTACTAATTTTCAATTTTCATGATATATTTCAACAACCTTCTATACTTAGTGGGTTTTCAAAAACACATATTACATATCTTTGCATACACTTATGTGACAATACTCATTCTTTCTGTAATGAAGACTTTTTTTTCCAGTTTAAAACTAGCTAATTTTTGGTCAGTGTTTCATTTATGTTTAGCTATGTGGCTGTCGGTCATTCTTAAATTTTTATGTGCATGTATGTGGCTTACATGCTAGTGTATATGTGTTTTCATTGAGGTGAGTACATGTGTGTGTGGCTACATGTATGTGCATGTGCATACAGAGGCCAGAAGTTGATGCCAAATGTTTTCTTCTGTCACTTTTCACCTCATGTATTGAGACACGATTTCTCATGTGACCTGGAGCTTGCTAAGTTATCCAGCATAGCTAGGCAGGTTGCCCTGGGAACATGCTGTCTCTGTTCCCGGAACTCTGGGTTCACAGGTAAGCTTCCAAACCCTCCCAGAACTCAACATGGGTGCCGGGGATTTGAATCCTGGTCCTGTGAGTTTTACCACCTGGCTGTTTCCCCACCCCAAAGTGTATACATTTATCTGCTTTTTTTCCCCTTAAAATTTGTACTTAGTTCTAAATTTCAATTTTTAAAATATTTCTATATATACCATAGCTTTTAAAGCATGTTCACCACAACTCTTATCTTTGTGTATACTTCCATGATGAAGGTTTCTTGGGGGGCAGCATTTTGTCTGTTTGCTCTCCTTTCAGAAAGCATTGACATTCTCTTGTTAGACACTTTCTTTGAGCAAGAGAAAACTGTGGGTTTTGTGGTGCCTTCATCAGAGAATGTGAAGGAACACATGTGACTACTCCGTTACAAGTTTGAAAGTATTTAAAATGCTACATGATCTGGTAGAACTATGAATATAATGTAGAGGAGAACTGAGGGAAGAGACTTACAGAGAGAGTCTCAGCTCTATGCTCTGCTCTGTATGACCCAATTTTACTCCATTTTCTTGATAGTTTCTCCAACTGGCAGGGTAACCTGCATTTATAGTTTAGCTCCATGAAAGGCTGTGCCAAGTTGGAACCTTGAATCTACTTGGGGAGTATTTTTGTTGTTCTGAAGTTGAGTTCAGATATTTGAACTAGGTCATATAACAGAAAATGTAAAGCCCATCTAGGTCTTTCCTTAGGCAGAAATTATCAAATAGATAGCAACCTTGAGCTTTGCTGTTTCCAGGAAGAACGATCATTTGAGCTCTTTCCCTCTTCTAAACCCTGCCTTGTGTCCTTGACACACCCTCCATGGCCCGTCCTGTTCCATTCTATGCTTCAGGCCTCCTTACCTCTTATTCCATTTCACTCTTCGGCTTTTTCTAAACATTGCCATTCCTGGGTTGGGGAGATAAGTCAGTAGGAAAGCATACTTCTGTGCAAGCCTGATGACCCAAGTTTGGTTCCCAGAACTTGCATGGTGGAAGGAGAGAACCTACTCTCACAGATTCTCTGCCCTCTCACTCATGTACATGCACACACATACACACACACACATACACACACACACACACATTATAAATAATTGTCAGTCCCTTATTCCAATTCCTTTTTCGTCCATTTTAGAAATAAATCTCATGCAATCACATTCACTTAACAGTGCCACAGTTTCTAGTTTGCTGTCTCAGTTATAACATTAACTTACTCAGTTCTGTGGTGCAGAATGTTCTATGTGACCTCTGTGGGTATTCATTAAAATATTTTCTTTTCCTTTTCTTGTTTGTTTTTAGAGTGAGTCTCATTACATAGCCCAGGTTGGACTCATACTTGTAGTGGTGCCTGTGTCTTAGCGCCTTAAGTGCTTAGAGTCATCTGATGAGCATGTATGTGGCTTACATGCTAGTGTATATGTGTTTTCATTGAGGTGAGTACATGTGTGTGTGGTTACATGTATGTGCATGTGCATACATAGGCCAGAAGTTGATGCCAAATGTTTTCTTCTGTCACTTTTCACCTCATGTATTGAGACACGATTTCTCATGTGACCTGGAGCACATTAGAGTATAGATGTGCCACCACTCCGAGAAGAAACTTAGGTTAAAAGGAAAACAAATACTGAAGGGCTAGCATACCCACCCACTTTCAATATTCAAAGATTGAAATATGACATTTCAACTGATAAGATATGCTCAACCTCCATATTCGTAACAATTAAGTGAAAATATTTAAATGGAAACAGTATCTTTAATAGAAATAACCTTGAGGGATAGTGAGTTTCTTTTTATTTTTAGCATTTTTGAGATGACTGTTGTATGCTATAATTCTGTCAGGTTTTTAAAGCATATATTATAAGTAAACTTTGATTTGTTAAATTTTAGGTGAGCTCTTTTATTTTCTTCACATTTTTCTTACAAAATAATGTAACAAAGAAAGAGCAAAAGTCTATTCAAAAATATGATTTAATTATTTAAAAAGTATCTTCCTCATATTCCTTATTTCTTTTGTCAATATAATGACCTCCATTTTTTAATAGTTATCCCCTCCTCTGCATGTGCCATTCAAATTTGTACAAGAGCAAACAGTGAAAGTACTTTTAGTGTATTCTTGCTAGAAATTCTGCATATCAAAATCAGTTCTTATGAGAGAGTGTGGGAAAGCAAGAGTAAGGAAAAGAACAAGTAAGGTAGAATGCTTTTCCTAGGTCCTTTTTGGCTCATCAGGAAATCAAATACATATGTATGTATACACACACATATTAGCATGCAAGAGTAATTCTGAGTTCTAAGATAGGGCAAAATTTAACAGTCAAGGACATTAGAAAGAAAAGAGGGATTGTGGTATGCTTGAGACACCAAAGAAGTTTTAGGCTGAACTTTGATGGACAGATAAAGAGTAAGAGACCTTCAGGTGGAAATATTAACACAGCCCCAATCAGTTTTCAGACCCGCAGCGCACTAGCATGTGTCTGTAGTCCAGCTATTTGGGAGGCTGAGGCAGGAGGATCACTTAGGATCACTTAGGCAAAAGAATTTGAGGCCAACTTGAATTGGGCAGGGGAGAGAGGGGGAAAGAGAGAGACAGAGACAGACAAAGACAGAGACAAAGAGAGACACAGACAGAGGGAGAGGGAGAGAGTCAAAGTTAATACTTGGAACAAACTGAAAAAAGAAAAAAGAAAAAAAAACAACAAAAAACCTCTTGTTTTCCTCATTGCAAACCTGTCCAAACCCAGTTAGAAGCTCCTCCCAGTTTTAGATAACCTATTCTTAGCCACAGGTCTGAAGGCTGCACATCAGAGGTCAAGGTGTCAGCAGGTTCAGTTTCTGGCAGGTGCTCACCTTCTGAATTATGTCTTCTTATGTCCCCATGGAGCCTTTCCCTGATGCCAGTGCTTGGGAAGAAAGACATCTTAGGTGTCTTCCTCTTCTTACAAGGGGCCTTGCTTGATCCCACCAAGAAGCCTCATCCTCATGACCCCACGGAAACCTTGCCAGGTCCCAAGGGCTCCTCTTCCTAATGCCTTCATACTGAGGGTGAGGATTTAAACACAGGAGGCTTGATGGAAGACAGAGCTCATCAAATGACAAAACCACAATCTGCATCTGGAAGCTCGCCTGTATAAGGGTCTACCCCACCCTTGCATGGAATCCTGGGGGATGAGAACATTGCTCAATGCCCATAGGACTCAGTGTGGACTTTACCTTGTGCCCTTCCTTGAGTGTTATATAGTTGTATTGGTTCCGATTTGAGGTATTTAGAAATGTTTTGGGATTTATGTTTGACTATTTTCTCAAAATTAGCTTCTTTGAAATTGGCTCACCTTATGACTCTGTAATAGTGAATATTTGGCTTTAGATAAATGTGATTTACTTATTTAACAACTGCTTAATGGATGTCTATTATGTGCTCCTTTCTGATTTGGGCCCAGGCGTTTGTTGTTTCCTGTCCCTGTACTTCTTACAAGGGCAGAATTGAAGTGGAGCATAAAAGCACTTAACTGTGGAATAGTTACAATTATGACTGATGGATGTTTTCAAAGATTTTCTATACTTTTTATCCTTCCCAATTTTTTATTCTGCAGATATTATATGCAAAGTATTGTGCAAGATTAGGGGTTTACAAACTTTCTTTGAAGAGCAGAAGGTAAATATTTTAGGCTTTGTAGGCCTTGGGCTCTCTGTAGGACTTAGTGAACTCTGCATTTATAGTATAAAGTTAGCCCTAGACAATTCATAAAGAGTATATATTGTTATGTTCCAGAAAGAAAGAGGGGGGTTAAACCCAAGGAGGGGTGAGGAGGGGGGGATTAGTGGAGACTGTGATGGCAGCTGAGCACATCATTGGTCATGGCCCAGAGAGGTGACGATGAAGGAACAATAGAATTCACAAATAAGAAGCCCTGAGATCTCAGTGGGGAGAAAGGAGGCCTGGCTGGTGGTGTCCATCCTTCATGGCGTCCGGACTTAGAGGCTTCAGTTTGCCATGGCAACATTTGTGGAGAGGAGTAAGTGACAGCCGACTCTTTACTCCCTTGTCCTATCCTGTTTGAACAGCAGAGTCTGGACCTGGGCAGAATGCTGGAGTCTCTGTCTCGCCTGTGGGAATGACATCAGTGGAAAGGCCCGTCTGTAGAGGACAGGAACGTAGGGATGCTCCACGTCAGGGCATCAGGAATGCCTCTGGAAGGATTACTGTCTCCAAACGGGAACTTTTGGAACTTTTCCTTTCCAAACCAGAAAAGAACTTTCCTTACTATTTAGAAGGCAACTCTGGAGCATTTCATCTTCCCAAATCAATTTCTTCCAACAAGTTCCTCTGCTTTTCTCTGTCAGTCTTTTTGTTACATCAAGAAGGAATTTTGTGAACAGAAGAAAGATGAAGCAAGAGTTACCTGTCGGCTGAAATGAGGGTGTTGTTCTCTGCTGAGCCCATGAGAAGCAACTCCTGTATTAGTTTTCTTAAGGATCAATAATTTAGATTGCCATGTTTTCTCCTTTATAAAAAAAAAAAAGGCTTAAATGTGTAATATCCAAGGGAGTCATCAATCTATCAGAGTAATAAATGTGTTTTTAGATGTATGTATGTTTAGGTGTTTGTTACACATAACACATTTTTTATTGTGAGTCATGGACTAAAAAAGATTGAAAAACCTCTAAAGTTCTACCGCTGTGAGGGGCCCTCCTATTGTCCTGTTAGAACCTTAGCCTCCGTCCACCCCTAATCTTTATAATATTTCATCTGTATAATTCTATAATATTTCAAGAATGGTATAGAAATGGAGTTACACATCCTAGAACTTTAGTATTGGCTTTTTTTCATTTCATCTAGTTTCTTTCGGGTTCATCCACATTGTACTGTGGAGCAACCCCTTGCTTCTTTGGATTGCTGGTTATCGTGTTAAGGATGGAGTACAGTTTGTCTAGTCAGTTGCCTGTTGAAAGGTTTCTCCTTTAGCCCTTTTACAAATAAGGCTACTCTGAATATTAAGTTATAATTTTCCCTTAATATGAGCTTTTATTTCTCAGGGATAAATGTAGTATGGTATAATTGTTAGATTGTGAAGTCCTTACATTTGTAGTTTGTAAGAAGGCGCTGAGCTTTTTCTAGGACTGTACCATTGTATATTTCGAGTGTGTGCATGGTCCAGCATCCATGCATGCTTGTGGCATGTACTGTTGTCATTGGTTTCACTGTAACCATTTGAACAAGTGTGTCACTTGAACAGGTGTGTTGTGAGGCTTTTTTTTTTATGCTTTAAATATGCTTTTCCTTGATAGCTAGTAGTGAAAAAAAATTTTTTTGCATTCCTTTTTATCTTTTTGGTGTCTGTTTTTATGTCATCCTATTCTGATTGGATTATTTGTGTTTTTTTAACAATTGTTTTTAGATATATATATTCATATTCTACATTTTAGTTCTTTGTAGGATATGTAGTTTGCAGATACATTCTTCCAGGCCACAGCTAATCTTTTATCTTCTTTGTAGGGTCTTTTGTTGAACCAAAGGTTTTAATGTTGATAATGCCAGATTAAAATGTAAAGTCTGTGGACAGTAATTTTCATTAGGTCTAAGAACTCCACCAGTCTGAGATACTGCAGTTCTTCACCACTGTGTTCTTGCCTTAAAGTTTTCAGTTTTATGTTTTCCATTGAGTCTGTTACCCAGCTTGAGCTGACTTTATATGAGGTTTTGGCGAGGTTCACCTTTCTGTTGGTGGATGTCCCATTCTGTTATTGAAGCTTTAAATGTCGTTGCTCTTTAAGATGTCAGCTTGTCTCAGTTAATGTAAGGAGAAGCAGAGACTTCCTACCTGAGCCGTTCCAAGCAAAGATGAAGCATGGAATGACTGACCACCGAGTGGCAGGGATGCAAAAGTAAGGCTGGAGTAAGGAAAATTGAGTTGAAGATGTGTGCCTCAGCCCTTCTGCAGAACGTAGTTCGGTTCGGAAATTTTTCCCGCTGGGCTGTAGTTCATGATAGAGTGCGTTCTTTGCATGTACCAGGTTGCAGTTTGGCTCCCAACTCTATCCCACTCCTCCCACATTTTATAATATAAAGCAACAGACATTTTTCTCATCTGGATTGTGATTTTCATTGAAACATAGTAGATGATGTTTCTTATTTGCTTTTAATTAAAACCTTGGAGATGAGAGTGTATGGCTGTTGTTCACATCTGTTTAACTTAATCTTTGTTTTTCTCCTGGAATGAATATTATGTTAAAATCTCCTTGTGATAAATAAGCTGCCATTCTCATTGCAGTGGGCTCTAAGTAAAAATGCCTGAAAGTCAAGAATTTTAGTGCTATCAGAAAGTACTTCTCATAGTTTAAATGTGCGTACCACATGGAAGTTCTGTAGCGAGTGTGCTGTACTGACTAATTGTCTCCCCAAATTAACTGTTTAAACCATCCTTGCTTTTTGTCATCTTTCAAAATGTGTTAGCTAATACTACTTTCAATAATCAAGGTATCATTTTTATCTTGCAATTTATGCTGATCAAAGAATGTTCAAATTTGAAATGTTTATAAAAACGACTGTGTGACAGAGCTGCAAACACGCTCTTTAAGGCTGTAATTCTGAGCGCTCACAGGCACCTTACGAGGCAGGTTCTGCCTCTGAGAAGGGCGTTGTCATCAGTATTATTTACCTGTTCATTTTGGAATTTGTAAAAATTCACTTTTGGGGGAAATTTTAATATGTGAGTCCTTATCATCAGGAAGGAATAGAAAATTTGAAGGCAGTTTGGAGCTGAATAGAACTTATTAATGAGATTAGCTTTGACTGAAATGACAGATTAATGGCTAAATTTCTTCTATAGCACATTTGTTGAAACTTCTAGCTTGCTTCAAATTATTTTTTTTTGTCATTATTAAATGAAGGTTAGAAGCAGAGGTTTTAATTTCAATTTTGAAACCCAGACAGCAGATTCTTGGTGACCTTCACATACAACCAAAACTGGTTAAATTTTTGGGGGCACATTTTGTTTTCAGTCATTTGCACTATTATGCATCACACATCACTGCATTTATTTTTATTGACTGGAGGAAAAAAAAAATTAACACCGAGCAAACTTTTTAGTCTGTTCTGATTTGGTGTAGGCTACAATATGTTTTTCTTTACCAGACCTGATTTGATTTCCTCTTCTTCCCTCTCCTTGTTCTTCGTTGTTCTGATTTCCTTCGGTGTTTTAGAAATTTTGTAATAATAGCACAGTTAATAATGTGTTCAGTTTTTTCAGATAATAATGTTTTCATGTTTTCTACATATGACATCACATTTAAAGCTTAACATCCCATGGAGGTAGGTTCTCTCATTTCCCCCATTTAACTGATGAAATGTAGAGCAGAGCTATTAAAAACCCAAGGCTACCTGCGGTAAGTGTGGGACCTTGTTCCAGAATTAAGCCGACATTACTATTTTCTTCCTCTAGGAAGCTCGCTATGAACAAATGGTCAGCTGACCCAAATGGCATGTTTGCTTGCAGCGTTGTTTGGTGTTCTGATGTGAGAAGCTCAACTCGTCACAAGCTAGTAGCAGATAGTCCATTGCCAGGCTGAATCAAACTTGAGGAGCAGTTGTCCAGAGTGCTATACAAGTTAGCCAAAGGGAAGGGATTTGGCACTTATGGGCTGAAACGATCATGACATGGTAATGTCCAAAGTGTCTGGAACTAGAGAAATGGTTTAGTTGGAGGCACTTGCTGTGTGAGCACGAAGACCCAAGCTCGTATTGCTGGAGTGCATAGAAAAGCTGGGACCAAATACAAATATCTGTGAGCCCAGGCTTGGGAATGGAGGCTGGGGAGAGATGGGAAAGGCTTACTGGACAACAAGTGTAGATGAATCTTTGAGCTTTGGGTTCAGTGAGAGACCCTGCCTCTGAACATAAGGTACAGAGTGATTGAGGAAGACAGTGTTGACCTTGGACCTCCTCATACATGTGCACACACATTCTCCTATGCACATTTGCACATGCACATTCAATACATACCTGCACACACAATTTTTCCTTGTAATTTCCGTGATGATCTTGTCTTGATCAAGTAACAGTTAAATTATAAACAAGTATGGACAGAATCTCCTCTGAATGGGGGATCAGTGACTTATAAGTTAGGATTCTAGATCCTAGTGAGAAATAGTGTCATATCCAACGTCAGTGTGAGTGTTGCCTTGGTTTGCCTTCATCACATTCGTGGGAATGGCAGAGCAAGGGTTAACTGTGTCCAGGATTAGTACCTTAGATCTTACAGTTTCCCTATAGCTGGTCACAATGAGGGAGCTAAGTCACCAGAGGAGAAATTCCTACCACAGAGACTTACACACTTGGCTTCTGTACACTGGAGCTCTGACTCTTACTCTGTACACAGGAGTTCATCCATGGGAGGGGAGAATGTCCGTATCCACATGGGACCGAGGTTAAAGCATTGTGGCTCTATACCTCTAAAGGGTGTGTGGAATGAGATACATGCAGTAATAGTAAAGTTTCACGTGAAAGAGTTGGACAATTTGATGTGGTAGATTTTTTTTTTTTTTTCTTTTAGTCATATAATCATGTGGTAGGACCCTGGTCATTTCTTCGTTGTCAAGTGCGCTGGAACGAATATGGTGTGGCCTATGGCACATCCTAAAGTTCTGTAGCTAGGATGTGGTAACACCAGTACAGAGCCAGTGAGGATGGACCAGGGTATGTTCAGGCTGAATGTCCATGACACTATTTTGTCTTTGTACTTAATTTTTATTTTAAAGTAATTTGAGATTATTTTAAATGAGATTCATATGGTGAGTAGAATTCTCAAATGCCCTTCCCCCAATTTCCTTAAAAACTGTCATCTTCCTTCACCACAGAATGATCATTTGTGACCTGAAAATCATCATTGGTATGAAATTTCTGTGAAGACCTTGTTCAAATGTCATCAGGGTTTTCACTTTCTCAAATACACCTCTTTTTGTGGTTCATGATCCAACCCCAAACACAGATTATGTTTAACTGTCATGTGTTCTAAAGCTCCTTAAATCTATGATAAGTCCTCAACTACTGGCCATCCTTCATCTTCCTTACACTCTTAATTGTCCACATACTACTGCTCAATTACTTCATAGTGTCTCTCAATTTGAGTTTGTCTGATGCTGTCTCTGATGGGTTGAGGTTTTGAAGTTTTGCTACAGTATCACAGCAGAGATGCACTGTTCTCATTAAGAGACATCAGGAAATCCATGAAGTCATCTGCCGTTTTACTGCTGGTTCCTAGTTGTCACTTGAAGCAGGCGCCTCCTAGGATTTTCCACTGTAGCACTATCATTTTCCTTTTCAATGAAGAGATGTCATGTTGAGAAATAGCCTGAGACTGGGCAAATATTCTGCTTCTAAGAATTTAAGAGGAGATGTTAGCTGAGGGCTCCTCCTCCAGCTGTTTCTTTCCTTCTTTTGGACTGCCTTAGCCCTAGACTGTGGCTCTTGCTTGGGTCCCTCATCTCATCTTTGTCCCAATTTGACATCTTCAATGAGGCCATTTTGACCATCTTATTTAATAATACTACAAACCACTATCTCCAGTAGCCTTGTTTCCTCACCCTCCTTTCCAGTCATCTTCTTGCCTTGTTCTTTCCTTTTCTTCTCGTCACAGCACCTGGCTCTAACATCATTACAGTTTGCTTCCCCTGCTTGC
Source organism: Meriones unguiculatus (assembly GCF_030254825.1). NCBI lineage: Eukaryota > Metazoa > Chordata > Mammalia > Rodentia > Muridae > Meriones > Meriones unguiculatus. Next base: position 94,107,603 of record NC_083349.1, on the reverse strand, counting down.
ATCTTTAGCTCCTTGTGATTTGACTTTAGATTGACAACATAATGGGCAGCCTCGTTCTGAGAACGTCCTCTGTTGGTGGGTAGAGGAGGAGCCTGGTGAAGGAGTTCTTCTCTCCATCTTCCTTAAGCTGGCTGTAGTACTTGTGGTTATGGCTTCCACCACTTATCAAGTTTGTCACACTCCACACTGCCACTGTCTTGCATAGCAAAATCATTTGATGCGTGAATGTTTTTTATAGAATTCTGTACAATGAGCAATTCTTTTCCTATCATCTGTTTTGAGTTGCCCACCCTGCGGGGGGGGGGGGGATGTTACAGTGAAGTATTTAAACATAAAGTTACTATGTTCTCATTTTGACTTTGGACTAATAGCTTCACCTTTCTGTGACTTATTTTCTTTATAAATTGAGACTAATAAATCATAGGTTTGCTGTAGGATGAAATAAGAAAACACACATAAAGCACTTAGCAAGGCACCAGCATGTTGTAGGCATTCAGTGAGTGGCAGCTGTTGTTATTATTATCTAGCTTTTATGGATGCATTTAAAACATGGCAAAAAATTGTACTTTCATTTGTCTCATTTTGACAGTATACCTCAGCTTCTGACCTACATATACCTAAATTTCAAGAACATTTTCCTACTCTTTCATTATTGCTCACCTTTCAAGAGTCTCCTACCTTTTTGCACTATCTCAATTCCTGGGACACAATGCCTCTAAACTATAATAAAATAAAGCTAGAAGTTGTTCTATATTGGAAGACTAACTAGTTAAAGACAGCATTGGAGTTTTCTAACCTAGCTCTATGTTTGTATACATTTTGAAAGGCCTGATCTATAACAAATTTAAAAATAAATTTTATTTGATTTATAATTTAATCTTTTTTTTTCTTTCTGAAAATAAGATGAGCGCACACATGTACACACATGCCCACGCGCACACACACACACACACACACACACACACACACACACACCAAGAATAAAGTAAGTGGCAGTGTTGCTAGGATCTTCTGAGAGCCTGGACCCATTATGTTGCCTGTTGTCCTTATCTCTGTGTGTGTACCTGCTAGAACACAAACAAAGCAAAACCACCACTACAACAAAAACCATTGAGTTACCTTCGGTTGTCCATCAGTTCTTCATATGGAGTCATGCATTTGTTTTGGGAATTAAAGTAAGAGCTTTGGTAGCTTGCTGTTTATATTTATATTCAAGATTGGTACTGGCCATTTATTATAACTTCTAGGCCATCTAATGGAAGAAATGCTCTTTGGCAGTCCTTTTGAATGGCCTACTGTAGAGAGCCAGCCCACCTGACTTCCAGGCCTGTGCCTAGACCCTACAAAATCTTTGTTTTTTTCACACAAGTTAGATGAGGGCCAGAGGAGAAGGGACTTGGAATAAAGAAATGTGACCAGTACACAATAGTGACTCAACAGATGTGATCAAATTAATGAATGGACAAACTACATTTCCACTTCACTGTGACTGGTAGAAATTAATCTTTAGTTGTACTAACTGGAATATATGTCTTTTCCAACTTATCTCTGTTTTTAATTGTTTGAAGTTTCTGATTGTCTTTGCCAGTACTTCAATATCATGAGCACCCTCAGATATCATGAGACTTCAGAAAGATCAGTTTCAAGTGTATGGTATACATTTAAGTAGAGTTCCTCTAGGGGTTACAGGCCAGTTTCAATATGTCCTTATTTGGTCACAGCCCCAGGTGCTTCATCCTCTTTCCCTTCAAGGGTGGGATCATGTGAAAGGACTTCTCACCATCCTGACTTTCGCTAATGATGTGGAGCAGAGCACCATCACAGCTAGCACAGACCCTGCATTCAGTCCAACATGTAAGATTGACGGCATAGTCCCTCAGCCCTTTTTAAAATCATGGTGAATGGTAATGTAGAGGAAGGGGGAAAACATCAGTGGAGAAGAGACTGAATTGGCTACTATCCTGGTTAGCTTTTGCCAACTCAGCACAAGCTATGATCATTTGGGATGAAGGACTCTCAATTAAGAAAATGGCTGGTTGGCAGGTGGTGGCACATGCCTTTAATCCCAGCACTCTGGTGGCAGAGGCAGGCAGATCTCTGAGTCTAAGGCCAGCCTGATCTACAGAGTGAGTTCCAGGACAGCCTGGGCTGCATAGAGAAACCCTGTCTTGAAAAACTAAAGTGGGGAAAAGGAAAAAAAAGAAAATGGCTATGGGCAAGTCTATGAAGATTTTCCTGATTAATGATTGATGCAAAAGGAGCCAGCTTGTCTCTGGCAGGTGGTCCTGAGTTGCCTAAGAAAGCAGGCTGAACAAGCCAGTAAGTGGAATTTTCCCATGGTCTCTGCTTCAGTTCCTGCCATGAGTTCCTGCTCTGACTTCCCTCAGTGATAAAGTATGAGCTGAGAGTAGTAAGCTAAAATAAATCATTTTTTTTCCCAAGTTGATTTTGCTAATAATTTTTTCTCATGGCAATAGAAACCTGATTTAAGATAGCTGCACAAGGCTAAGACCTATATCCAGAAAGGGAAAATGTATTTAGGAGGAAGAAAAAAATTTGCTTAATGTTGGTGCCAGGTAACACACCCAAAATACCTTCGCAAGGACTTAGACAACTGACTAGATAGTTTAGTAGAGAGGTGAACCAGGTAGAAATGAGGACTCTTTAGGATAGCATGCCATAGGTAGCCCAGAATGTCCGTTGTACCCAATCCCAAGTTTCTCTTTTAAGGGTGGACAAAGCCTGGCACTGTAGCAGTCTGACACCAGGGAGCATTGATTTGTAGGAGTGAGTATTACGCAGAGTAAACAAGGACAACTAACTCCAAAGCAAAAGATGTTGAGGTGGTGAGAAAGGACAGGTAGACATGACTACATAAATACAAAAAACAATAACCTTTTCTGTCTTATTCACTGCTCTGATTCCAGTGCCTCCAGCAGGGCCTGATACATGATAGTTACTCAGTAATTGGGTTTGCATGACTGCATTAATGGGAGGACCTTATGGCAGGGTATAAAGTCAACATATGCCAGGGTTATTGCTGTAGCAAAGATATATGATCTCTGCTGATCATTTTAGAATATTTTAAAATAAACAGATATTGAAGGAATATGTTGTTTGATCATATGTTAGTTGGTAAAGGTTATAGTTGTCATGATTTAGGAATGGGAGGGGATAGCTTAGCATAGTTACATGGCAGAGGACTGTTAGTGGTGAGGTCTACACAGCCTCTGGTGAGTTGAATAGTGCTGTGTAGATCATTGATACATGTGCAGCAGGTTAGTGGCAAATGAAACCAACTGGATAGCGTACTCTCTGCGTCTCTAAGGCAGTGGAGGAGTGGCTGGGGATGGGGAGGACACAGGCTGCAGGATTAACAGCATACCGTCATCCACAAAGCTGTTATGGACAACAAAGTAGGTTGTTGTCCTCTCGTACGGTTTGCTCTTCTATGAAGGGAGGCTTGATTCCCCCTACCCTCATTGGCAGTTCTTTGGATATTGGCTTTCCTGTCCAAAAAGCTTTTGAGGGGAGTGGGCCTGGTTACTACCGGAGGCTTTTTAGGGGCCATATTTTAATATAGGTAAACAAGGTACCTGTGACACTAAGTAAGAATATTATGGACAGGTTGGAGGTTCTGGTGAGAAATCTATAGCTTCAACAGAATGTCCTAGATGGACTAAAAGAAGTAAGTGGTCAAGGGGAATGGGAAATTAAGTCACTTGTCACCTACTGACCTACTCATCCCAAGGGGAAACCCAAAATGAATGGACTTACTGTGTTACTCAAATCAAAGATCCAGCTTTGAAAGGTTGGTGTAATCATGACCCCTATGAGTGAGCCCGTACTCTGGGAGGGGCAGCTGGTAGGCAAGGTGGATGTTTGGGTTTAGAAATTCTGAGTTTAGAGCTCTAGCACATCCTGGAGTGGGTGGCAGCTAGACAGATCGGAGCTCAGGTCAGGTGAGAATGCAAGCTGGTGGGCAGGGTTTGCTCCTTGTTCCTCTACTGTCCAGCTCTTCTAGGAAAACAAGGAAGTGGCAAGACTGGCTATAGCCAGTGGCCACTTGAGTTTCAGCTATTTGTAGTCTCTGAGCACTAGAGCATCACTGTGACAAATGACAGGGTGACACTACAAAGTACTGGCTTCTATTTATTAGAAAGAGCAAGAGTCACAGGAAAGCAATTTTCTTTGCCTTTTTTTTTTTTTTCCCTTGAAAACTTCTTTTTGTTACTAAGGTTCTATCAGAAAAGTATGTGCTCAACTCCCCCCCCCCCCATGTTTCGTTGCTTATGACAGGCAAGAGGGCTTCACCCAGTGTTCCAGCAATCCTGCTCCAAATCATGCCAATTTACCTCACATTTCTTTCACAGTTCTCGTTAGACTCATGCAGTAAATAAATTAAGTACCTTTCCCACTGGGAGTTTTTTTAGAAACACTTAATGAAGTAAATGCCACAGTGTTAGGCCAGAGGGGAGCCGTGCTATTGGATTATTTTTAGCATGCATTTCCAGTTTAATTTTTGTTGGTTTCTTTTGATCTGTGCCAGAGCTTTAGCCAATAGTGTGGTTCAGGGGACAGAGGACACAAGAGAAAGAAGACATTTTGTTTTAATGTCTAGTGTGTGGAACCAAGGGAAACCTTTTTTTCCCCAAAGGTTATAAAGTTTAGTCTGGAATTGTCTCTATAAACAGCAGAAGAACTGTATCTGGGATAACTGAAGAGTTGCAGTGCTAATTCTTCACCCTCAATGTTTGGTAGAAATCTTTTATGTTTATTTTAATTATCCTCCCTTTCAAGAAAACTATATTAAACTATTTTTTAATTAAACATAATTTAATCATTAGAGTTAGGAGAGCAACTTTCAATCTCGAAGGGCTTTGAATCACTTAGAGAATTAAATGATTGTATCACAAACATGCATAGGCGTTTGTTAATTGAGATTCTGATTATTAATAGATTTCCTTTAAAAATCAAAACAAAAAAACAGTAACTTCAGTCTGTGGATAACCGAAAGCAATTGCTAAAGACACCAAAATAAATTTCTCAAACAAATCTGTTTTTGAGTGAAGACAGTAGAGAGGTACAGAGAAGATACATGTGGCTAAGAACAACCTTCCTGGGGCACGTGTCACCTTTCATTAACTCATTCTCCCAGCACTTAAGAATTAATAAAATGCAAAGCTAGGTAAACTACAGCAAGACCTTTGTTGCTGACTTGTTCAGCAGGGTCTTATGATTTTCTAGTGCTCTGTGTCTTAAAAGCTCGGGAGTTTGTTCTGGAGGAGGGGAAGGAAAAAGGAAAGACGATTTTCTCTTCGTCCGGACCTCTGCTGCCATCTCAACAGGAGCCATGCTTCTTGTTTTAACTTGAGACCTGTCGTGAAGCTTGCCCAGCCTTTTTGCAATCTCCAGGTAATCAGAAAATATGGAAGAGTATGATGGGAATGGAGCAGAACATGGCAGCATCCGGTGTTGCAGGCCAAATGGGTAACCCCTAAGAGAAAGAATTTGACAGCTGTAAATATTTCATTTTACAAGGCCCCAGTGCTCCTGTGTGAGAACAATTCAGTTAGAAAGATCATCAACAATTAGATGACATCTTTATCACACCTATTACTGAGTTAAAATTTTCCTGACATGAATAATAAGGGGTCTTGTTTGACATTTAACAGTTTAATTAATTTGTTTCCCAAAATGAATGATGTTTTATACCGTGGGTTTTCAGCACGACATCTCTACATACTTGAGTTGTTTTTCTTTGGCTTTTCTTGGGGGCTGCTGTTTCGTCTTCCTTTTTACTTAGCAGGTCACTGCCCGTCTTGAATCTTTGAAGAGAGCCAGTGAAAGAGTGTAGAGGAGGAAAAAGGGAGACAGTTTTGTTTTGTTTTAGAAATCTGATGTTTTTTTGTTGTTGTTATCAAACCAAAGTACAAGCATTCTGTGCCTGGTCACCTACGTTCTGTTCTTGGGGATCTTTAGGGACCGTTATGTGCACTCCCGCCTGCTGTGTGGCATAACTATATGCACTGTTTCTCAAATATTACCATTTTAACAGCTTCTCTACATCTTCAAGAGATGTTTTGTATTAATGGGAGATAGGCAGTGCTAGGTTTGAAAATAAAACACATAATGATCTCTAAAGGTCACTTCTAAACAGCTGCTGTGAAGGTAGGAGCAATAATCCAGTATGACCATAGAGAGCACAAGTCTACTGTGTATTTCTGCCAGCAGAAACAGACTCTTAAATTCAGTCAATTAAATTAAATTATTTCCTCTTAATTGCTCTATACAAACCTCCTAGTCCCCTATCTGAAACCACTCCCCTTTGCAAAGAGATTGTTAAATAATCAAGGACATGGAAAAGCTTTATTGTGGGATGTGAGGATAGACTGTCCTTCCAGAGAACTGTCTGATGAGGAGAGGTATTTCTGATGGATGAAGCATAGCTAGGTAGACATTCTCAGGTGACACCAATTGAGTGAGTGCACGTTTGTGACAAATATAAGTGGGAAGAATGTCTTAGAACCTGCCATGCTAAAGTGTTTAAGCTGAATTTTAAAAGGGAAATTTTCAGCTCTGAGGAGAAGAGTAGACCAGTATAACTCTCCCAGGTGACACCACTTCCCTTATTGTCTGATCTTATTTTATAATGGCAACTAAGATATAAAACAGGCATCACCCATTTACTGTGCCATTTCAGGAACAAATAATGATGAAAGTGATATGAAGCCGAATTTCATTATTAAGCCTCTAGAATGGATAAATTTTTTTTAATGCTATCACAAAGTACCACAAGATGCTTCAGCGTAATAGAGAGCTAGCAAAGTTGAAATTGCTGCTATTGTGTGTCTCAGGCTTGTTAAAACTGTCCTGGACCCATGGTGAAAGAGATTGCTTTTTTCCTCTGATGGAAATTGAACATTCTCCCTCTAGATGTGTGTTTGTAAATAAGTGCGGACACAAACCATCCCTTTGGCACATATTTTGAAGCAAAGATGTGTGTTTGTGGAGTGTTTGATGTGTATCACATAAAGGCTTCTTTTTTTCTGAAACTGTTTTCCAATTAGTAATTTTGAACCTGTACAGTTTTCGTAATGATTTTCTGCCTTTCCTTACCTCTGAACTCCATCCCCAGGCCTATATCCCTTTTTATTAAGTACCCCATCTCTGCCTGAAGATGCCTTAACTCATGCATAGCAAAGGATTAAATATACTTTCATGAAGATAATTAAATGTAAGCCTTGAGTGATTTTCTTTTATCACAAACATTTCAGAAATGAAAAGGGTGTTAAAAAAAAAAGTAATAACAAACCAACCAAAACTTGACATCAGGCACAAGAGAGGCGTGTTTACTTAATGTTTTCCCCCCTGGTGGTGCTGATGCTGTGCTTGTAGATTCCAACAGGAGCCCCAAACAACACAGAGATGATAGTTAATCTTCATGTTGCACACAAGGAAACCAGAGCATTTCTAGTCCTTACGCAGTGTGTCCCCTCATTAATATGAGCTAGTTATATCATCACGAATGAGTCACATTTGTCTTCTGTCTGTGTGTGGATAGGATTCTCACTGAGGTGCTCAGGTTGGCCCCCAAATCCTCAAATGACCCTCCTCCTCCAGCTTCCTAAGTAGTTGTAGCTGCTCACATGTGAATGTACCGGGGTTTACTTGGATTTTAGAAGAAGCAGTTTATTCGTTCAGTGTTGGCCACAATAACTGCCCCCTCGTATTTCCTATGCAGCCTGGGACAGGAGAAAAAGCCCCGGAATTAGACTCACAATAGGGATTTAAAGACTGGTTCTGTGTTATAGGAGTCCAGATTATACATCTAATACATCTAAACTTATTTCTGTATTATGTACCATGAGAATATACATGCCTTCTGGCTTCCTGGAGTTGTTTGAGGAAAAATGTAGTGAGTAGCCATTGTGGCAAACCATATGAAGCTGCATTTGTTAAATTTCTCCAAGACACATTCTCACAAAAGCCCTTTCCACTTTCTCTCTTGTGTTTTCCACAGTGACCTTAAGTAGCAGGTGCCATTGTTATTCCAACCCTGAAGGTGGGAGTACTGAGGCACAGAGCAGTTGGAGAACTTGAGTAGAATCATGTAGTAAGTGGCAAAGCTGCTTGATTTGAATGCAGATCTGCTTCCAGGACTGATGCCCTCAACTCTCCTTAGAGGCGGGTTGTCTAGGAAGACTGCTCGGTTATATTCCAGTGTGTTAAGGAATGTAGGACTGTGTCTTCTTACGGAAGAAGCGAGAATCAGAGCATTTGAAAAAGGAAAGTGAAAAAGAATCAAGTCAATGATTTTGCAGGACAGGTCCTCTCTGTTGGAATAGCCAGTGAGCCTTCCTGAGACAGAAGTGGCTCAGGAGAACTAGTGGGGCCTAAAGATGAGTTTCTTCCAACATCTGGAGACCCTTGGTATGAATCTCTAAAGGGGTTCCAAATGAAGAGAGGTATTTGAACCCCTCAAACAAAGTGCTTTCATGCCTCTCTTCTGTACCTAGAAGAACCACTCTATTTTAATATTGTCAAGTCCTGGAACGCATCATCCAACTCCGATCCAAATACAGACGTGACTCCTTATATCTAGGTTCCTTGAGTACGGGTTCTCCCAGTCTGAAAACCTGTGAGCCACTGAGGGAACATGGGTGTGAGTACACATACACACACAGAGGCATAAACGCACGCATGCATGTATGATAGTGGGATAAGCACACACCAATGTATGATGGTGGGATAAGCATTGGATGATTGCTAATGATAATTCTTTTCAAAAAGTCACACCAGCAGAAACCATGTGATTGATCCTAGGTCCATGTGGCTAGTCAGTCTGGTACTTACTGATGAGTCCAAGGTAGATTTTACTTGCTTGGAGTTGCCTCTTGTAGCTCAGGTACCTTTGGAGTTCCTGGTTCTACTCTCAGAGCTCTCTCTTATCTTCCTGTAAGGAAGGTGTTCACAACTGGGTAACTTTGTTTTCCTGTATTTTACTTAGAAAAATTCAGGAATCTGAAGGTGTCTTCATTTAAAAAAAAAAAAAAGTGGGGGGTAAGGTGCAGCTGAAATGTTTCATCCTTACTGCTTCTCTCTTGAGCAGTCTTCACAGTGTTGCACAGGCTCTCAGACTGAACTGATGCAGTTCCTTTGAAAAAACAACCTTGTAGGTATACTGTGCATACTGTAATTGATTGCATTAGGCCAATGAGCCCTTTTCTCCTTTAGCTCCTTGAGATAGTCCTGCAAGAGGAGATGTTTTAAGTACCCAGACAGAAGCTCTGTATATCAGGGTAGGTATTCTGGGCAAAGTCTTAAACCTTAAGAAGTTTTTGTCTGTCTGGGAGGGTTTCTGATCAGTAAATCCTTCTGAATTCTTAATGGGTTTTCATTCACATTCAGAGGAGACACCTTTGTTAGGAGATCTGCTCTTGACAACCTTAGGTCTAATCTTTACTTTGAAGGCATGTCTTAATTTGAAAAAGTATTTCCTGCCAAGAGGTTCTGAGAATAAGAGATTTTTCAACCCGACAAGTTCTAGAGTCTACATGGAAACCTAGCAGCGTATTCTTAAGCCTGCTCTCTCTTACATTTGTATGTGTATGTGTGAGCTTGTGCATGTCAGCAGGCTCAATTGTGTGCTGTGTGATTGAGCATGTGTAGGCCACAGGCCAGCCTCGGGTGTTGTTGGTCAGGCATTACCCACACAAAGTCTCTCACTGGTGTGGTACTTGCCCAGTATCTTAGCCTAACTGGTTGGGGCTGTAGGGATGCTCCCGGACTCTGGTTGCCCGGTATTGGCGCTGCAAGCTTGTTCTACAATGTGCAGCCTTCTCACATGGGTTCTAGGGACCAAACTCAGGTCTCATACTTGCCTGGCAAAAATTCTACCAATCGAGCTCTTTTCCCAGCTTTCCACTTTATATTTTATCAACGAGAAGTCCGTAAACACTTCCGGTGTTCTGCCTGGGGATTTCCTTAGGGCGATCATAAATCTACTCAACACTTTCTTTGTTCTCTAGTCAGTCATAGACAGGTCACAGTACTGTCAAATTTTAAGCCGCCGCAGAAGGGCCTTGAACTTGGAGGGGATTGAACTTGGAGTCTTACACATGCTGGCACTCTATGGGCAACTATACCCACAGTCCTACTGTCCTGACTTGAGCCCTGTGGTAGGCTTCCTGGGTCCTGTTTTCACACCAGCGCCATGTGTTTCGGATTCTGTTAGCATGGCCTCACTCTTTTGGTAACGACGTCTGTTCTTGTTGTGTTTGCAGCAGTTACAACAAACAACATTGAAGCAGAGAGCTCTACAAGCTCAAAGATTGAATTTGGCTCATCAATTCTGTAGGTCCAGGATTTGAGACAAGCACTGCTTGGATGATTGTTCAGTGCCAAATGATTGATTACTGGGGCCTCTGCCAGGAGAAAACACATAGCTGAAGCTGGAGGATCCAGTTCTAAGATGGCTTTTTGTTCATATCTCTGGTACCTCAACTGAAATGACTTAAAAGTCGCTGAATTGGGGCTATAGAGTAGAGTGCCTGCATGTGGGCTTGCTGGTGTTTTGAGGGGACAGTGGAAGGAGAAACAAGTCTGCCACTGTCACGCTCAGCAACCTGAGGACTCTTCCTAGACTTTTAGGCACTGGTGGTTTGAATGAGAATGGCCTCTTTTGGTTCATATGTTTGAATAGTTGGTTTCTAGTTGGTGGAACATTTTGGGGAGGATTAGGAGGTGTGGCCTTGTTGTAGGAGGCGTGTCACTGGGGGTGAGCTTTGAGGTTTCCCAGTCTCTCTCTTTGCCTCATGCTTATGGATCAAGATGTAAGCTCTCAGCTACTACCCCAGCACTATCTGGCCTGCTGCCATGCTATGCCATGCCATGGTGGTCATGGACTCTAACCCTCTGCAACCATGAGACTCAAATTACATGTTTTCTTTTATAAGTTGCCTTGGTCGTGATGTTTTGTCACAGCAACAGAAAGGTAATTATGACAGAGACCTTGTCTCAGGGCAATCCAGGATTTGTAGCTTTGCTCTGAAAAGAAGCTCTGGACTAGCCAGTTTATGAAGGTAAATTGGAGATTTTGTTAAGCAGGAAGACTTAAAAGACAGAGCAAGATTAAGACACAGTCAGTTATGGATCTTGGCTTCTCAAAGAAGAGCTGCAGAAAGTGAACCACACTTAAGCATGGGTACAGGCTCCTCAAGGGAGAATGGCAGCTTACTGTTTCTATAATGTCTTATTTTGGTAGAGTGTGAATTACAGTCTTCAAAGGATTGCTAAGAAACTTAATAAGATCATCAAGTGGTTCCTGAGGGGCATCTGACAATTAATAAGGTAAAAGGGTAGCTCATGGGAGAGGGGGTTACGGAAAACTAAGCTTTCTTTACCATAACAAAGATAACAGTTGGGAGTCTCTAGAGCTATCTGGAGAAAGGAATGTCACTCTATCAAGGTTCATATAATTCAGACCTTAACCCTGGTTTCAGTCTTACTTTGAATAAAACTATACACACACGCGCGCGTGCACACACACACAAACAGACATATATGAAGAACATTAATTGTATGTCATCTGTCTTTACAACAGAAGTTAATTTCTTACTTCTAAGCTGGTAAGAGACCTCAACTAGAATTTTGGGGTGAGGGCCTTCTCTCCTATTCCAAGTGCCCATAATTTTCTCTAGCTTTCTATCCTGGCTCTGCCCTCTGTGTGTCTTAAGGCTTACTTCCTAAGACTGCTGAATTCTGATTGGGAGCGTGCCAAGGGAGGCAACTAGAGAGCAAGCATTCCCAGCGGACCAGACACAAGCTGCCTGACCTTTTCTGGTTGGACCTCAAGAGCCAGATTTAAGGGAAGGGACTCAAGAGCCATCTCCTGACTGGAAGAGTATCAAAGAATTTGGGTGGTGTTTTAAAGCTACAAAAGGGGTGATAGAATTTGAGAGTAGGTCAGACTGTCTTTGTGGTCTCATAACTTTATCCTCATCCTTATCTCTTAGATCCAGGCCTTTGTCCTTCCAAGATCAATCCTGAAGGTTTGGGAATATTTTATTTAGGATGAGAATACTGTCACATTCCCCAAACACAGCCAGGGACACTGAGAGGAGGAAACAGCTACCTTTACAGATGTTTTTTTTTTTTTTTTTTAAGATTTATTTATTATTTATTTATACAGTATTCTTCCTGCATGTGTGCCTATGCAGCAGAAGAGGGCACCAGATCTCCCTATAGATGATTATGAGCCACCATGTACTTGCTGGAATTGAACTCAGAACTTTGGAAGAACAGCTGTGTTCTTAGCCCCTGAGCCATCTCTCCATCCCTACATAAGATTCTCACATGGTGTCAAAGCAATCATTCAGAAGCTGACATGCAATGAAGGAGGTGTACTGGCCAGAGAATCTGTATTACTGAGGTTAGAAAAGCATAAAAGGACTCTACTTCCTTGAGCTCCTTTGAGTCAGTTTTCTGTCATTCATGCTAATAGAGGAACACAGTAAAATGGATCCTCAGAAATAGTTGTTTTTGTCTCTGAAGGTTAGGCTCTTCTTGCTTTGTGTTGTTTGAGCCCGTAGTTGGGGTGCAATATAAGGAGTGAGCTAGCGTCTTGTAGATCAGGAAAGTAATGTGTTCTGGGCTTGATATTTGAAACTTTAAGCTGATCATCCGTGGGAGGGGGCAGCGCTTTGCAGGAAGTGGGAGGACCAGGGGAGTGCAGCACAGAAAGCAGCGTGCCTTGGTAAAAGTTAACAGGAGTTTTTTTCATTTTCTTACTGATTTATTTTTGTTTTTGTTTTTGTTTCAAGATACGGTTTCTCTGTGTAACAGGACCCTGGCTGTCCTGGACTTGCTTTGTAGACCAGCATGGCCTTGAACTCAAAGGGATCTGCCTGCCTCTGCCTCCCAAGTGCTAGGATTAAAGGCACACACCACCACCGCCCAGCTTAAGATGGCTTCTTAATGGCCCCCTTTAAAGGAATAATTTTAGGTTCCCAGCAAAACTGAGCACAAGCTCCGACATTCTTGGCTGTCCCTGCCGCATCTGATGCAAAGCCTCCTTCCATCATCGACATGCTTCAATTTTATTATTTATCCAATCCGTGAGCCCGTGTTGACACCATAGCTTACCTCAGGTTCACCCGCCATGCTCTCAATTCTCTGAGTGTCCATCATCATGGTATCTCAGAGAAGAGCTACCCTGTCTGAAAATTGTGCTTTATTTATTCATCCAGTCTAATCCTTCCAACACTGTAGAATTTAAAACGTTATATGGAAAGAGATTACAGATTACTGCTGCTAACAGCTACTTCGGGCCTCTGTGGGAACTCTTGTTTTCGCCGCTCAGCTTGTCTCATACTTTCTTATTGAATGGCCACAGATAAGTATTTTAATGCTTTTCTCTCTCTCACTACAAATATTTATTTCCTAATTTGTAATGAGCCAGGTAGCAAATTTTCTAACTTAACAAGAAAACAGCATTTCTGCAGTCCTTATTTTATGGCTAGCAGTTTGTATATTACAAATTTTTGAAAAAGCTCCTCACTTGCTGGGATTACAGGCAGCTGCCACACCTACTCATTGTTTTTGTTTGGTTTTGTTTTTGATTGATTCTTTATGAGTTTCACATCACACACACCCAGTCCTGCTCATCTTTCTGTTCTCTAATATCTACCCTTGGCCCTTGCAACCTCCCCCACAAAATAAAAAACATATACACAAACAAACAATAACAGCAATTTTAAAAGAAAGCATAGAAAGCATCTCATCCTGGAAGCTGTGGTATGTCACAGTGTCCCACAGTGTAGCCCTCTTTCCACACATCTTCACTTGTAAATATTCATTGCAATGAGTTATTGGTGTGGTTCGAGATCTCTGGCTTCTGTGACACCATCAGTATTGGATCCTCACAGGGACTCCTCCCAGTTATCCCATTGTTGCCCTGTGTCATGGAGACCCTGCAGCTTCAGATCAGCAGGACTGGCCCTTTCACACATCCCAACTGTTCACAGAAGATACAGATTTTGAGGTGGGCCAGGTCAGAGCCCTGGATCTGGGCCTGGGTGATTGCAGACTGGTTGCAGCCCACTGGCTCTCCTTCATCTACACCACCAGGGCGACTGCTTTGGCTAGAGCACCCAGTGCCACCATCAGCAGGAGGCAGGACCATCTCTCCTTCTCTCATGCCCTCTGCGCGACTCACCCATATCCATGCCTCCAGTTCTAGCTCCACTGTGCTGCCCATCAAGGCACTGGGTCAGCTCTTCTATCATGATCCCGGGGATCAGCTCTCTGGGAAGTAGGGGCATCACCTCTGTGCCTGTGCCACCCCACAGCAGACAAGTGACAGACAAGTGACTGTCTTTCTACTTACACTCCTGGGGAGGCTCACCACCCCACATCAAGCTTGCTCCACTGTGCTACCAGGGGGAGGCGCAGGGCTTACTCTCCCAAGTGCCACCAGTGGTGAGAAATGGGGCCAGCTCTCTTGAGCACTGCATCCAGTGATAGGTGGGGCCAGTTCTGCACAGCTCCTGGACATCCAGGTGGTCCCAGGAGGCTGAACCAACCAGTGACATCCCCATGTTCTCTATTGGCAAGATGAGCCACAGACATCCACACTGACACCTGCCACTGCGCAGCCAAGGACTCAGACATAGGCCTCAGCGGCAGCTCAGGCCGGGACCTCACCATGGTTCCAGGCAGTGGGGCTGGCCACTCACAGCAAGCTACTGCTCTGTACCCTTGAGTCCCCTGTTCCATCTCGCTTCATAATGCTCAAGCTGCGCCACTTCTCTTTATCTGACCACCACATACTCGCACACTGTGGTGGCTGTAGCTGCAGGCTGACTACCGAGGCCCCTGGATGACATCCTCCATCCACACTTCGTGGCATGTTGGAAGCATGTCCACGCCCGCCAGTGCTGTGCACTGGAGGGAAGGTCTGTGGGTGGCGTGGTGGTCCTCAGGCCTCTGTCGTCTTCCTCCTGCTGTGCTCACTGCCTGGATTTGATTTCACTTGATTTGATTTTTATGAGTCCTAGGCATAAAACAGCTTTGGCTGCCAAGCCAGGCATCAAACTAGGATGAACAAAGGACTGCCATCTTCTCTGCCCCTGACGGATATAAGACCACCACCAACAACAACAAGGTGTCTCTTTGCCTATTGCCAGGGGTCAAACTCATCCTTCTCTGTGGGCTCTGGGGATCTGCACTCTTGCAAGTGCTTTATCCTCTGAGCCATCTCCTTAGGGTCTGATGGCATACCTGTCTTGTTTTCTACTTCTCTTTTTCACCTCTGTGTGTTTGTGTGTATGTGAGGGTACGTGTGCATGCCTGTGGAGGCCAGAAGTCAGCCTTGGGTGTTGTCCCTCCGGAGCTGTCCACCTGAGTTTTTGAGACAGAGTCTGTCACTGGCACACCCTGATTAGGCTATGCTGGCTGACCAAAGAGCCCCAGGGAGCTGCCTGTCACTGTGTCTCCAGAGCTGGAGTGTCTAGTGGGAATCCGCACATCTGGCTTGCATGTGGCTGGTGGGAATTGAGCTCCGTTCCTGACGCTCGCATGGCAAGCACCTTATCTACTGAGCTAGCCCCCGGCCTCTCTTGCTTATCATTTGAAGAGACTGTAGCTTTTCATGCTCAGAATTTGCCTACTGCTTGGCTAGTGTTGTCCGCACCCTTTTCCTCCTGGGGAGTGAGACAGGAAGCTTGCTTTGAGTCCCACGTGTTTCTTTGGCAGCACTCTCCATTTTTATTTCCACCGAGTATCTGAGTGCCTTTTTGTGAGGGTTTGCAAAGCAGTGATGCCCTGATACATTCATCCTCTCTTATTAGCTCAAATATTTTTATAAGGACAATAATTGAGGTGCTGTTTGACTAAAAGCCTAACTTCTTTCCTTTATCTACCAGTTTTTAGAATAATGAATTGGTTCCCTGGCTTCTTCAAGAGAGATGACCCAGGTTGCATTTGGTTTATATATTTCAGTATCATTATAAACCCAAAGAGTTGTCCTCTATATTCTTTGTTTCAATCGGTTATACTAATTATCTTATTAATGCTAATACTTGAAAAATGAATAAAAATTTACAAGTCAAATCAGTTCCTGGTGACCCTGCAACAAATGGCTTCATTATAGAATTGATTTAAGTGAAAGCTTCCCCGTGTTTTTTAATATATCTACTATATAGACTAGGTTGGGCCTGGGCAGGAGATTTGTTTACCATATTCACTTGACAAATGTGTTCATGTGTATCTCTGAGACAGTGAATGCTGCCCTAAGAATGAAGTCATGCTCACCTCTGAAAGGAACCCAGTTATTTGTGCTGGGCCAAGGGGGCAGCCATTCTGCAGCAGCTTTCTGGGTATTCCAAACTACCTCCTTGGGGTAAATTCTTCAGCTCTGACCCCAGGAACCAGCCGGCTGGCCCACCGTGATTTGTCAGGGCTACCAGCGTTTTCACAGGATTCTTATCAAAGAAATTTATCCTAAGTGTCAAATTGCTGATTCTTTTCCAGCAACTGAAAGGTTTCATGGGGACTTCTGTTGCTATTTACATGTGCATGTTGAAAATTGCAATCTGGGAGTAATTTGAGAAATTTCAACAGTTCTGAGTCGCAATGATGTAGAAATGGAATGGGCTTTACCCTGGAAATTCCAGTGCAGTGCGGCATGTGTAATGTATGTGCGGCATAGGCTCGGGGCTTTTTCAAAACATTTACATTAAACCTGTCAGCTATTTATGAATAGCAAAAATTAATTTCCCCTAGTTCTGTCATCAGTTGGAGAAATGGATTTTAGCATAGAGGACTGTCAGTATTTCCTGCATACCAGAGCAGCTCACTTCAATGTCATAGTATTACACCAGGTGGCCTTCCACGAGTCAGCTTAATGTGATTTCAAATGATAGGGTAGAGAGTGTGAGGGAAATTAAAATAGTATCATACTTATGATTTAAAAGCAAGTTAATTACAAGGGCTTGTTAATAAACAAAGAAAAATCCAGAATGTATTATCTGTTAGATAGCATATCAATAACAAGCACGATGCTTTGAAAACAAAACAAAAAATCTCCGACTATGTGACTTTGAGATGACTTAGAAATATTTAATTATATTGTTGACAAATGTGTTAGTCTACTAATGGCCTCAGCACTTGAAATAATTTTTAGATGCTCCTTTTAGCTCTTAAAGCACATCTAAAAGCATTGTTTAACTGAAAAGATTAGCTACATTGTTGGCATCTTATCTGAAAAAAAAAAAAATCACAGATTCAAGTGTTGATGTGAGCCAGTCCAACAGCACGATGCCTCGTCCACATTCAGTCCACTTTCAGTGGGTTCTTGAACTGGGCACAGGTTTTAAGGTTCTAAAAAGGACAAAACACATAAGGAGCTCTTGCCAGAGCAGAATGCTTAACGCTTTGATGGTTGCTGTGGGCATGTGTCTCTCAGGCTCCTTTCTTAGATTTAAAAAAAAAAAAAAAGGAAAGAAAAAAAAAGCAGCGTGTACGTCTTAAGAAATTATTTAAATTCTGTTTTTTAAAATTATATTAAATTTTAATGAGTGAAAAGTATTAAATGTAGCCATTATTTATTGACCTATAACAGTTTTTCCCTTTCTCCAATGTTCTTTTTAGTAATTGTTACTGGGTTGGCAAGAAGGCTTTGCTGGGGAGGGCGCTGGGCGGCCAGGCCGGGAGCTGCAGTTAGGTGCCTAGTACCCATTTGGTGGAAGGAAAAAACCAACTTCCTCTCGGTGGTTGAGCTCTGTTCTCCCCACCGTACCATGGTCATGCGCTCTTGCGTACTCGCTTCATACACACACTCACACACACCAAATAAATACGTAAATGTAAAGTAATTTTTGAAAGAACTGTTATTGACAGCACTAGTATGGCGGCATTAGAACAGGAAGTGACCACGAGGGCTTTCTTTACTGTGCCTGTGAGCTTGCCAGGAACCTAGTATATCTTTCTGTGTTAGTATGAAGAAGAGAGACTGGCTTTTTAAATTATCTGTCCCATGTAAATCTCATTTCCTCATCACAAGAAAACCTGAGGAGAATTCTTTTCTCTCTGGAGGATACTGTTAGAACAGGGTTGTTCTTCTAAAAATTACTTGAGGGAATTTTAATACTTCTTGCCCTACTCTGTCTATGCCATTAAGAATTAAGTCCAGTTCTTAACATCACTCTTAAATATTTGGTTCTGGCACAACAGGGCTGTAGGGAGTTCAGAACAGAAATATACTGTAGAGATGGAAATATACTGTAGAAATGGTTGTCTGTACTTAGACAATGTTTGATGAGGCTTTCCTTCTTGAAATTGCCCTGTTTAATGTACCGTGGACTAATTTGAGACTGCATACTCAGCTATAAAGGATTTCTCTGTGAAGTCTAGCATCTCTCAGGATCTTTGAATGTCCTGGCGGCCCACAGGTACCACTGCTCTGCTGACGCGGGTTTGGGAGACGTCACCTGAGAGAGAGGCAGCTGGCACTGTGTTTGGAGTTTCATCAGAATTTCATCGTGATTGCTCGCATGAGCCAGTATTTTGGTTCCAGTGCTCTGTCCCTCTTTCCACAGGGCTTTTTCCTCCTTGTGAGTAGATTGATTTGTGTAAAATAAAACAGTGACACTGCCAAACCCTTTAACAAAATTCCTAATCCTTATTTCAGATATCCTATGTCATAGCAGTTTTGAGAAGCCTTTGAATTTCATGTTGCTGTCTGTCCTTGCATTTCCTATGTTACATGTAGTTTCTTTTTAGGAAATGAGTACATGCAAGAAAATCCTAACCTATGCACTGAGTTGTCTTGTCACAGTGTGTAATGCCATGGCGTAGTTCTGAGTTATCTTTTAGAGCACTGGTCCTCAACCTGTGGGCCATGTCTTCTTTGGAGGGTTGAATGCCCTTTTCACAGGGGTCACATATCAGATATCCTGCATATCAGACGTTTACATTGTGATTCATAACAGTAGCAAAATTATAGTTATGAAGTAGCAACAAAAATAATTTTATGGTTGGGGGGCTCACCACAACATGAGGAACTGTATTAAAGGGTCACAGTGTTAGGAAGCTAGAGGAATTTAAATCAGAAATAATTGAACACTCTGCAGAATTGCCTGGGAAGGAGGCTCAACTAGGAATTGGCTAGCCTAGGTTGGCTGGAGGCTGCCTGTGAGCTGGGAGGACCCCTCTGAATGTGGGTGGCACCACTGAGTGGGCTCAGCCCTGGCTTGAGTGCGAAGGAGAACGCTGAGCGGAGCTCACCACATGTGCTCTGAGTCACTGCTTCTGATTGTACACGTGGTATGAACAGCTGTGACTTTCCTGCCATGATGGATTGGGACCTGGAGCTGTGAGCCAAGCAAACGCTTTCTCTCCCAGGTTGCTTTCGTCAGGGGATTTTGCCACAGTAACTAGAAAGGAAACCAAGGCAGGAGGAAGAGACATTTTTAGGGACTATCTAATGAAGTTTGATGTCCTGTATGGATATCAGAGAATGTTTCTGTTCCTTCTAGAGCTGTCCTTCAGTCCTGCAGACAGTGTGTGTGTGTACACACATCTGATTACAACTCTCCGCTGAGCTAATGTCAGCAGAGTTGTAACAACTTTGATTAGTCATTTCAAAATACTACTTATAGTGTGGACACAGACTGTTTGAATTTTAAGTGTCAACATCCTGGAATGACAAGATATTTTGTTGAAATGCTGGCAAAGATGTTTACATTCCGAGTGCAGGTAGGAAGGTAAACCTGTTCAGTCACTATAAAAATTAGTATAGAGCTTCCTCAGACTAGTAAAAACAGAACTAAGTATAATCTTAAGTATCTGCCCAAAAGAATCTGCATCAACATCCTGCAGAAATGTTTGATCATCCATGTTTATTGAAATGCTATTCGTAAGAGCCAACGTGCAGAGCATGCTTAGGTGTCTATCAACAGATGAACAGATAAAGAAAATGTGTTGTATATGCATAATGAGATTTTATTCCACTCTAAAAAAATTAAATCGTGCCATCTGCCTTAAAGTGAATAGAATAAGATTATCATGTTAAGTGACAGAAGCCAGACTTAGAATGATAAATATTATATTTTCTCAGCATATGTGAAATCTAGATTTAAAATATATTTATATTTGTATACATATATATGATGTGAAGTAAGACTAGGAAAATGTGAGAGGAAGCAGAGATCTAAAGAAGGGATAGAGAACAAGAGAGGATAATGGAACCTTACTGCACGTGCGCGCGTGTGTGTGTGTGTGTGTGTGTGTAAAACCCTTTATGAAAGCATACAGGGTAACTATTGAGGAAAGAGGAGACTACCATGTTGTGGCTATGTGAAAGTGTCACTAAACACATTATTTTGTACACTTACTGCAAATATTAATTGACAATAATGTAGAGGTGGCTGGAGAAGATGGATGGCAGTGAAGGTCTTGGCTATTCTGCAGGGAATCTGGGTTTAGTTCCCAGCATGCATCAAATGCCTCTCAGCTCCAGTACTGGGGATCCAGCACCCTCCTGGCCTCCACGGCACCTGTACACATGGGATGCACATACAGGCATGCAGGCACTTGCGCACACGTGATACACATACATGTGTGTGGACACCTGCACACACGTGATGCACATACAGGCATGCAGGCACCTGCACATGAATAAACATGACTTTTTTGATTTGAAAAAAAAAAAACTGAAAAGACGTATGTTGATCAAAGTTAAAGTGGGCAAGTGTGTAAGCGATCCCAGTTACTGTCCTCTCCGAGTCTGGAGAGGCTGGTGCAGCGGGCTGACTCAGGAAGCTGTGGTCAGGGAGAGCCTATGGCAAGGGTGGCCCCGTGATGAGTCCACTTGGCTTAGGGAAGGAAAGCTCAGAGAGCAGACTCAATTTTATGTCCTGCTAGAAACCTAACAACTGAACTGTGTGCTGGACCTCTATCCCGTGAACTCCAAATAAATCTGGTCTTAGAAAAAATACAGCTTACTTAAAGGGGAATAATTAATATCTTTTTTAAGAGTTGGCAGAATCAATTTGGAAAGATGATTTAGCTTCCGACTGAAAGGAAAATGAAGGGGAAAAGGGAGAAAGATTCAGTGATTAATTAAAAATATAAATGAACAAACAAATGAAATTACAAACCAAGCAACCAAACAAAGTCACAGAATTTTATGAAGCCTATGAGACCCCACAGGGCTTGCCTAGCTTGTGGGAGACTCCATGCTTCACTCTTGGCAATATAAGAAGTGAACAAATAATAAATAATTTAAAATGAAGTCCAGTTCATTTTTAAAAAAATAAAACTCAGGAAAGTTGTAATGATTCAACTGAAGGAAATGAAGCGTGAGACGGGGAACTTCAGGGAAAAAAATGAAGAAATGAAATAAAAACAGCACAAAAATGAAAGTAAGATCATCTCTTTTTATGTCATGTTAATCCAGTTGATAACAAGCTAAGGTCACAGATGAAAGTCGGAATTTCTGGGCAGAGTGGCCTATGGTGACTCTTTATATTGGCGCCCTAGAGTACTGGGCTGGTTTAATGTCTTACTGATAACCTGATTGTTCTATAAAAAGGGGCTTCATACTGGACAAGTGATTCTCTCTAGTCATTTGGTCCCTTGAGTCCTGATTTTTTCCTTCCTCCCTTCTTCCATCACTCCCTCTCTTTCTTTTGTTATTTTGCTTCTTGTTTCTACACTAACATGACCAGTATACTCAGTATATTCTGATAGCTTTCTTTTCCCTGGGGTTAGATTGGTCCTGTCATTCAGAGTTGGAGTTATCTGCCAGCTAATCCTGAATCTTTTCATTAGGAAAGGACCATTGTCTGTGGTACCCTCCTCCTGGGAAGTAGTGGCCAGTCATTTACACACACACACACACACACACACACACACTCACTCACACACTCTCTCTCCTCCCCCTCCCCCCACAGTTGTGCATTTCATTAACCACTTCAATTTATACTACATTCCTCTAGAATAGCTCCTTGGCCTTTTAGTCACTCCTTCCAGCCCCTGGCTCTGTTGAAATTTCTTAAAGTGTGTGTGCGTGTGTGTGCATATGTGTATGCCGGTACGTACGGAGATCAGGGCAGTTGACATTGAGTGTCTTCCTCTATTGATTTCACCTTATTTTTTTTTTTTTTTTTTTTTTTTTTTGACACAGATCTTTCACTGAACCTAAAGCTCACCAACTGGCCAGTCAACAAGCCAGGCAGGGGTCCTCCTGTCTCCACCTCCTCAGCACTGGGTTTGGAGATGCACACTCTGTGCTTAACCTTTTACTTATGTGGTACTGGCACTCCAAACTTAAGTCCTCCTGTTTCCACAGTAAGCACTTTGCCAGCTGAACCATCTCTCCAGCCCTATGTTGAACATGACCTTGATGTTTTTGAATGGTCTTTGGTCTGAGTTTGTCTTCTATTTCCTCACGAATTCAGTTATGCCCTGTTGGTAGGTTCTAGCAGAAGTGATGATGTCTTCATCAGTAAATCATACCAGGGGATTCATAATATTGTTGTTGTTGTTTTTTTAATTGGTGACACTGACTATAGCCAACTAGATGATGGCACTTTGGACACAGGCCCAGAGGACCCAGGCTGCACCTGACCTGAAAGACTGTTTCTTGAGGACTAGGTTTCATGGTACTAGAGACACCATGCAAGCTTCCAAAGGAAAGAGGCAGCTGATGGTTCTACCCAGGTAACACACCTCTCAACCACAGCAGTGACCAGCACAGCATAATAACTTAGGAATTTGAAAGAGAATAAGGGACAGGCAGGTACATGGGAGGATTTGGAGTGAGGAAAGAGAAAGGGTAAATGATGTAACTGTAATCTCAAAGAGAGAAAGGGTAAATGATGTAACTGTAATCTCAAAAATAAAAACTTTCTGTTTTTAAAAACCTATTAGTGTGCTTATTGAGATTGTACTGGCTTTGTGAATTAATTACAGGGAACAAATGTTGCTATGACAGGGAACCATTTTACAGCAGATAGAAAGATCTTTCCATTTGTTCTGCTCAACTCTGGAGGTTGCTGGGAGCATTGAAAAAACAAACAAGTTTTTTATACAGGTTTTTTATACTTCTTGGAAAGTTTATCTATATTCTTTCTTCTTTGTTACTCTCAAAAAGGTTTTTCTCTATCATTATATCCTTGAACTAGCCATTTGAATGCTGTTAACCTCTGTATGTAATTTAATATCTTGCTACCCAACTAAATTTTTACTGTTTAACCATAATGTACTATAATGATAATGTACTGTAGGTTTTAAATCTATATTTTTAAACTAAGACTGTTGCTTCAAAAAAGCTTTGCAAAGTATCCATATAAATAAAACCAGTTCACGCCTGTCTCCTCTGTGTGCAGAGACCATTTGTATGTACTCTGCTGCATTTAAGGTAGCCCGTGGTTTCTTCCAAATTGTTTACTTATTCATCAAGTACAGTGTGGTTATTATGAACATTAGTTTTTCATGTAAGTCTCTCAAAGCCAGCTGGAAAATCTAAAATGAAAATATTTGTGGCTAGGGAAGAGTGAGGAGAGGTTAATCAGTGGGTACTGTGTTCTAGCTAGGTTGTGGCTTGAACAGAATAAGAAGTTGTGTGCTGTTGAACAGTAGAATAACTGTGCATTTTGATAATGTATTATATATTTCAAAAAGCTGTAAGAATGGAGTTTAAATCTTTTTACCATAAAGATATGATGAGGAAACAGGTATGTCCAACCTGATTTAAATATTATACAAAAGCTAGAGATTTTGACCACCGGTAGAGTGCTTGCCTACCAGTTACTAAACTGGTAGTAGTTAAAAAAACTAACTTAAGTTTAAAAAAAAAATACAACTAGAAAAATCCCAAACTGATACTTATTGAACTGTTGGTATGCATAAATACTACTAGGTATTAGTAGGTTACAGAGAAAAATAACAAAATAAAATGCATGAGGGACCTCCCTTCAAGTTGCTTAAATAAAGTCTCATCCCCAAACCCTCACACACTTATGTGCATACATGCACATACACAACCTAGACTAGCAGTTAATGATTTTCATTAAAACTAAAATACATTTGTTGTATGTCAAAGTCAAAGGAGGGAGTAAGAAAGTAGGAAGAAATCTCTGGAAGAGGGAGGATCAGTCACTCGGCCTGGATACAAGGTTAGTGTTCAGAGAGACCACAGTTAAGAGGGACATCAGATAAGGACCAAGCAGAAGATCATCCCAGCATGGCCTCCACTGGTGAGCCGGCGTGGGAGAGAAAACCAATCGTTAGTTGACTCTAGCCCTGCCTCTTGCATTCCCCAAACTCATTCTGCACTTCAAAACCAAGCTTTCTATCTGTAATAGAGATGACAGTTATTATTAGTTAGTAAATTATTAAGGAGTAAATAAGGATGGCATGTGTGTCTTATACGTGTGTGTGTGTGTGTGTGTGTGTGTATGTGTGTATGTGTATATGTAAGATGTAAGTCTCACTCTTGTCCAGGATGTTCTAGAACTCCTGGGCTCAAGCAGTCCTCCCACTTCAGCCTCTGGGTAACTGGGAATACAGTTGTGCACTTCTGTGTCTGTCTTAACACATAGAAATCCTGTTTGCTTACAAGTGATTTTCTGACAAATACTCAGAAGCAGTTGGGGCAAATGTTTCCCAGTTAAAGTGAAAACCTTAAACTTTATGAAGATGCTAAGAGAAAAGGTGAAGGCTTATTGAAGTGTATTCTTTTACTGAAAACAGTGGCTCATGTAATAGCTGTAAGAGCCAGATCTTCAATATAATAAGCCCGCCTGTGTGTGAGAGCACAGATGAAGAGGCTGCAGAGACATTCTCCTGAATCAAAACAATGTATAATAAAGAGGGCTGTGCTCTGATGAGTTACACTTTTAGCTCTGGTAAAGAATCAAAGGCCTCTCAGGCCCTGCACATATCCAAGAGAGAGAATGAGCTTAGGGTCCAAGGCTGACAGAATCAAGGGAGAGACTTTTCGTTGGTACAGTAGAAATGTGTATGCTAGTATTTTTATTCCAACTGTTGTTTTCATTAGTTTCTTAGTGAAAAACTTTAAAAAGATTTATTTTTATTTATTATTTTATGCATAGGGTAGGTTTGCCTGCATGTGTATATGTGTACTGTGTGTGTGCAGTACCTGTGGAGGCCAGCAGAGGGAGAACTGGAATTACAGATGCAGGTGCTGGGACTGGAATCTGTGTTGTCTGCAACACCATCAGTGTTCTTAACTGCTAGGCCATCTTTCTAGTCTTAGCAGTGCATAATTTTTCAGAATACAGAAAATTTTCAGTTCTACAGGATAATTAAAAATATCCAACATAGTTGGTTGAATGCAGGATCATGCATTTCTCATGAGGGTATAGGTTTCTCTGTGAGCATTCAGAATACGACTTCAGTGTGGTGTGTAACCACATTAATTTTCATTATTTGTATACTGATACTTAAAAATGAAAATCCATATGGGGTGGAGTTAGAATTTATGATATTTTCATTTCAGTTTAGAAGATGTATGTTGGGCCAAGCAAAGGTTGAAGAACGCAAGAAAGTCAAATGAAGTTTATGCTGTCCCATGAGCTTCTCTTTGGAACAGTCATGCTTGTAAGAAAGCTATTGTTTTCAGTTCAATGCCCCCTCCACAAAAAGAGGGGCATGAGAAAAAAATTAATTTTCATATTACATTAAATGCATCCTATGTTTATTTCTAAAAATAGTCAAAGAAATGATCTCATAGGATGGTTTTAATGGTTACCTGAATGTTTGGGCAACTCAGTCATTAATGTCAAGGGTTATTTGTTCTGTTGCTGGCTCCCAGATGCCTGTTTATACAAACCAAAGGGGATTTCCAGCTGTTTGAGCCTCCTTTTTATTTTTCTTTGTAAGCTGGTAGAGTCAATGCTTAAAGGACAAAATTCTAAATTGATTGAGTTACAAATGAATACAGTGTTAATTAGGCCAGGCCATTGTCTTTAAAGTGGAGTCAGTACATTGGAAGTCAGATTTCTCTTGCTGTTTAGTCAAACTGCCTAAGGCTGCGACTGCTTCCTTATTAGGTTACTGGCTATGGGGGAGATGCCATTGTTTGCTGCTGTCGCCAGGCTTGCTGTTAAAAATCACAGCATGAGGCTTAAACTGCTGCAACCATTATCCAGTGCTAACGTGTTCCTAAAGGTCTGCTAATAGAACCAGAGGAAAAATATCAATCTTTAATTTTAGAACAGCTGAGTAACCTGTAGCTCCTGTTCATTTTCTCTCATCAGCCCATTTAGAGCAAGACGAAAGAGATCCTTTGATGGGCATGCTGTAAGTCCTAGTGCCCGGTTCGCAGTCCACAAAGGGAAATTTGAGTAAGACTGCAGAAGGGGGCAGAAGGCTGGAGTATATTTTCCTTAACATTTTTATGTAAAGAGTAGGAGGATCTGCAGTAATCTAAGATTGACTAGTTTACACGTGCTTTTTAAAAGAGTAGTTGTTGCTGGATGTGGTGGCTCTTGCCTTGGGAAGCAGAGGCAAGAGGATCTCTGTGAGTTTAAGGCCAGCCTGGTCTAAATAGGACGTTCTAAGCCTGCCAGGACTATGTAATTAGACCCTGTGACTTTGTTTTCGGTTTTGTTTTAAAGGATAGTTTTGTTTCATTTTCTGCAACTCACTTTGTGGATAAAAGGTAATCAATGAGGACATGCTGCAATGGGCAAAAAGCGTGTTTTCTATAGAAAGTCAGGTGTTCAGTAACAACCAGCTTGCATTTGTCTATCCACACATAATGGTAGAGTTAGGGTGGAGCAGGCACTGGCTTTCCCTTGTGGAGGATGCAGGGCTCCATCACAGCATGGACAGAGTTAAACAAGGCTTTGTGGCTTGCTCTGAAGAGAGTGAAAGGAAAGAAAGTGCTTCTGCAAACTTCTGTTAGCAAGGTGAGTGCCAAAACCTTCCTAGAAGTGCTGACCAAGTGCTGGGTCCTTTAGCAGACACCATCCGTGACCAAAAGCAGTATTCAACTTGGAATCTTTTCACAGCCTCAAAGTGCATTTCCTCTCTTATTCAGTTAATTAAAAAACCAGTGACTGTCCCTTTATGAGATATTAGAGGCATCAAAATGAGTCTAATGTGTGTGCCTATCGGACCTTGTCAGCGTTAGTGATCCTCCGTAGAAAGCCTGTTGGCAGAGCTAGCGTATGTACAGTGTTTATGGGGGTTGCCACCTGTCTCAGGTCACAGAACGAGGATGGGAAGGAACCCAGGATTCTCACTCCTGTATCTGGAGCCTTCTTTGTTGTGGTTACCCCTGTGAAGATGAAGGTAGCAGAGGAGGCGATTATGAAAGGCCAATTTTAATGGACACTTTACAGGTTAATAAGATTAGAGTTATTGTATTTGATTTAAAAAATTAATGCAAATAATGAAAATCTAGAAACAAGATATATTCTGGTGGCCTTCCAAGGAAGGTGTCAATAAGATGTCCAACTGCACCTTTTCTAGAGTTATCTTTTCTCTGTAACATTCATCAACATCTGGCCATATCATTTTGCATTATAAAAGGTGACACACTGTAGGCTGTTCACATCTGAGCTCTGACATTTAGCCCTAAACTGTATCCTAGCCCAAAGCTGCAGCTGTCCTTGTCCTGATCAGTCTAATTTTTAGCATTTTCTTCAGTGGTCACCTGTGTGATGCATCTCTCCAGAGGTCCACAGCAGAGCAGGCTCAGCCTCATTCTGCCATGACCATTTCCATCATCACATGTACTTGATCTCTTTCACATTTTATAGAATCGATAAATCTCATCCCTAAAGAGTCCAGCAGGCCTTTGATTCCTGACCTGACATTTGCTAATGCTATTCCTGATGACCTGCCACTACGGATCCACAGCACTGCACTCTGTGTTTGACAACACTCATAATATGAATCAATATTCAGCATTCAGTAAGTGAGCTGGGGAGTCATTTCACTGCTGCAAAAGGCTGCATTGCCCCTGGGCAGCTGTCAGAAATGGGGAGTTATTAATAGCCCTCTCTCTTCACTTAGCATAGTCAGTAGGGGTCAGGCATGAAATGATTTAATCAGTTTATGATATCTGTGACAGAGAGCACTTAAAATGTAATCACAAAATTTAGGTAGAAGTGTCCCTGGGCTGTTGTAATGTTTTTTGCACTTAATTTTCCCTAATGCCTGTACAGTTAGTACACACCGAAGGCAGACCCTACAACAAAGTGATATGTGACTTGTGTTGGTGTTATTTTTTCCTTTGCAAAGTTGCCTTTTTGTTGTTGTTGTTTGGTGTGGATTTTCCCCTTTAAAATATAGGCTGTAAACACCTAAGGATAAATGAGGATAAGTTCATGGGGTTGTCCTGCCTGGCTCTGAAAAATGTGTCTGGCATTGGGGAACCTTGGGTAGAAAGGACTGTAACTGGACAAGACAAGTCCAAGCCAAGATTGTCTCAAAGACAGTGAGAGTATCTTGCAATTCTGAGGGTACCATGCAGATATGAAAACCTCCCAGAGCACCACCCACAGTCTCCCTGGCTCCTAATTCTGGGGATGGAAATTAATATTTATAGTAATACTTATAGTTTTATATTTTATAATAATAATTACCCTCACAGCAGTAAGAATAAAACTGTTCTGGGCTGGTATCTTCACAAGGACCAGTGAAGTTTTAAACTGGGGGTTCAGACAGAACCCATTAAGAAACAGAACATGAGGGTCTTGAGAAATGGCCCAGCAGTTAGGAGCACTGGATGTTCCTTCAGAGAATCTGTGTTCAGTTCCCATCACCTACACGGCAGCTTACAACTGTCTGTAACTCCAGTTCTGGGGAGCCATGGCAGCAGGCGTGCACATGGTGCACAAATGTATGCATGCAGGCAAGACATCCACACACATAAAATAAGATAAACACGTCTTTAAAAGAGAAGGGAAGAGAATGTGAAAGATTAACCTAAAACGTTCAGGGCAGAGAGTGAAATCATTACAGGTGAACAATCAGCAATAAACGGAATAGGATTTATTAAGTAAGAGTCTAGATCTTGCAATCAGAAATATTCAGGGTCCAATCCCATCCTTGTACTGAAGTTCCCCCCTTTGCCATCATACTGATTTCCTAGGTTTATTATGAGAATTAAATAAGAGCCTTGAGGTCATATCTGACAATCGGGAGATGCTCAAATGATATGATGTCTCTCTTTCCTAAGG
The DNA here is from genome assembly GCF_030254825.1 of Meriones unguiculatus. Classification (NCBI taxonomy): domain Eukaryota; kingdom Metazoa; phylum Chordata; class Mammalia; order Rodentia; family Muridae; genus Meriones; species Meriones unguiculatus. The sequence continues at coordinate 94,078,381 of NC_083349.1, read as the reverse complement.
CTGCAATGTAATTTATTATAATGCAGGAGGGAAGGTGATCATTACAGCAGCTGTCCCTTGTATTCTCTCTGTGTTACCATCCGTACTTAGGCTACAAGCTGACCACTGAGACACACTGATAGGGATTGTGTAGTGTGATGGGAAATAAAAAAAAGCCCTAGATAAGAACATTTTCCTGATAGTTTAGGAAAGTAGAAGGAAGAAAAAACACACAAAAAATATGCTGATCAAACCTTTGTGAATCTAACATTAATGTTTGCCTTGAAATGGACTTAATTCTTTTTTTTTTTTTTGGTTTGTTTTTGGGTTTTGTTTTTTTTCCAGACAGGATTTCTTTTCTCTGTGTAGCCTTGGCTGTCCTGGACTCACTTTGTAGACTAGGCTGGCCTCAAACTCACAGAGATCTGCCTGCCTCTGCCTCTGAGTACTAGGATTACAGTCATGCACAGTGCTGCCTGCCTGGCCTCAGTTCTTCTACCTAACTAATATTTACTTAGCAAAGTCCTTTATTCAACAATTAACTACTTAGCATCTGTATTTACTTACCTTTATATTGCCGTGGTAAGACACCAGGACCAAAGAAACTCAAGAAAGAAAGAATTTATTGGGGCTTATAGTTCCAGATTATTAGAGCCAATGATTGTGAGCAGAGGCATGACAGCAGGAACGGAAGTGGAGGGCAACCAAAAACACAGGTCGATAGAATGAGCCCAGAATGGCATGAGTCTTTTAACTCTCAAAGCCTGCTCCCAGCGATAGACTGCCTCCAACAAGGCTAGACCTTTCTAGTCTCCCCAAATAGTGCCATGAAATGAGGACCAAGTATTCACATGCTTGAGACAGTGGGGTGGGCTGGGATGGGGCTGATCTCTTTCAAACTACCACAGTGCTTTATTATGTGAAGGACCTATGTGAGTGACTCCTGATGACAGCAAGACAATGTAGGCCTATCCCACAGCTGTAAGGACCTGAATTTTGATAGCAAGTATGATTATGGAAATTTGTTTTTCTCTGGAGCCTCCAGATGAAAACCCCAATTGTTCACCACCTCAATATCAGCCTTATAATTCTGTAAATGGATCACTAGGCAGGCCAGGACAGACTTCTTATTTACTGAACTATGAATTCATAAGTGGGCATCAGTTTAAACTGCAGGATTTGTGGCAGTTTGCTATATATCTATCAGTATAAATAGCACATATCTTTGATTTGAATCATGCCTGTTCCTTATTAGAGAAAGCAAACAAGCGAAGATCCACTGTGATCTCTTCTTTTTCACTCTCATGTCTTCCTGTGGATCCTCTGAGGTTTTTTCCTATTACAGGAAATTATTTTCAGTTCATTTGCACAAGACATGATTGCTATCATCAGATGGTAGTGACCTTTTCTCTAGTTAAACAGATCTGCCTGCTTCTTTGGTTTCTCTTTGGTAACTAATTACCCAAGCATCCCTTTCCCCATTTGGGGGGAATTCTTTGTCAGCATACTATGATTATAGTTCTATAATCTTAAGAAGCCTGATAATATACCTTGAGTGGGGAACATAATTTACCCTAGGAAAGAGAAGAGTCTTTCTCTCACAGCAGGAGGGCTCAGTTTCCTGTCCTGCTGCCTGCTCTGACCTTTGAAGGACATATATATATATTCCCCATCATTTTTGCTTTCCAACATTAGTGCAAGCTCTCTCCTCCTCCCTCTTGAATTGTGTTTTAAAAGTTTTTGTTTTTGTTTTTCCTCTAGGAACTACATCCCTGAATAAAACCTACTCTCCCTTCCGCAGAAATGATCAATTGCGAATAGTTCTCAACTAGGAGTGGGACTCTTGAGCCCTCCTCATCCGTGCTGGACTTTGTAGGGGTTGCTCTTATACAGGCTTTTTGCAGTTATCACAGCCACTGTGAGCTGACGTGAGCAACAGCACTGTCATGTCTGGAAAATACCATTCCCTGCAGATAAGCACTACCTCTGGCTCTTGTCTTTCTGCCTCCTTTTTCCATGATGATCCTTGAACCTTGGTAGGAGGAGGTGTGCTATAGATATCCTATTTAGTGCTGAGTACTCCACAGTCTCTTATTTGCTATATATTGAGCAGTTGAAGTTACCCTATAATGGGGGCTGGTAATGCTACTAAATTAAAAGGCCCAGTGCTAGGTATGGGTTTCCTTTTTTTTTTTTTTTTTTTTGAGATGTTTGTCAGTGGGGTTCTGTAGACCCTCCACAAAAGTTATAGTCTCTTTACTATCTATCTAGAACTTGATGGTAAGGCCCTATTGCTGAAGACACGATAGATTTTCATCATAGCCCATGGAGAAATCTAACTGGTAATGGCCTAGAAGTTTTATCCTACTGGCTAGCTTTCACTGGGCTAGGATGTGTTATGTATGCTACTGGGGTAAAAAAGTGTTCAGTAATCTTATTTAGCTGTGAACCCTGCAAACTACAATAATTACTGATCTGGCACCAGTGTAATAGTGGCACAGATGTTAAGGGAATAACCAACCAATTTTTAAAACTTGAATTTAAACCTACTCTTCAAGACAGAACTCATGTCTGATACTGTTAACTGAACCAAAAGCCTGGAATTGGCTACATTCCAGGTATGACCTGAAGGGAAGAACATGATACTGTTATTCTGCTAACTGGGCACTGTATTTAACTGATCCTTAAATTCTTATCCTCGTACACCTAGATTAGTGCATTTTGAATTAATTCTGTGTTACCTGACAACATTACTGCTCTATTGTATGGTTAAGAAGGAGGTTTTTAAATTGTAGATATGAGAAAAAAAGAACAGGCAGAGGCATCTGGAAGAGTCCAAAGCAGAGAGAGAAAGACTGAACATGGCCATCAGACTGGACCTGGCTGTGAGAGAATCAGGAGCAGAGCAGAGCATGGGAAGAAGGGGAAGACAGCAGGCAGGCAGGCAGGCAGGCAGGCAGATAGATAGATAGATAGATAGATAGATAGATAGATAGATAGATAGAGAACACAAACGCTCTAGAGTACATAGTGTAGTGAAAATAGCAAGGTTATAAGGAGTGTGAGTAGCTGTGAGGAAAGGAGCCCATGGATAGGGGTGGAGGTTAGAAGAAGCTAAAATGTTTTAGACGCATCAGGCAAGAGTAGAGGTCTGATCTCTGATATTAGAAATAAATTGGGACTTTGTACCGATGTTCATTTAGGTGTCATCCACCCAAAGAGCATCAGACCCGTCCGATACCTTTTTCTCAGAGGCGGGACCTGGGGCATCAACCCGCATGCAATCAGACATGCTCTTCTCTGGGTCGAAAGTGGCTGACCCTGAGTGCAGTGCTTAGCCTCGCATCCTGAGCGTATCATTTTAGCTTTTTATGGTATCCAACCATGCTTGGGGAGAATGTCCTGCTTCAATGGCTGTAAAGGCCTGAATGATCATGGCTGCATCACACTGTTGTGAGACTCTAAACAAAAAGGGGGAATTGTAGAGAGCTGTGGAATGCTATGCCTTAAAGATGGAGCTGGTTTCCGCCTTCCACCTTCCCGATGGTGAGTGCTCTCTGTCACGAACAATTCCACATTTGGCTAAGGCTGAGGATCTGGCTTGCTTCCATGTATGTGGACCTGTCTGCATTGCCCACGTGGCACGCCTGGGTTGGCTACCCAGAGGCTATTTAAGCTGTGGGCTGGCTTTCCCCAGGGTCCGAGGATTGTTCAAGGTTCCTGAATAAACTGCATTGAAAAAAAAAAAAAAGAAGAAGAAGCTAAAATGTACTGGGTACTTGTGATACTGAAGGAGCCTGGAGGCCAGCAGGAGCTTTGGTATGCTAATAGGCACCACAGGTAGCCTTTTGTCCCTTCCGCCTATGACTGCCAGGGAAATGACCTCTTTTGGCAGAGGAGAACCAGCATTACAAGTTTCTGAGGAATGTTGGCTTCTTTAAGAAAAAAATTATTTTGTTTTATTCTGTTTTTTCTTTTTTTGAGAAAGGGTTTCTCTGTGTAGTCCTGCTGTCCTGGAACTCACTCTGTAGACCAGACTGTCCTCAAACTCAGTGATGCTTCTGCTTCTACCTCCCAAGTTCTGGCTTTAAAGCTGAGTACCTGGACCACCAAGCCTTTTGTCTAACCACAGGAGTGCTGGCTTTTGTCTAACTGCTAGAAAATCTCCAGCTTCAGGAATTGGAGTCTCCTTTGGATCTGACACATACCTCATCAGAGAAGCTTCTTTTTGCTCTAGATGGTGACTAATACAGATAATGCTTGAATTATGGCTTATATTTTTACCCTAGGCCTACTCCATCATGTTAAAAGTCATGATGTTTATGAAAAGCAAGTTTATTCTGTCCTCTGTCACTTGGCATATTGTTCTCATTATCTTTAGAGTCTAGAACTTTTAAAATACAAGTGATTCATTGTGATCTGAATTAGAAGTAACTTTAGAAAGTGGGCAGGAAAGAACACAGCCATGCAGAAAAGGAGTGTGGGGGATGAGAGTGGGTGGAGGGCTGGGAAGGGTCAGGGGTCACAGTCACAGAAACACCTGACTGAAGAGCCAGAACCAGCACCAAGAACATCATTTATGTAAAACAACACATAGAGTTTATATGTAAAATACCTATGTGGAGGTGATGAAGAGTCAGTTATGGAATGTCTCTCACAAAGTTAACACTAAGCTCTTGACCGTGGGAATTTGTAGGCTCTTCATATTATTTTCTCTATTACATATGAGCAAAGGCAGTTACCAAATGTCTGCTGATAGTCCACCGATGGCCTTTGAACCTAAGGTATTCTTGAAGGTGTGTAATTATCTGTTTAAATCAATATTATTGTTCCCTTTTTTCAAATTGTTACATAGGGACACTCAATCCTTGATTACAATGAGCACTGTCACAGGTTATCAAAGAAAATGTGGGCATTCTGTATCTCCTCTCTGTATACTAACAGGCAGCCAGGGGTCCATCCATGAATGTCTGTCTAGCTAGATTCCTATACACTATATATAACAACTGCTAAGACTTGAAATCCAATAGCTTATGAAACATTTTTATAGTATAATTAAAAACAATTCTATGCCCGTTTTGTTTATCCACACAATTCCAGGTGGTTCTCCATGGCTCAGGATAAAGTGTACAGCAATAATCCAACCACAAGATTATGTAGCCTTGTTTAATTATGGCAGAAGCCCACATTTAAGAACTTTATTCTCTCTCTTGCATAGCTAAGACAAAGCACTGGATGCAGGGCTCAGCACGACTCCACGCAGTGGGTGGGTGTGCCTTGTGGATCATATTTATTCAATTCACAAATTTACTCCAGAAACCTGAGCCTGAAGAACTTAGATTCCCATTGTCCAGGTGACTGTAAGCAGATGGCTTGTGCCTAATACTGGAAAGGTTGGAAGTCCTGATGGGAATTGTGCATGTTGCCCTTTCTGTTCTATTGGGCGTTGCCAGTGGGCCTTGAAGCTCCCTGCAGTTTTATGCATAAGAAAGACAGATGTCAAATTTGTCTTCTTGAGTAGTTTTATCAGGGTCACCTGAGATCTGTATTTAGCATTCAGTTGCAAGAGAGAGTTTCCAACAAAAAGTTTCTGGAACTCAGCCAGTCCATTAGCATTGAGACCATGCTTTCTTCAAAATATCCTGGCTGGGCTTTCAACCAAAGAATGCTTTCTAAAGGAGAGCAATGGAAAGATTAGTGGAAAATGCATGTCACTATACATGAATTTACATAGAAGAATAAAGATCATTATCAGCCCAGTAAACCTTGGGACATCACAGTCAGGCACTGTGCTGAGGGTTTTTATGTGTGTTACTTCAATGAATCTTCACACCAGCCCTGGGAATCACATATTATTTCCATTTTCCACTAGAGAAAATTGAGGCCTAAAATGGCCTACCTACCTCTGTACAGTATAGCCAGCAAGAACGTGCCCTGATGTTTAAGAAGCAGCTTAGCTTCCCGGGGCAAAGTGTAATTGCGGGTTCCTAACACAGTGTTTGGAAATACATTCATAGTGGTGAGCGATGATGCTGTTTTGTCTAGAGTCATTGCTGCTTCTGCATCTTGTCAGTAAAATTAAGAAGAGAAGAAAAAAAAATTAAGCCCCTTTTACTCTGACTGCTTTGTAAGTAAGTCATGCAAATTGAACCAAATCACTTTCCTACTTAGAGTTTGATTCCTTTTTTTGTTCCTTTCTAGTCTTTCCTTTGTTAGCCTTTATAGTCCATAACAACTCCAAAATTCAAGAGTTTTTTTTCTTTCACACAGAACAATTTGTCTTGATAACTGTGGGGAGTTGGTTCTAGGACCTATATACACACTACAGGTGTTCCAGTCTCTTACGCAAAACGACACAATATTTGTCTATAATTTGTGCACATCTTTCTGTACACTTTTTATTGTCATTTCTTCCACGTAACCCACTTCGACCTCCAGCTTTCCATGTAGCCATGGATGATCTTGAACTTCTGATTTTTCTGTCTATTTTTACCAAATTCTGGGATGACAGGTGTATACCATCACTCTCAGTTTTATGCTGTGCTGAGGATTGAACCTGGGGCCTTGTGGTTGCTAGGCAAGCACTCTATCAACTGAGCTACATCCATAGCCCTCCAAGGATAGTCTTGGTCTTCTTACTTCTGCCTCCCTAGTGCTGAGATTTGAGGTATACTTGGCTCTTCCTGGAAACTAATCTGTAGGTTACTCACAAACTATGTAAGTAGGTTTTAACTGTCTTGTTTGGAGAACAATGACAAGAAAGAATTTGCGTGTGTCGAGTACAAATGCAGTTTTTTCCTGAATATTTTTGACCTGTGCTTAGTTGAATTCATACATGTAGAATGAATCCACGAGGCTGGAAAGCCAAGTATACTCTAGCAGTGCTCAGGATTTAATAGCTGAGACAGCTCCTCAATTTCAGTTTTTCTATTTATTGAAAATAAATATATTTATTTTTTGAGTATATAGTTTGAAAATATATTTATTGAAAACATATGGTCCAAGAACCATGCCCCATAATTTACATACATCACCACATTTAATTTTTACAACTGTTCTCACTCACATTATTCAAGTTTTACAAGGAGGAAACTGGAGCACAGAAATACAAAGTGATTTGTCTTAGTTTGATCAGTAGATGATGTTAGAGCTAACATGAAAATGGTCTGTGTGTCTACAATGCAGACCTTTACCACTGAGCGATTTGCAGTTTATTATTTAGTAGTAGGGACTTGTGTGTGTGTGTGTGTGTGTGTGTGTGTGTTATTTAGGGAGATTTTTTCCTGACAGTCATCAGATAAATTAGCAGTGATTTTAGAGGAAAGGTGTAAGAAAATTGCAAAGAAAATAAGAGGGACCTATTAATAATTGCCAATTGCCTTAATCCATGACTTTTCCAGGCACAGCTGGCCCTGGACTTTTGAGAATGGGTTTTTAATTCTTTGTTTTGTTTTGTTTTTGAGATAG